>NW_003852493.1:5767239-5794718 GCF_000181295.1 Otolemur garnettii | reverse complement strand
TAAAGGACACTGGTCTTTCCTAGTTTAGTAAAGTAATATAAATTTTTTTTTGTTAAGCAGACCCAGGCGGGGTTTGAACCCACTACCCCCAGTGCCCAGCACTGAGCAACAGGCACCCAGCCATAATATGCATCTTAAGAAGCTTTCCTCTAAGAAGTTGGTCAGGATAAGAGGAAAGGTCTAAAATGATCATTCAAATTCTTTTGTTCAATTCTGACTAAGAGGTTATCCAGGTAATTGGCTTAGTGAAGTTATTTCAGTGATCAATGTGATATTCCCATAAATCTGTTCATTCTCTAAATTATTAAAACAAGAAGGAATCTATCTTTAAAATGAGATTAATGTCAGTGACCTACAGAGCTAGAATATACCTGGAAGTGTTGAGAGATAAGGAATTACTGATATTATAATAGACTTGGCAATTTTTAAAAAGAAAGAATGGAGGAACTAGGTGCTTCCTGTAACACTATAGCATTCTGGAGACTCCTAACGGGTACGTGCCTGGGGTCTTTCTGAATGCTGTCTATTGATGGAGATCTCGTGGTGCCATCATCAGCCGGCGCTGCATGCTGGAGCCTGTTATAATTGCACTCTTGAACTCGGTATTGTATTGGCCTGTAGGGCTCTGCGTAGGTAGCAGTTGTGTTCAGAGCATAATTATTTCTTTGGTATGTAAGGGTACTTCGTTGGCTGGACGTCCTTTGTAGATTTCCAATACCTACTAGAAAGTCAACATTATGAAAAAGATTAGTAAGCTCTCCATGAGTTAACTATCTTTTAATAGGTAAAATGTTTTTAATTTTAAGGACTATAGTTTTTGGCAATTACATAAATTGCTTGCCTTTACATTTTACCAATCTAGCTCATTAGCACTAAAAAATGGTACCTAAGTTTTCAATAATAGTTTGTCAACTTTATTAGGAAGAAGGAACAAAAATAAAATTACAAATCTGTTTATAATAGGTCTTAATATGCTCATTACAATTTATATCTTATAACTATGAGAAATGTAAGAATGAAATCAATCACAGAGCTAAATAATAGAAAAATTTCATAATTTCATTTTAGGGGTAAAAAACAAAATATTCAAATTTATAACAGAAACTGTCAAAATTTTAACAGTATATATACAGGTTCCTTATTTTCCTATATGTATACACTAGTCCTCGCTTATCTGGGGTTTGCTCTCCATGGTTTCGGTTACCTGGGGTCAACCGTGTTCCGAAAATATCCAATAGAAAATTTCAGAAATAAGTACAAGTTTTAAACTGCACACTGTTCTGAATGGCACGATGCAATCTGGTACACCCAGCTCCATTTCCCCTGGGATGTGAGTCACCCCTCTGTCTAGTGTATCCTGTTGTCCATCTACTCACCTGTTAGTCACTCAGTAGCCATGCTGGCTATCAGACTAACTGTTGTGGTCAGTGTCTGTGGTCAACTTTATTTTACTTAATTCTTTCATTTAATCATTATTGTTATTAATCTCTTACTATGCCTAAGGTATAAATTAAACTTTGTATCAGGTGTGAATATGTAGGAAAAAGCATAGAATACAGGGGGTGCCAAAAACATGTATACACCTTTTAAGCGAAAATCAGAAGTAAAATCATTCTCAAGGTGTACAAATTGCAGGTAAAATGGTTGTGTATAGAATGTCTAGATACATCTGAAGAATAACAGTATCTTCAATTCAAGGTTGAAAAGTAATACATAGATAACATCTCTTAAAATGTGTGTGTGTATATATATATATATATATTTGGCACTGTCTGTATATAAGGGCTTGGTATCTGTGGTTGCATTTATCTACTGGGAGTCTCAGAACATATGCCCCATGGAGGACTACTGTATATTTTATTTCTAGACTTGTGGATCTTGATAACATTGGACAATCTACTTCACAAGAAAGAAAGAGGATTCATATACTCCATGGCTACTCTCGTAAATTACTGCATGATAATATGTATAGAGGTACTATACATTGTATTTGCCATTTCTTTAATTATAGCAGCAATTATCTGTCTAATACTATATCCATATTCTTCATGTATTTATAAAGATTTTAACATTCTCTATTTCTTAATCCTATATGGGAAATTCCTCAATTTACAAACATAAAAACAAGTGACATACTTCATCACTAATGTAAAAACTGGCACATCCTATTAGAAGAAAAATCCCTCAGTGAACCAAGCTGTCAGTTTCTGGCAAAGAACCCATTCAAACACAGTTTTCTCCCTCCTTGGGTTCTGGGAAGTATATCTCCTACAGCTGTGCCTTTGAGGCGTTAACCTGTGCTACCTGGAGTTCATCTGTGGGCAAGTTAGCAAATCTGTAATACTTAATTTTTTTTTTTAAAAAAGAAGCTGACTTTTGGGACTCAACGAGCCAGCCCTACAGCATAACCTCACACCAACATGGACTGCTGCCTCTGCTCTCTCAGCTGCTATGGTGTGGCGTAAATGTGAGGGCTGTGAGTACAAGGGGTGAACCGCAGCTCCCTGTTCTTATAGATGACACTTCTGCATCCTGTCCCAGTTTGAGACCATCACAAGGGATATCTACTTCACATTCCAGACTTACGTATTCAGAGGGAGCCCAACACTTAAAGGGTAATGCCAAATGCACCTGGGCTCCATAGAAGCTAATCAAAGACAGCCAAGTAACTCATGTATGGATTTTGTCCAAAAACTTGTTCAGCAACAAAAATTACAAAGAAATTTCCCAACAAAGGCTTTCCTTTCCACATTGAATATGCTTCCAATCGGAGGAAAGCTAGATTTATAGTTTAACAAATTTATTCCTGAATTAACAGTACGATCACTATGTTCATTGATTAGATTGTACTAAGGTGAAAATATATTACCTGAAAATAGGTACTAAATGAGCTTCTGTTCTACAGCTTATTGATCTACTGTCAAGCTGGTTATCTGACAACCAAATGGGCAACATGACTTCTTTCTAACAGGGAACCCAATCTCGATAAAATGTTTCCACTGTCAGGGTCATGAAATAGGGAGATCAGCTGGACAGCGCTGACGCCCACCTGAGCCTGTGCGATACAAAGCCGTCTGCGACCCTTGGAGCTCCACAGTTCCGTGGTTTGGGCTGCGATACACCGGGCTGTAATAGGTCCTCCCCTCGTATATAGGAGTGATGTGCAAGTCTGGAGACACAGCTGAACGAAGATCTTGCCCAAGCTGACTGTGTTGACTAGCGTAGGAACTCCGTAAGCCTACGGGCAGGAAAAAGATGTCACTAGGAATTAAGAAAGTCATAGTGAGGTGAAAAACATAAACCCTGATTAAAATCCTAACCAACAGGATCAACTGTTAAGTCTAAACGCCACATGAATAAGTTTACAAAAGAGGGATGCCAGGTGTGAAAAGGACTCCATGTATAATCTTTTCTTTTCTTTTTTTTTTTTTTGAGACAGAGTCTCACTATGTTGCCCTCAGTAGAGTGCTGTGAAGTCACAGCTCACAGCAACCTAGCAACCTCCAACTCCTGGGCTTAAGTGATTCTCTTGCCTCGGCCTCCCAAGTAGCTGGGACTACAGGTGTCCGCCACAATCCATATGTATTTTCAAAATAAAACTCTCCCTTGGCAGCAAAATAAATTTTCTAACAAAAATAATAACAAATTATTAAATGGTTTGAAACACTGAAATTCAGTCCCCAACTGTTAGCTATTTTCTGGTGGTGATACCAAATAGAGAATGCTTATTTCTATCATTATATTGCTCAAGTTACTCTCTCCTTGCCCTCCAGATCTTCCAGTCTCACTAAGTGGACCACTGGGGGCGCGGAACACTGTCTCATGAGTCTTTAAATGCTAGCACCTAAGATGACTCCTACATATTGTACTTGGTAGAAGCTAATGTTTAGAGTGGTTTGGAAAAACACCTATGTTCACATATAATTCTTAGAGAAAAACACTGGAAATTTTATGCCACAAAATTTGGATATAAACAGCAAACTAATAACATTTATTAAATATCACGAAATACAATTTTACTATTTATCATTGTATTTTTCTTTTCTTAAAAAAAAGTCACAAAAACTGTTGTTTTTATAGGAACTCACATACCAGATTCTTGTTTACCTTCCTTCTAGTATAAAGGAAAAGTACAAAGTTAGTAGTACACGCACATTAAATCATTTAAAATATTTTTACTCAAATTACATACACAGAACTTCCATGATAGATAGGTAGATTTCAAATCCAAATGTTTTCTTAAAAAGACTGCATTAGTATTGTCTCTATTACGATGGTCACAAGTTTGTGATTTTTCATCATTAGTAAGTAAAATCTGTCACTTGGTAAGAACACCAACTAAAATTACATTCCAAACATAAGCAAGAGAAAGCACAAATGTATCTGAAGTCGGTCAACGTAACATTTGCTATAAAAATTGCCAATAATTAATATGGTAACTCATTATAAAAAGACAGGATCATTCCCATCCTGTTAGCTCAATCAAATCAAAACTGAAAGCAAACAGGCCTGAATATGTGAGGAGAAAGTTCAAGAAAGTGACAAGAAAGTTCATAAACACATGAAGATTCTAGAGTGAATGATTACCACCTACCTTGGACAGCAATGTGACATGAAAGAAACTAAAGGACCCACTGTGGGTTTCAGCTACTGGCTCCCCACTTGCTACAATAAAGAGCTCAGGTTTATACCGTCTTATAGCTGGGAGATTATCCAGACAAACGTTTTCATTTCAAAACTAAGGAATCTGAGAGTCCAAAAGGAAATGGGAGTCACCACCATCTGAGAGCTACTTCCTGATAAGGCTCTGTCCTTATATGTCCAGTAATGGGCACAGCTATACCTCAGAGATCAAGGACACAGACATGACGTATTGAATTCAAGGTGTTCCACAAACATGAGGTTAAAGAGGAAGGTAGGCACCAGGCAGGGTTCTGTGGAAAGCAACTTATCTCTATAGATGCATTATGATTGCTACTGTAAAGTTCTCTGTTGAGGATTTCAGCTTTTTATTCACTGGCAGATTTCTCATTTTTCTTCTTCTTCTTCTTTTTTTTTTTTTTTAGCAGAGTCTAGGCTCTATCTCTATAGTCTATGAGTATCTTGAACAAAAGTACAAGCACTGTTTTTGTTATTGGTGGCATAAAGGCAGGCAGGTGAAGGTACCTAGTCCTCCACAGCTTTATCAATACAAGGTGCTACTGTAACACTCAATAGAGCAAAAAACACTCTCCAGTCAGTGTGAGACTCTGAAGATCATTTATACTTGGGCAGAGTCAGCCCAACCCCTGTGCTCCCACCGCCCCACCGTGATATGAATCAGACAAAGCCTCCTCAGCCCTCTCAGGATGTTTTATTCTCACTCCCTAAGGACCTGGCAGGGTTAGTCACCAGAATTCATGTAATATGAAAACTTTTGTAAACACGATGATTTCAAGGTAACAAAATGAGCTCTTCACTACTTAAAACTATAAAAAATAGCCAGAAGATACTCAACTTGTTATGGGATTATTTGTAGAATGAAGTTCTTATATGCGACACAATGGGAAATAAAGGCTTAAAACTGTAGCGAGATGTAGCACTTTCTAGACATTTTAAAAGCATTCTGAATAATGTAACAATGACTGTTACTATTTTTGTTTACCTGCTCATGTCTTAAAAAAAAAAACAAACCCACACAGTCCTGCAGATTAGCATTCAAAAAATTACAGTACAGAGACTCTTTAGAGATTAAGTAAAACAAATATGTGTAGAAAGCCCACTATAACTTAGCACCATTAAAACCGGAACACGAATAAAAATGTTCTATAATTAGCATTAGAAGTAATTTTCCCAAAATTTTTTCCACAGATTAATTTTTAATAACTTTACCTTCCCCCTCAGATAATAGAACACACTGACACTCCACAGTATTATTTACCCAACCAATAATTTCTATTTGCAATTCCACAAATACATTAGTTTACTTATTACAGTGATACATTTCATGTGATTCAAAACCTTTATATTTCAGATATTAGAAATAAATTTATCATTCAGCCATTGATTCTTTATCTCCTCAAAACTTCTCTTGACATGCTATGATTACACTGAAATGAGTATTTTAGAGTACACATATTTTTCCTGTGGTAGAAAATGTATTTGTACATACATTATATCATCATTTAAATTATGATCACCAAATATATGAGTCCCTGAATCTATAACAAACATAATGACAGGTAGGTATAGCATTTTCTAAAGTTAGAATAAAAGAAAGGAATTCATGAATGAGGATCCACCTTTACAATAAATGGACAGGCAGATGACAACAAAGCTTCCTTAGAACCTTTTAAAGAAACACTTTGCTTCTTTACAAGACTGCAGTATTTCTAGAGGGGTAAGTATCAGTGAGAGGCTATGTTTATATATATATGTGTGTTCTCTAAAGTGCTGCCCACTGGCAAAACATGAAGTCTGATCTCACTTCCACCCTCAGAGAAACAAGCTTTCTAAACTAAAGAGGACGAACCCTCTCAGGGTTAAACATGTTAAACATGGAGACAGTAATTGACGTGCTGGCTTCCTTCCCTGGGTCTCTACTTCCTTCTCCGGCAAGCCAAGATTTCTGCATAGCTGTTCTACCCATACATGGGGGAATATAGAAGTCTTCAGAACTATTAATCTTTTAGGGTTTCCTTGGGAGGCAGAATTTCATACATGATTCCTCCGTCACTTTGATGCCTACTTTCCAGAGGTATTTCAGAAAATACCTAAGCCAAGCACACTCCTCTGATGGGTGAATAAAAAAAGATGGTTTCTCCTCTGGGGATTTCTTTGAATGCAAAATCAAGTTCAATATAAATTCTATGTGCAAAATTATTCAATTAGAAAAATATCAAAAGAAGCCGTAAAGAAGATTTTAATTTTATTATATAAAATACTAACAAGCTTTGCAAATAAAACCTAAAACAAAGTAAAAAGACAAATGATAAAATGGAAAAAAAATACTTGAGAAGTATATTACCAATGGCTAATTTATCTCAAGTATAAAGAGCTTTTACAAATTATAAAATAGACAAATGACCTGAAGCAGAGCTTAATGAGAAAATGCCTAATATACATCCACAGGAAATCTTCAATCTCAGTTGTAACTCAATAATGGCCATTTAAAACACTAAGGTAAAGCTTTTATCTACCAGACTGGCAAAGATGAAAACTTAGAATATATAGCACTGGTGAAAAGTATAGGGAAATAGGCACACCCTTAAATCACTGGCAGAAATCTATGTAACCTTCTTGGGAGGTGACAATTCAGGAATATCTCACAAAACAAAAATAAACATTTTGATGCAGCAATTTTATTTAAAAAAAACGGATCCCATAGTTAGTATCTAAGCAAAGAATGTGTAGGGCATTCTATCTAATAGCTAACAAAGTCCAATAACCCAACTGTCCAACAACAGGAAAGAGACTATAAAAATGGGATTCCTATGCATTTATTAAGAAAGCATGAGGCACAGGTCTTAGACATATTTTTTTTTTAGAGACAGACTCTCACTTTGTTGCCCTGGGTAGTGTCGTGGCGTCATGGCTCACAACAACCTCCAGCTCTTGGCTTAGGCGATTCTCTTGCCTCAGCCTCTCGAGTAGCTGGGACTACAGATGCCCACCACAATGCCTGGCTATTTTTGTTGTTGTTGTTGTTGCAGTTTGGCCAGGGCTGGGGTCGAACCCGCCACCCTTGCTATGGGGCTGGTGCCCTACTCACTGAGCCGCAGGCCCCCCCAGGTCTTAGACATATTAAGTGAAAAGAACAAGGTATGACAGAATCTCATCAGTGCACAAGAAAGCACACTGTGTGCACATTTGTATGTAATGAATCTACTCATATATGCAAACAAACATTCCTGAAGATACTATATAAACAGATTGTGGGTCTGGCTGAGGACAGAAGAAAACTTTGGGACTTGCACTTCTGATTTCTTATTTTCCTGTATAATCTTAATTTTTACTACTCTGTAAGTTACTTTTAAAATAAAAACACTAAAAATAAATGTCACTTTACTTTAAAGTACAGAGTCCTTACATTATAGGGGAAACTCTCCGTGTAAAACCCTGACGGGAACAGCTATGACATCAGGGATCTGGTGTGTTTCTGGTTTAATCAGAGTGGCACTTACAGGTAATTCATAAAAGCTTTGTGCAATTCCTGTTGGGATGCCCAAATCAAGGCAGTAGGGGATGAAATTTATATTCTGGTGTCTACTACCAAAGTATTTCTAAAGAAAAAGATTCAAATATTTAAACAGATATTCTGATACCACCTTTTAAGATAACTTACATATATATGTAAGTTATATATATATCCATATATATATATATGGATAGGCCTGGAAAGCCTTTCATTAAAAAAAAAAAAATGAACAGTTTAGAATGCCAACCAATTAATCTAAAATGTGAAGTATATATTTTTTAAACCCTAATATTCTGAAGGGGAAAAATGTATCCATTGCAAAAAGTTCTGCTGGTATGAGTATATACAATTTCATGGCATTAAGAATTATAGAACCATGGCTTGGTGCCTGTGGCTCAAGTGGCTAAGGCGCGAGCCACATACACCTAAGGTGGCGGGTTCGAATCCAGCCCGGCCCCACCAAACAACAATGACAGCTGCAACCAAAAAATAGCCGGGTGTTGTGGCAGGCGCCTGTGGTCCCAGCTACTTAGGAGGCTGAGGCAGGAGACTTGCTTGAGCCCAGGAGTTGGAGGTTGCTGTGAGCTGTGATGCCACAGTACTCTACTCAGGGGGACAGCTTGAGGCTCTGTCTCAAAAAAAAAAAAAAAAATTACAGAACCTGAAAGACCCATTAACCTGAAGTTGATGATGAGAATTTTGAGATTAAAAACATGAGCTTTTTCCACATTAGGATTTTGTTTCGGCTACAGTTGCAGGAGAGATTTCCTCACTGGGCTTTATGTAGTGCGGTCACCTTGCACTCACCTGTCAGGCTGTCTGGCCGAGGTGGAACCATCCTCTCATAAATGTCATACTGCTGCTGTCCGAATTGCTCCATGTCATGAACAGTCCTTTGCAGTGAGGGTCCCAGATGCTGTGGTACGGCAGTCATCCCTGAGCGTTTGGGGGATGACGACCCCACCTGGCCTTGGGATGGGGAAGCTACCCGAGTCTGTGCATCCATCAGAGTCAGCGGGGACCCCACTCTGGCGGTGGTTGGGTACTGAGGGGTTGGTCCGTTGGGATTGGAGGTCTGCCGGGAGGTGACTGACCCAATCCGCCGTATCGCTGTTGGGGAGGCGGGTCTCTGTGAGTATGGAGAGGCTGCCCGCTGAGCAGGTAATGTGGTGGAGGAGTATGCAGTGGGGTTCAGAGGTCGGGGGTCAGTCATTGACGGAGAGCCAAATCCACTACCCAGAGAAGTTCGCAGTGACCCCCGGGAAGGAGACACGCCTGTGCTGATAACATAAGAAGGAGACTGTGCTCTAGATGGAACTGAACTAACTCTTCTCATGGCCCGACTGGCTACTGATGGCTGATAAAAGGGAGGAAAGAAGAGAACGGTTTATCCAGGGTTTTGTAATCAGTCATTACAAAAAAAAAACCAAACCAAACCAAAGAATACATAGCACACTACAGAATGTGAATTCACTATTTCCTTCAGGCATCTAAGTTTCTTTCCCTTTTTATGCTTAAGAGGTAGATTGCAATCTTTCCTCATGATGTTTTTCTTGTTTTACATTTTTTGGTGGCTTAATCTGAACACTTAAATCAACCAGTAAAAAGAGACTGAAGACGTTTACTATTCCCTTTTTTGCCTCTGCATGTTTCACCCTTTGCCTGTGCATTTTTTCAAAGACATAAACTGTGCTATTCCAAGTGCTGCTAGTAGGTCATGGGTGTGAAGGGTTACTAGGACAACGTACTTACTTCATTCCCTGTGAGTCAAACTTTGGCCAAGGTAATGCATTTATGTAAAACAGAACAAAAAAAAATTTGAATACATCAGTCTAAATGTAGCTGGAGGAGTATTTACAAATGTTTTGTCTATACTCTTTCAAAATGGAACAGATGAACGCTTGGGGTGAGCCTGGGTCCAGCGCTCTCCCGGTGAGTTTACTTCAAGGACAGCTTGGCTGCCAAATTTGTTTGTTCCTTTAGGTCAAATTGGCTCCTACAGATTTCAGTCATTTCTTTTTACCTCCTCTGATCTATGAGTTCTTGGATTTAAACAGATGCAAATAAAGGCACCCCAAAATCTGTTCCAGCAGGAAGAGTACCCTATTGGGTTCTTGGACTACCCAGCTGGAAAAGACCAGAATGTAAAATGAACATTTTTGGCATGGCTGATCCTACTATAAATCTGTAGATTCCTGCTAACACAGTAAAGGGTGGGATACCTTTCTTGAGGTTGTCCAACAATGAAAAAGAATGAGAAGTGGCCTGAGGGAACAGGCAGGGGGAAAAGGAAAGCAGGCTGAGAAATAAAAACAGACAGGAGAGTTGGGTGCAGCGGCAAACACCTATAATCCCAGCTACTCAGGTGGCTGAGGCCAAGTCCAGCCTGGGCAACATAGTGAGACGTCACCTCAATACAAAATAAAAAACCACATTAGGGCTCTGGGTGATAAGCTCAAGACCAGGCTGCTGCTCTGTTATCTCCTTAGCAATTGCTAGAGTTCAGCCGTCATCAATACCCATCTACTTTTAGTTCGTATGAGAAAAAGCAGGGAGCAGGTAAGGACTTTGTGTATCCTTAGATGTCATAAGAGGATGTGTACTTTGTCTCCAAGTGTTACAAGCAACTGGGCTGGGGGAAACACCTGCTCTAAGGCCTCAAGTCCACTCAAGTTCAACAACACTGGGAAGGTAATAGCTGTAGAAAGGAGAAGATAGGGGAAGGAAGAGGATGGTAAATACAAGAAAGATGGGACATAAAGCTTCGTGGATAGTTGGAAAGTTAAAATGTTGGTTGGGAGATAATAGTGCTAACAACAAGAAAACCCCACATATCCTTCCAGCTACCAAAATGATTTTTTTTTTTTTGGAGACAGAGCCTCAAGTTGTCGCCCTGGGTAGAGTGCCGTGACATCACAGCTCACAGCAACCTCCAACTCCTGGCTCAAGTGATTTTCCTGTCTCAGCCTCCCAAGTAGCTGGGACTGCAGGCGCCTGCCACGATGCCAGGCTATTTTTTGGTTGCAGCCATCATTGTTGTTTGGCGGGCCCAGGCTGGATTCGAACTCCCCAGCTCAGGTGTATGTGGCTGGTGCCTTAGCCGCTTGAGCCGCAGGCACTGAGCCCTAACTACCAAAATGAAATGACACTTATTTCACATTGCTAGAGAATGTGCTGCCTAGGCTATGTGTAAATTAAATCTTAGAGACTGCCTTGCAACAAAATTCTAAGAACAAAATCAACTTATTGTAAGTTAAAAAACTACAAAGAAGTAACATGATCATTATTAATGGAGAAAAAAATGATTTATGTAGTTAAGGTTAATTGTTGTTCAGAGGTATGACTTCAGACTAGAGATTCACCTAAGCAGATGAACTCCCGTAGACATTTAGTCCAAGCCCCTCAAACTTGTCCATTAAAGCATCTCAGTAGCAAAGGAATAAATGTATAATCTGAGGATTGGGGGTGCAGCATGAAGCACAAGATTTCCTGCACTGTTATGAGAAGTGTAGTGTCTGTCCAACTTCATCGATCATCTTGTTATTTTTCAGCTTCAAAAAAATGACTGGATATATAGTTATCCTCACTGTTTACTGCCACGCAGGATCCTACTGCTGCTCTCAATCCTGGCATATGCCAGTGGAATAGGTAAATAAAGGAGGAACTGAGAAGAGGCTAAACAGTTCTTTTTGGGGGGGAGGACAGAGCCTCAAGCTGTCCCCCTGGGTAGACTGCCATGACATCACAGCTCACAGCAACCTCCGACTCCTGGGCTCAAGCGAATCTCCTGCCTCAGCCTCCCAAGTAGCTGGGACCATAGGTGCCCACCACAACGCCCGGCTATTTTTTGGTTGCAGCCGTCATTGTTATTTGGCGGGCCCGAGCTGGATTCGAACCCGCCACCTTAGGTGTATGTGGCTGGCGCCTTTGCCACTTGACCCACAGGCGCCGAGCCGGCTAAACAGTTTTTATAAATACATATGCAATACTGTGTTTTTGGTTACCAATTTAGAGAACCCTTACTTAATAGAACAGATATACTTCTATACAATAACTTTCTTTAAGCAGGAATATCTTTGTCCTCGTAAAAGAAATGTGCTTTTAAAGAACAATTCCAGTGACGAAAGTACAATCTTTCGATTGGAACGGGCTCGTCCCATTTTATGTAAGTGTGGGAATAGTGCTCTGTCCTCAGGTCTTTCTTATAGCATGCTTTAGCTCTAGTATTTTTAAAACTTCAGAACCTCTCAGAAATGAAGCATTCCATTCAGTTGTTTTACACTGTCCCTGAACTGCTCTCCTTGTGCTAAAACTGTTGTTTTAGAAGAGTTACTCTATTATGTCTAGTAATTTATCAGAACTCATTAATAGAAGCTAATTAATAGAAACAAAGTTTTAGGTTTCATGCCTAAAAATTCCTTAACATCATAATTCAAGTAGTATAAAATGATTTTTCTAACTTTATCCATTCAATAAATTAAAGATCGTATGTATTGGTTTTATTTTTAATCAGAAATACCTATAACAGATATTCAACTACAAGCATATTTCTTTACAAAGACCTTGATAATGTTTGGCTTACCTGAACCAATGTTTGTCCTTCAGCTCTTGAATTCCTCACCAAATGGTTATTAGTTGATCCTACGAATGAATGCTGCTGTCTATTATCTGCCTTGCTCACATTCTGGCTATTGTGAAAACTCCCTGCTTCCTGGTATCCACTGTCGGAATAAGAATTCATTTGTGTTGAACTTCTTGAGTTACCCAATGATCCTATAGGAACAAAACCAGCAGGAGGTATATTTATTATATACTTCTGATGCTCAATTTCAAGAAATAATATTAAAAGCTAATACAATATTGAAAAGATAATACAACAGACCCTCACTTTCATGGAGAGATGTCTGCTCTGGTGAATAGAGGGTCCCTTGTTCCGGCTCTGTCCTGATGAGATAGTTGTTAGGATGGGCAGTGTCAGAAACTCTAGGTTTGCTTACACCAGTATTTGGCACATCTGTAAGAAGGTAAGTTTAACCAGTTATTTCTAGTGACATTACATAAAAACCTGCTAAATTCAGATATTTGTCAATAGCACCTTATAATCTATATGTTAATATAAGGTTATTTTTTCACCTTAACTAGCACCGTAATTTTGACTCTTATCTATGTGAATGTGTTCTAGAGATTCATAGTTCATTACTATGCTTTGCTGAATTTCATAAATGTTGTGATTACAAGCCCTACTATTAAATCAAAATCAGAAAACCAATCGTGGCCCCTTGGAAAATTCACCTCTCAGACACCTTAAGAGGTGACACTTTCATGGGGGTATACTTATCTCCAGATTCATCAAGTTGTTTATATAAAAATACATGCAGCTTTTCTCTGTGTCATTCATACCTCAATAAAATGATTCAAAAAAAGAGACTGAGTGGGAATGGTGCCATTTATTTTTAAAAGGGCCCTCAGTATCCTAAAGTATTAAAAATGAAAACTTACATGCTGTTCACATTATTGAGCTTGGCGACGGAAGCCCTCAAGGTGGGGCCAGCCTTTCATGTTCCATTTCATGTCACCTACAGTCAAACTCTGCACAGAGTTTGCAGAATCATAAACAGTGTTTTCTGCTTATTATATTCCTTTAGTCTAACCAGACCACTGTTTCCTCTTGCCAAACCTGTCTCTTCCATTATCTTGTTTTCTTTTCAACTGTACCATATGCCATCTTGAGTGTGAAAAAAAAATGGTCTCTTTCCCCATTCAACTGTCTTTTTTATGCTGCGAACTTAAGTGGTATAGATCAGTTGCCTTTTCTCAATTCTATTCAGATATGCCCTTCCTCTAGTCTCTTTATATTTCCTACGTTCTGATTATCTTTGCTATAGGGCATTCCTTCCTCACATTTAAGCCTGGGGCGGCTAACAAACTATTTTTCAGGAATGCTGCTTCATTCTCACATCAAACATTTTCATGAAGTCCATCACGTGCCCAGTTCAACAGACAATCGGCAGGATTTCCGTGTCTTCCTCCTTCGAGGTCTTATTATACACCAAGGCCTAGGAATGCAGCTATGAAAAAAGATGGTGGTGGTGGTGGGGGTGTTGGAACAAAAGCAGCTTAGGAAACAGTATCCATCTACTACAGGAGGCCAACTTTTCCTTTCTGTATAGCATTTACCGCCATCTCTCTCCACTAGCAGACAAGCGCCGGGAGGGCAGGGAACTTAGCCTGGTTTGTTTACTGTTACATCCTGGTGCCTAGGATGGTGCACATATTTACTGCTACCGGTAACAACGGCAGTTTCCCTTTACCCAGCGCAGATTCGTGCCTGGTGTTGTGCTGTGGCTTTGCCTTACTGTGTTCCATGAAGTTAGACTATGTAAAGCAAAGTAAAATTTGTAGGCATTGCCGATAAAGCTGGTTTAGAAGGTGAATACGAGGTTTAAGAGACAACTGGGAAATCCCACTGCATTTTAAACCTTTAACTTGATGTCAAATTCAATTCAAGATTTTTGTTTCCTAGTCTCTAAAAAGATTTGCTGACATTCTTAGAAATGGTTTTTAACGACCTGCCTCCTGACACACCATTTGACAGCATACTTCTAGGTGGCAGAGTTCTGTGACAGTCTGATTTCTTGAGTATGGAATTTCAATAAAGATTACAGATTGTGTATGGTTTCCCTGGTACACGCTGAACATGATCAGAGTCACTGTCAGGCTGATAATACTAGAAAGTGATCTGCTTCATTCGTAAATCTTCTATTACAAGTTTCTAGAGTTCCAAACATTCATATACAGAACTTTTGAAGTCGTTTTTTTTAGGGACTAAGTACATAGAGTGTGCTAGGCTATAAGAGCTATAGGAAATTGGGATGGTTGGGAATGGTTGCATCGGAACTGGCCTGGTATCAGAGCAATGCAGCAGGTCACCGATGTTTGGAAAACCGAATATGAACCAGTAACAAACTGTAGATACAGAAGTACAGTGGTGGCCTCAAGGCTTCACATACATGGAAAAGTGTGCTGGCCTAACCGAAGATGTTCAGATAGTGACAAGTTTTAGTGTTAATACAAGATAAAACCTGGGATATCAATCCATTGAAGCTTTTGGCTTGGAAACACCAGATGGCACGCAGAGTCAGGATATAAAAAATTTACCATGAAAACCCAAAACTATTAGAGTTCTGTGTATGCTGCCCCCTCCTTAAAAAATACAAAATCACGATTCAGAGTATTATTTAAATAAGAGAAAGATATGCCCTAAAAAACCGTAGCTCAGCATTGGCGTCTTTTTACCCAATGGAACATTTTCTTGCAAGCCAGATAACAAATAATTGTGAACATTTAAACTCTTCTTTATGAGAAGCTATTTAAAATGAATAACGTTAGACAATGGAAGCACAAATCAAAAGGTACATGATTCTATACTGGTCACTGATAATAAAACTTCACAGTATAGTATAACCATGTACTTCCTCACTGTTATTAAAATATTACCTGATTCTGTTTCTTTTTTTTTTTGAGACAAAGACAGTGTCTCACTATGTCACCCCTAGTAGAGTGCCATGCATCATAGCTCACAGCAACCTCAAACTCTTGGGCTTTTAAGTGATTCTCTTGCCTCAGTCCCCCAAGTAGCCGGGACTACACGTGCCTGCCACAAGGCCCAGGTATTTTTTGTTGTGGTTGTCATTGTTGTTTAGCAGGCCCGGGCTGGGTTTGAACCCACCAGCCCCGGTGTATGTGGCCGGCACCCTAACCACTGAGTTACGGGCCCTAAGCCCTGTTTCTTATGTTTTAAAAGCAGTGCCCCAGAAAACAGAATATAGAAAAAGACGCTGAGATGGTAACTAGAACACTAAAATACCAAATTCCCATGTATCTAAATTCCAATTTGAATAACAGGGTTTAGAATACAGAATCTAGGTTTTGTGCTCTGTCTTTAAGTAAATAAGAGTTGGTGAGAGATGTATTTACTATGAACACATGAGCAACCAAGATCTGTCCCATAAGTAGACAGATTATTTCCTAGTCAATGGACAAAGTTTCCTTTGCTGTAGTGTCGTTCAGTTCACATTTGTCCATTATGCATTAACTATGCAATCTAACTTTAAGAAGAGTGTCTTAAAAACATCTGCTATGTGGAATGGAAGAAGATGCCAGTCAAATTCACTAGAGAAGGCACAGATGCAGAGAATAGGGGGTTAACCATTTTTAGACCATGGCTGTAAGCTATAATTAAATAGTTCGTATATTATGATTTAGCATGATCAGAACCAGAAACCAAGATATATTTTTGTAAGTAAAAATGGCAAACAGCATGTGAATGCTACTTCTTCAATGTGCTAAAGAACATGTGTTACTTAAAAAAAAAAATCACAAACATGTTTTCTGGGACACCAGAAATATACATGGGGAACTTTTGAAACATCAAATTAGCATCTTCCAAGAAAATTTAAGTCTAAAAATATTGAAAATGAACAAGTTTCAAGGTAGAATGAAAGCTCTTTCTGTGTCTAAGACTGGAAGATTAATGGAATCATAGACCTTCTTGCCTGTTATAGTTCATTTGAATGTCTAATATTAAAAAAGAAGTTAGAAAAAGTAGGTTAAATCTAAAAAAATAATAGTAAGGAACAAGAATTCTGCAGGGCTATGAAAATCTGGTGTATTACCCACCTCATTAAGCTCACAGTCAACGATGAGCTTATTAAGGAGATTTTCAGTAGAAACAACCGTGTAACTAGTCTTTCACAGTCCAGCAGGCTGTAACTTGGTGCTGTTGTGAGCTGCTATGGTGTTTAGGGGTTTGCCCTTACATAAAAGATGGTGTAGTGTGAGCTTTGGCAGGACTCGGGATGGTGGTAACACATAACTTTAAGGCAGGTGATACTCAGATAGTTTCTTCCAACTCTCCAGCTCATGAGCTGAGGTTAGTGATACCATACTCTGAGGAATAACAAATACTTTGTAAGAAACTTTTGTCTTACAAAGACTCAACTTCTACTTTTGACTATGGGGCTCTTGCTTCTTGGAGGATCAAGTTTAGGAAGATGTGCATTCCCTAGAGGTGCCAGAATATTTCAGCATCTCCCATGGCTAAGAAGTAAAGTGCTAGACCAAATTCTGGGGGAGGACCTGGGAGACGGCACCAAGAAGTTTTCTTGTCTTCAGTACCTTTCTTGACACACAAGGTTTATTTCTATGGCATAAAAGCTAATCATCAGAGGGAATGAGCTCTTCCGGAAATGTCATTTCGGAGTGAAAAACATAAAAAAGGTGACAGAAACAGGAAGCACAATAATATCTTCTGGTCTACAGGAGAAATGGATGTTGACTGATACTTTAAGAATATTATAGATACTTGGAGTTTATTGATTAAATATAATCAGATATCCTTCAAAAGTTGGGTTTTAATGAAGCAAAGATAGATGAGAAAAGGCAGAAGAGCATATTTCTTGAAACCAACTCTAGTGTGGTTCCCTTAAATATTTTTAGGTTCTTGGGTCTTGTGCAAATTTATATAATCTTTTAAGAATTAGAAACACAATGGCTCTACAAATTTTACTTATCTAGAAAATATTGTGTGAAAAACCTGGGAAAACAGAAACCACTAAATGAAGTTATCTTTTAGTTCACTCACTTTAAACTTTGTCCTAAACATCAACTAGTCCACCTTGAAAGTCACTGTAAAACTTGTCTGCCTGGATTCAATTTTGTAGTTTAAGTAAAATTTGCATAAACTGGTATCATAGTGTTTTGATTTTTCCTATGACAAATATTAAAAGTATTTCAGTTTTGTACATAACCAGAGGGCTATCCTGCTCATAAATATTTTTAAACTCCTAAATTGTGTCCCCAAATACAAAACTATTATTTTAGAGAAAATAAACTGAATAGCAATTTCCATAAGTTGTCTTATTAAAATGAGCATCTATTATGTATTTTTAGTCTGGATACTAAATAAATACAGGTGTCACACCTACCATAAAAATTTATACTCCATACCTGTAGAAGGAAAGCTAGAGGAAATAAGTAATTAAGAAATGTAAGTATGAAATAAAACGAACTAGATATGTAAATTGTCCAATATCGCATTTAACAGGGAGGTGCTCATAAATGGCTAAGGGGCCCTCACTTCCTGTAAAGAAAGCTAATAAAGAAATGAGGGGGTTCATGGTATAAAAAAGTTATTAACCTAAGGAAAATGCAACTAACTGCTCAAAAATCACTCTAACATTTTTTAAAGATATATTTTATTCCTTTTGGGAATTTTTTTTTTTTTTTTTTTACCAAACAGAGAAATGGGAATATTTGTCAATGGGAGACACAAGATAGATTCCTTCTGTTAAAAAAGCAAAAATATGGAAGCACAGCCTGGGGCCAGGGACAGTGGAAGGTGAGTGGTTGAGAGAGGGGGTGAGGGAGGGTGCTTGGCGCATACACTGTGTGCGACTTCAGTGACTGACACACCGAAGGCCCTGACTTCACCACAGTGAAATACATCAATGTACAAAATTGCACTTGTAGTCCATAAACATACACAGGTGAAAAATAAATAGCAAAAACCAAAACACCTTCTTTCAACCCATTACAATCCTATATAAGGGATAATATCAAAAGAAATAAAGGATTCTTCTGAGACGAAATTTTTCTATTAATCATCTTCTTTTGGTAAATATATCAAGATAAAGCTGAATGCAGATTACCTTTGGCATAAGAATGAAATGCAGAATTGAATTATAGATGGTAGCCTTCCTAATGTTTCTCAAAGCAGCAGTTATGAACGGAAAACTAAGGTGCTGGGTTTTGAGCAGTCATTAATAGAAAGTTTTCAGACTGGACAATGTCTATTCAGTTTAGACTGTTAATAGAACATTTCTTCATATATCACTAAATGCGTGAGAAAATTAAAATATTTATCTGATATGTTTATATCAAATATAAATGTTAAAGGCTAAACCTGAATAGTTGGTTCTCATACAAAGTACTAACTTACTACATTTAAGCTTTTTGGGAATGGGTTTACAGGTCACGCATTAAGCGGCTGAAGAACATTCAGACACATGTTTGTTAAGGCAAAATGCCAATATCCTTACTTAGTGGTGACCCATGCACAAACATCATGGTCAATTCATAGTTCTAAATCAGACAGGCTGGTCCCCAGCACGATACAGGTAACTTTGCTTAATAAAAATTCATTTAACAAAGTCCCAAATATGTGGAAAATATAAATTAAGTAACATCAACTGGCTGGGAAACTCATGTATCCATTTCACAGTTGGTTTCTTTCTAAAATTTACATCAGGACTAACCTTCAGAGTATGGTCAGTGTTTTGCTGGCTTAAATACATGTTGTTCTGATATATCATTTTTACCCTATATTTCAAACTCTTTGTTTAAAGTATTTGTACTTAGTTTTTTTAGAACTAAAGTTTCCAAACATATATAAAAATAGAAAGAAAAGTATAATAAACTATCCCTCAGGCTTAATAATTATCAACTTTATGCACACTTTTAATGCTCCACTTATCTTTTTCTTTTTTTCCTTTAGAATTTTAAAACAAATCCCTCATATCAGATCATTTCAATGCTAAATACTTCCATCTGTATCTCTATAAAATGAAGACTTTGCAAAACCATAATTATTCCATAATGCCATATAATGAGTTCATATTCAAATTTTCCTGATGTCTCAGAAATGTCTTTTTTCAGTTGGCTTGTAGTAGACAGGCTGAAATAAGGTTCACTGTTTGCATGGGGGGCAATTGTCACCGAAGCCCCTCCATCTAGAAGGGGGATCCCAACACCTTATTTTCGGTTATTGACTTGCTGAGGGAACCACAGCAATAAATTTGCAGGCTGTTCTGCATTTTCAATTTGTCTGACGGTTTTCTCATGGTGTCATTTACATATTCCCCTAGATTGAACATTTCTTGTAAACAGAAGCTTAGAGCTAAAAGACTTCTGGTCAAACATTTGTTTTAGAATACTTTATAGATGGTGCTGTGTACTTCACACTGCATCACATCATAACTTCAGGTTTCCTTAGGTCAATCAGCTCACTCAACGGAGCCCGATCCCTCCCTTGTCAGGTTTACCATCAGCCTTTCTCCTAGTGCAATAGTTCTCAACCTCAGTTGCACACTGCAATCTTTTGGGTTGAGGATTGGGTGGAATTTAGAAACTACTGCTGCCCAATTCCCACACCCAGAGATTCCTATTTAATCAGTCTAAGCCTGAATATTGGGATTTTTACAAACTCCTAAAGTGAGGAATGAGAATCCTAGTAGAGGTGTCCAACATGCAACCGTGGGCGATACTCTGATTACGTGAGGACTTTTCTTTGCTTTTCTGTGGTGTGGGATATCACAAAAACTATGCATGGACTTTTTTTTTGCTAATCAGCTTTCCTTAGTGTTTGTGTGTTTAATGTGTGGCCTAAGACAACTCTTACTCTTCTGATGTGCGGCAGAGAGGGAAAAAAAGGTTGGATACCCAGGACCTAGAGATTTTATAATCCTTTGCTGATCTCTGCTTGACTCATGTATTAGGATTTGCAAATTAGTGATTTTTCTAATTTTACCATTCTTTGTGATTTATCAGCAGGTATTCTTTTGGCATGTTTTAGATAATAGCTACAGTTATTTGATTATCCTGAAATATAGGCAGGCCAGGACAGGAAGGATACACTTTTTTAATTCTTCTTCTTAATGGCTAGTTTTTACAGAGTAAGGCAGTGGTTCTTAAACTTTGCACGTTGCAATCACCTAGGGACTACTTAAAGCCTACTGATGCCTGGTTCTTTCCCCAGATTTTCAATTTTAATTGTGTGGGGTAAGGCCTAGGCATCAAAGATTTTAAAAGTTCCACAAGTTTTCTAAAGAACAGCAAAATTAGGAGAGAACCTGTGAGACGTTGGTATCCTGTTTACCTCTGATGGCGATTTTTAAAAAGTTTGTCTTTTGCTTGATTTGGTATTGGCTGTTGTACTTGATCACTTTCAGCCAGATACGGAAACAGAAGAAGCAAAACTAAGAGAAAACATTACCACAATTTTATTGGATGCTAAGATCAGGTTGATTCTTGAATCTCCATAAGCACTAGTCAAATAATCTAATGGTCACGGTATGTTAAGGTTTCCATGGAATGTTATGATTTAATTGATATTTAACAATGGTTTTAAAAAGCTATTTCAGTCTGTTCAATCTGCCCTTCAACTTTATGATATAAAGAAATTTGAAACAAAATGTTTTTAAAAAGCTCTAATAACTTATTAAAATTTTGAATTTTCACGAAGGATCACATTCTTATACTGTGGTAATTTGGCAAAAATAGATAGTAATAATAGTTGATCATCAGTAAAAGTATAACTATGTAACCTTTTCTGGTAGGCAGTTTGACAATATTTACCAGAATAAAAATGTTTATATGTCCTTGTCCAGGAAGTTGCAGTTATAGAAATCTTACCAATAGTGACACTCAGATGTGCAGAGAAAAACTTTACCATTATTTGTCAAAGTGAAAAACCAGAAAAAACAAAATGTTCATTAATAAAGGACTGGTAATATAAATTTTCCAAAGAATGGAGTCTATTCAGTCATGAAAAAGAAGGAAATCTTGATATACCGACATAAAAACACATGCATTATTTTATAACACTTTTAAAGAAAAAACTTCAGTTACAGAACAATGAATAGTGTATCCTCATTTGTGTTAAACCCAACCCAACCCAACCCAACGTGTGTGAATATTTTATACACATAAACACCCAGAGTTTGTAAACTAAAAGTAAAGTCTTAAGCTTCCTACCCCTGACTGAATGCTTGGCCAAAGGGACCCCAGAAAACCTTCCAACTAAATTAATTTTCGGCCATGAAGGGAAGGAAGGTCAGACACTCCTCTTTATACCCCCATCCTTTTGGGAGTTTAGACCCTAAAACTGACCAGTATTAACGTTTAAAAAGATATTATGAGGCTGATGAAATAAACTCTGTGTGGCAGTAAGATCCTAAATTACAAATAGGATGTAAGGCAAAGGTTAGGTGATACCTGCAGGCTACTGCTTATCTTAACAGATCATTTTGCGTATACTATGGCTTGTTCTATGATTAGCAGATTTTCTTATCTTAACCCAAACATTCCTTTACTCCCAGGTTTTGTTTCTTTAACCAATTACAAATCAAAGGATTTCTGAACTACCTACCCCTGGTAAGCCCCCCACTTGGAGATGTCCCATCTTTTCAGGCCAATCCAATGTACACCTCGCATATATTGACTAATTTATGATTTTACCTGCAATTCCTGTCTCCCTAAAATGTATGAAACCAAAGTGTAACTAACTCAACGGCCTCTGGATCCTCTACTCAAAGATTCCTGAGTTTGTGGATCCCGGGGCCACAGATGCTCATATTGGCTCAGAATAAGCCTCCTTAAATTACTTTACAGAGTTTGGTTTTTTCCCTTCATTAACAAGTTAATAGTTTATTGTGTTTTATTCCAGATTTTCTCCAATGCATTGTGTGTGTGTGTGTTGGTCATGTATGAGAAGATGTGAGAATGAAGGAGATCTGTGGTAGAGATTCTGTCACGACTATGTGGCTAAAACAAACCTAGAAAAACAAGGGAGAAAAAACTTGGATTCTAAAGCTGGTTTAAAAGCAATTTTTATCCTCATGGTATTTAGAAGATAAATAGGAAGAAATATGTGATAAAGTTTTGTCCTTTGAACAGCTTATAGCTGTAATAAATGATAACACCCCAAATCCTCAATAAAATAATCCTTTATACATGATTGCTAATCTAACATTCTATTTATGAACACGTACAATATAACATCCACTTCCTACTGTATCTCCTTTATAAATCCAGTACATTTCTACGGAGGCATAAAGCGTTTCCATTTAAGTTCACGTCTTAACTCGTGATGTGCTGACGATTTCTTGTGTTATAAATTACTTGCTCTAGATGGAAGAAAAAAGAAAGATAAATTGGCTAGTTTCTCATTTATAGTTTTATCTGCAGTATTTATGGTCTTTTTAAAAGCTTACCCTGATGGGAGAAACGTGTATCCATATACTTTAGAAACAAAAGTTAAATATGTAAACAAAATGCAAACACTAGCCCCTGCACTCTTAAATTTAGCAGCATATTTTAACTACTAATGTCAGTGTATTCCACACAGTAATGATTTAAATGGACGGTATGTTAAACTAATGGCACTTTAATACATAACGAATGTATTATATATTTGTTACATAATAAATGAATGCAGCTAGCACTGTAAAGTTAAATAATCAGTTTAAAATATCTATTTTACTTTAATCTTTTCCTTCCCTTTCATATTTATTTTAAACATTAAAACTCCTAAGTGCATGGAATCATTTTTTCTCTCCTGTTTATCCATTGTATTAATTCTTTAATGCCTTCTAGGTCAACCAGGAAATTCCCCCCACCTCATACTCCTGTGTTCTTTGCTACTCACTAACTCGTTGCTTTGGTTTTCTTAACCGGAAGTGGTACCCATTCCCCATCATGTATGAAACATTCATCAGTTCCTTAAGCCCTGTTCCTATTCTAGAAACCGTGGTAGTGGTGGGGCCAGAGCAGCACATTCCACCTCTGTAGATGGGTCTCCAGGGGGACCTGCTGGGCTGAGGTGGGACAGGAGGAGGGAGGACAGATCTCCCTGGCTTTTATACAAAACTATTCAAGCTGGCAACTGCCTAGATGTTAGTGGTTTTGTTTCCCCCTAGAACAGAAAACCTGTAAAATTGTGACTTGGAGTAAACTCCACCTCCCAGGATGTGGCTGCAGATCTATGTAACAACCTTCCATACAGAGCTCCTATCTGATGGGTAACATGCGCTGAATGGCTATTTTTATGACTGAATTGGTGTTTTCCTTAAGAGAGGAAAATCCAAAAGACTTTTTAAAAAGATACTCTGTGTAGTATTTTACGTTACGATTTTATGTACACGTATATACGTTCTCACTTTCCTCGGGCCTTTACCTCTTCTTCTAGTATCTGTAATTCTGATGTTTACTTTCTATTTTAGATGTTCTTAAAAGCTCCCTTGAATTTTGATGGCGTATGAGAGATTGTATTCCAGTTAAGATATGGAGGAGTGAACAATGGGGGAGCAGACACAGAAGAGAGCACAGAACGGCTTTCCCTCCAACTGCGGGCACAGAACGCGCAGGTTGTAAGAAATACAAGCAGAGACAAAGCCGAAACGCAGTGATAAGTCCTCCTCGTTACAGATGGAAGTATGTGCAGAATGCTTTAGAAAGCAAATATGTAGTGTTGGTAAGCTAGAAAATATGGAATAATGGAGAGAAAGGGCAAAAGGCAAGATAATGATAAAGCCTAAGGCTGCAAAACAACTTTATCGCATCTAGGGAAGTTATAGAAGATCCGAGAGAGCAAACATGTTTGAGAGAATGGGCAGTTCCTCCCGCTCTGGGAAGGAAGAATCCCGTTAGCTTCCACACTTAAAACCTTTGGCTTTCTATTCTCAAACAGCCTACCATCCCTAGTGCAGATTAAAAGCCAACTAACCAACCAGCAAGCAAGCAAGCTGAACAGAATCACAGAGAAATGGAAATCTTCTCTGCCCAGGGTGTCCTAAGCTCTTACTTAGAAATTGAGGGCTACAGAAACTTAGCTATTTAAAAACATAATTCAGCAGTTGGCCTCAGTTTTCAACATTTCAACAGAATGTAACATCCTGAAAACACCTGAGTAGGCAGGGATCTCGCGGAGGCAGTGATCAAACTAGAGTTTCACTAAGAATTCACCTTATTGCTGAACAGCTTTTTTAAAAAACGAAGCTTTTCAAGTCAAATTTGTAAAACTTAAAAGTACAGAGACTATCTGCAAGAAAATGTTCAAAATATGAGGAACAACAGACCTTCGATGCTAAACCCTTCTGTGTACATCTTTCTTCTATGACAAGAAAGAAAATGAACACAGACGCAACTTTCATCAAAACCTAGCCAAAGACAAAGCAGACTAAAGAACTTCTAAATATTTTGCACATTTAAGCCACTCCTGGCTCACTTGAGTAGGACAGCCTAATGCTAAAACCAGGATGCTTTCCATACTTCATCTAGTAGCTCTGTGCAAAGCAGTCAGGAAAGAACAAAAGTTAAACATTACAGTAAAAGCAGCAACAAAACTGTCATCTGATCCCATTTTATTAACTTACTCAAACTTCCAAAAGGCATCTATATTTATTAGAAAAAGAAATATGAAAAAAACAGATTTTACTCTTTATTTTATAACATAAACATTCAATTTTCTCACTTTATAATTATAGCTTAGTGTCACGGTCACAATTTAAATGCCGTAAATATGATCAAAAGATTGGGCAAATTTAAGAAAAAATACAACATTAATGGAGTTATAAAGTAGAAGAAATACTAGTTGTGAATGCTGTGTTTGAAAGTTTACACCCTCTCTGTCCTACCCACAAAAGAAAAAGAGGTAAGTAGATGTAACTCCTAGGTGTGAATAGGAGTTTTGGGCAGGAGCGTGCTCTGAGGAAAATGAGACTCTGAAGCTATTAGGTTGGAATTGTAGGCACAGCTGTGGTGAGGAAAGATGAACCATAGGACTTGTGTTTCCCTAATGCAAGTATTTGGGGAGCTTTCTGGATAACATTTAATTATGTATTTAAAACATTTAACACCTGTGGATCATGTACATTTTATATACTTATACATATTTAATATATCAGCTGATTGCACAGATTACTAGACTGATGAAAAGTAAAAAGACAAAAGATTTGAAAAATTTAAAGGGAAACACTAAGCACATGATAGCATATTTATTACTCGGCTACTATACACACCCTAAAGATGGTAGTCAAATGACTTAAGCTTTGTAAGTACAAGGTGGGGGGCGGAGGTAGAAAGGACACCAAGGCCCCAGATATTTCATCTCCTCTCACAGGTCTTCATATCCTAAGCTCATTTTCCCCACTCTGTAAATCTATGATCCCCAACTGCCATGGCCAGTTAGAAATAAGCGTCATTTGCATGGGGTGGGGGGTGCTGCAAAGCTTCATCTGTAGCCAACCCCCCTTACTTACATCACCGCCTGAGCTCCACCTCCTGTCAGATCAGCTGCAGCAACAGATTCTCATAGAGCTGAACCCTGCTGTAAACTGCAGGTGAGGGATCTAGGTTACATGCTCCTTATGAGAATCTAATGCCAGGTGATCTGTGGTGGAGCTGAGCTGGCGGTGCTGGTGCAGGGAGCGGCTGCAAATACAGATAATCATTAGCAGAGAGGTTTGACTGCGTAATAAATCAAGAGCTTTCAGCCTCACGGCAAAACCACCTCCTGACCTCTATCTGTGGAAAAGCTGTCTTCCTTGAAACCTCTCTTCGCTGCTGTAAATCAATACACAATTATACACAGCGTCTGCCTGGCAACTGGTAGTCAAAGATCCACAACTGTCCTCTCCAGCTCAGCTCAATCAGTTCACAGACTGGTGTGGTTAGGAGGAGAGCTGCAGAGTGAAGTCAGGATGTTCTTCTGGCTCTACTTTACACAGCATTTCTGACAGAAGCCACACCTCCTGGCTCCAGCTAATGCTGGAAAACGCCTCCCATCTCACAGCCTCCACCACTGCCCCAGCTGCAGGACTGACAAACCACCTGCCTGTGCAGTCCTAGAGACGGTGGCAGCTTCCTGGCATCACCAGTCTCTTAGGTTCTTCATCATCCTATTTAATCAATCAAATATTCCAACCCATACTTTCTGAACTACAAATTTTCTATATCAAATTCCTTACCTGGCATGGGTTCTGTTTTCTCAGTTGAACACAACTAAATATAGGTACTATTTTTACATTACAAAGAACCCTTACCTATAAAACACTAAAAGAAAAGAAAAGGGCAACCTATAGGGTACTTTTATATTCTCTAGTTAATTATAAATACAAATGACACTAGTGAGCAGATCTGTCTCATTACGTGGAAAGAAGAAAAATTAACACAATCTATCTGGAAAGCATTACAGATAGCAAAAGCCTTGAAAATGTTTCACTAAATAATTTTCTTCCCAAAAATCTTACGTAAGGTAAATCAAAGGTGCTGATATAATTTTATATACTGGGTAGTTCACTGCACTGTTATTTGTAGTAGTGAAAAATCAGACACAAGTGGAATGTTCACTAACAGAGAACGGGTCAATATGGTATACACTTGTAATTTCCTCTTTTTTTTTTTTATTTGAGACGGAGCCTCAAGCTGTCCCCCTGGGTAGAGTGCCGTGGCATCACGCTCACAGCAA
>NW_003852493.1:5747700-5766904 GCF_000181295.1 Otolemur garnettii | reverse complement strand
GGGCCCGGGCTGGGAATTCGAACCTGCCACCTTAGGTGTATGTGGCTGGCGCCTTAGCCGCTTGAGCCACAGGCGCCGAGCCGTAATTTCCTCTTATAGAGTCTCCCCCGGTTGTAAGTGTTCATAGTTACATATCTCCACTCGTGATATGTAAATTCACCTCATTTAAACCTGCAGCTCTTAAGAGGGCAAGGATGTTTGCTTTAAACATGGACAACTAGGTACTAGACAAGTGTTTAGGCTCTTATTTCCGGAATGAATTAATCATGCAGTATTATAGATGAACTTATAGAATTTTATATCAAGTGGCATATGTTTATGACATAGTATAACATGAAAAAACCTGGCAAACCAATATAACTGCCTATATAGTATGTTCCCAATTTTGCTTAAAAGGAAAAAAAAAAGTAACACACATAAATGCATAGAAAAAGACTAAGTGAAGATAATGATTATAGGTAATTTTAATTTCTTTTTATACTTTCCTGTATTTTCCAAATATCTTCTCACAGGTATATAATCAGGAGGAAAATTAGTTTTAAAAAGTTTTTTAAAAGTGAATATATAGACAGCTGGTAAAGTTAAAATAAAACAAGAACTAAAACTGAAAATTAACCAAAGGAAAAAAGATATAATGGCTGCTGGGGAAATGTAAATCAAAACTACAATGATACACTACTTCACAGCCACGGGAATAGATATAGCAAGTATTGGAGAGGATATAGAAAAATCAGTGTACTTATTTTCTACTGGTAGAAATTTCGCAGTTACTCTGGAAACTAATTTAGTTGCTGGAGTTAACAGTTAAACCCAGTGATTCCACTATTAGACGCTTCAGAGGCATGAAATCATGCAACTGAACTTGTACACGAGTGTTTACAGATGCATTATTCATAACAGCCCAAAGTAGAAACAACCTAAATGTCCAGGGAGGAATGGGTAAATGTGTCATGTCCATACAACGGAATGTTATTCAGATGTAAAGAGGAATGAATTACTGATACATGTTGCAACAGAGATAAATCTGGGAAACACTGTGGTAAGTAGAAGCAGCCAGTCACAAAGGACCACATGTTGTATGAATATTTAACTGGGAAGTCCAGAATAGGCAAATCCATAAAGATAGAAAGATCAGTAGCTGCCTAAGACTGGTAGGTTTGGGGAAAGAATGGAGGTGGCTGCTAATTGGTATGTGGTTTCTTTTAGGAGCGATGAAGATGTTATAAAATTGACTGTGGTGATGGATGCACAACTCTAAATATACTAAAAATCATGAAAGTGGACTCTTTAAATGGGTAAACTGTAAGGTAGGTGTGGATCATCTCTCGGTAAGGCAATTATTATGAAGAAATTTAAATTATATGTTAAATATAAGGAAAGAAAAAGCTATAGAGGAAAGGAAAAAATTAAGTTCACAAGCTTCTGTGCCAAATTTGCAATATGGCAGACAGACTTACAACTCTGTAGTAAATGTACCATTAGGCTTAAAAACAATTTTTTTAAAAAAAGTCCTATTAGGCTGTAAAGATTTTAAGTGCATTGCGGGGTAAGAATCCAAAAAAGATCTTGGGATTTTTAAAAAACTTATGAATTCTTAGTGTATGCTTTTTTCCAAAATATATATTTTGTTACTAAATAAAAATAATTGCCCCACTTACTCATTAAGTACATATATATATTTTATTATTAAGTATATTTTTCATACCTGCTAAAATTTGGGCACTGAGGTGGAAGAAGATACTTTCTAAGGGCTTAGAATTTCGTTATGAAGCTAATATATTACACACAAATATTCTCATGACGGTTCAAATCCGCATGTATTATTCACTCAGGTGGTGAATTATCTAGGGTCTACCAACCACAAGGTCCTTGGAATACTCTAGTGAACAGGGCAGTGGTGGCTCCTGGCCCCAGCAATGCCCTTGAATTCTGTGACCCAGTGAGGAAAGAACACTGCCTCTCAACCGACTCCTCTCGTGAGCCCTGGTCAGATTTCAGCTCACCCGCTAGTTACCTCCCACGAATAAACAGCTGCAGCTTTCTCCTGGCACTGCTACCCTCCTGAGTCTCAGCCTTGCTTTCTCTAACTCAGTTGTCCTTTATCCATTGCACAATGGCCCATGTCTGAATCAAATAATAAATTATTAGTATGCATGGATCTATCAGTTTAACAGAAGTGTTTTTCCTCACATCTGGGGTTACTTTCTTCAGTAACCCTATTTCTACATGCTTTTTGCTGTCATCATTTGCTATGCTTTAATCACTTCGAATCCAACGCATGCAGCATTGTAGTCCCAAGCACCACTCTGACACTGGCTCTCTGTTTTGATTTTCCAGATTTTTTTTTTTTTTTTTTTGAGACAGAGCCTCAAGCTGTCCCCCTGGGTGGAGTGCCGTGACATCACAGCTCACAGCAACTTCCAATTCCTGGTCTCTGGCCTCAGCCTTCCAAGTAGCTGGGACTACAGGCGCTCGCCACAACGCCCGGCTATTTTTCGGTTGCAGCCGTCACTGTTGTTTTTGGTGGGCTTGGGCTGGATTCAAACCTACCACCTTAGGTGTATGTGGCTGGCGCCTTAGCCACTTGAGCCACAGGCGCTGAGCCTCCAGATTGTTTTAATGGGACCACTTTCTTCCCAGACTCAAAACTTCAGTTATCAGCGTCTATCTCCCACCCCCAAACCATCCTCGGAATCCTTCAGAATCACCTAGTTGGATGATCTCAGACAACAAATTCTGCAATCAGCTTTGAATTGCTCTCTCTTGCCACTAACTCTCCCTCCCACCAGTTCACAGCTCTGGTGTTTCTCCTGAGGAATGTTTAAATTGAGACCTTTTGTTACAAGAATTTTCAGAGTCTGCCTATAACTAATGCAGGGTTCAAAGTCCCTGGTACTTATGAATCTGTAATTTGACCCAATCCAGCACATTGACCTTTGCACGTTTTACCATCTGCCAAACCAGTTTTTAATGTTCCCCAGTGACATCTTTGCTGTCTCTTGGGTCCAATGTATATCTCCATACAGCCTTGGCACTCTTGGAGCCTGATGTTCCAGGCCCACCTTCTCTGCAGAGCTATCTCGGAAGTGGGCTATCCACATAGAACGTTTCTCACATACTACTTATTTGTTAAGCACATTCTTGGAATTAAACTGCTGTTTCTAAGTCTTATTGTTAGGTAGCACTGTAATGATCTCTGCCTAATCACAGTTTGAGTAAACAAACTATTCTCGGAAATAGATTCTTTGTAAAACAGCAGAGTTCCCTATGTGTACTATGAACAGCATAAGAACCCTGGTACCAGGTAAATTCAGATACTGAGCATTTGGTGAGCATCTCCTCAACTCGAGCCTTGTTTGAAAAATGCCAAAGTATTTAGATACCAAGGCCTGTTCTAGCATTATAACATTGTTGGCATAAACCTTTACAGTGTCTGCTCCATCCCCATGGACAGGGGATGTGTGTGCTGTGCTGTCACTGCTCTGTGATGTGTACAGTGACTGGCACATGGCCTGAGGGCCCAGTAAACATTTATGGGATACAGACTGAGTCTGAAGACATCAAATATTTGTGAAAGTGGCAGTTGCTCTCCTTAATGTAATCATCTTTCATATGTGATGAATTTAGGATAAATTTATCTTTATAAAGAGACTACTTTTTATGTAATAAAAAAAAATCATACCTGTTGATCTCCAAGGAAATGACTTCTCAGTTGAGCTAGATAAAAAGAAGGAAAAGGGAACATTTATTTCTTTTGTCATAAAATTTAACTGTGGACCTGTTTTGCATATAAACATTTAACTTCTATGTTAAATTATATAAAGCATAAAAACTTCAGTTTGAAATGACTTTTCTAAGTTAATTTTTAGGCAGCATTTAACATTCTACATAAATTTTTGACATAACTGTATTTCTACTTAGCAATTGAGGCAAATTATGAAGTGACATAAAATTCATCTTGAATAAGAGAAATAAAACATCATAATTAGGTATGAGATTCATGTTATTTATATGATATGATGTTTTTTGTGATAATATGAAAAGTATCTATACAATATATACATGAAAAAGAACCAAGAAGGCTGTTATATGATGTTTTTTGTGATAGTATTAAAACTATCTATATAACATATACAATGAAAAAGACCCAAGGAGGCTGTTAAGTACTTCTTGTTTTTAAAAGAAGCTATTAAGTCCTACAATAGACATACATATTGAGTCAGTTTTGAATTGAATGTTGCTTTATAAAATTTCCATCACAGAATTTTACATTGAGAATATAAGGTTTTACAAGCTTGTGGATTATAATAATCATATTGTTAAACTGTCTATACTATCCATAGCAATCTGCAGATTCAGTGTAATCCCCATCAAAATACCGATGATATTCTTCACAGAAATAGACAAAAATAATCCTAAAATTTATATGGAACCACAAAAGACCCCAAATAGCCAAAGTCATCCTGCACAAAAAAGAACAAAACTGAAGGAATCATATGACCTCACTGCAAATTTCACTCCAGAGCTGTAGTAACCAAAACAACGAGTACCGGCATAAAAACAGACATAGACCAAAGGAACCGACTAGAGAACCCCAAATAAATCCACACGTCTATAGTGAACTTATCTTCAGCAAAGGTGCTAAGAACATACAGTGGGGAAAGGGCAGTCTCTTAAATAAAAGGTGCTGGAAAACCCAGATGTCCACTTATCTCTTGCCATATAAAAGAACCAAATCAAAATGGATTAAAGACTTAAATCTAAGACCCCAAACTATGAAACTTCTAAAAGATAACATTGGGGAACGCTTCAGGACATTGGTCTGGGCACAGACTGTATACCCAAAGCACATGCAACCAAAGCAAAACTGGACAAAAGGAATCACATCGAGCTAAGCAGCTTCAGCACAGGACAGAGACACCTCACAGAATGGAAGAAAATGTGTGCAAACTACCTGTCTGACAAGGGATTAATGACTGGACTGTAAAAGGTGCTTCAAGGACTAACATGATGGCTGTAATCTTAGTACTCTAGGAGGCCAAGGTCGGAGGATCACTTGAACTCAGGAGTTCATGACTAGCTCGAGTGAGGGTGAGACCTCATCTTCACTAAAAGTAGTATAACTAGCTAGACACCATGGTGAGCACCTGTAGTCCTAGGTACTCAGAAGGATGGGGCAGGAGGATTGTCTGAACCCAGGACTTTGAGGTTGCTGTGAGCTAGGCAAACACTCTTGCCTGAGCAACAAAGTGAAACTCTGCCCCCTTCCCCAAAGAGAACAATAGGAAAAAAATCAAATAATGTGATTAAAAAATGTGGAAAGGAACTGAATAAACATTTCTAAAAAAAGGACATAAAAAGTGGTCAATAGGTATATACACATTATTAGTCATCAGAGAAATGTAGATCAAAACTGCAATGAGCTATCATCTCACCCGTTTAAAGGGCTTTTATCAAAAAGCCAAAGCGGCCATGGGCTTGGAGCACATAAAGGGAAGAACTATAGCTCTTTAGTACTTTAGTTCTGTGGCTCTAAGATCTTAAGTTGTTGATCCCCTGGTATTTTCACTGAGTTATTAAGTGGTTAATGAAACTCTTGCTGGTTGAAAATCCTAGATTTAGTACGAACTCTCCGAAATTCACTGGCGTGTGTGTGATTTTCCTTTTCCTCATCACTGGCTCAGCAGTTCACATTCCAGGACCTTGAGCTAGCTGGAAGCAGAAGAGACACGTTCTTTCCCAATGAATGGAGTCAATCAGTCAAAGCTAATCTCTTCCAGTGCTCTGGTTATATTGCTTTATCTGATTTCAAAAGGGACTGATAGGAAAAAAGTGAACATTTAGCCCAGTATCAGTAATAGGACATTTGTCTTGTTCCTGAGGGTAGGTTGTTACCATCTTGTGGCTCTAAAGCTGGTTCTCTACAACGAATTTTAATTTCTCTGGAATCTGTTTTTGTTATTTCGCCCTATTATTTAAATTAGTTTTCTAGGCACTGAGCTTAATATCACTGCAGTGTTCTCTCAAAATGGGATTTTATGTCAATATTATAATATATGGTAAAATATGTGGTATATGCCATCTCAAGTTTCTTGGGACTGTCAGGAAAGTTTATTATCTTCTGAGTTTAAAACTTATATAAACTTTAAAGAAATACCTTACAAGATTTTTTATCCTCAAAACTAAATCATAGAATATAATTCTGGCTAATTGCCCAAACTGGGCCAGGGTTGTGGCTGTTCTTCTCGTCTTTTTATTATTAAGTGCCTAGCTTATTTCTGGGCAGAGCAGTTTATCATTGTGAAATATAAAGGGTTTTCCATTGTTCTGAAAGATCAGGTGTGTATATACATATAATCAGTTATTACTTAGTTCAAAGCAGGCCAAATTATTCTCTCCTAGCCTTGGTAGGAAGTTCTAGCAGCCTTTTGTCTAACAATCGGGCAAACAGTATTTTTGCTGCTGAAAAGGCTTTTGGTCACCAAAATACAATAGAGTATTCCTAGGTGAAGGCATTGTGAAGCCTCAGTTAAAATCACTTTTCCCTCCTCAAGGTAAAAGATATAAATAATTAGAAAAACAAGCTAAAAATGAGGATCAAAAATAAGCAGAACATTCTATGGTGTATTTTGAAGATCACATGTTCAGCCCAATTACCTTCACACTAAATTCTACAGTTCCACATAATACCTGGCCATTATATGTTATTCAGAACAGTCTATTTCCCCTTGAACTACTCACTTTAAATGACTCTCAAATGGTTCGCTACTTTAGGATTCAGGGATTGGACAAATACAGACAATGTTGACATGCTTTTGGTCCTTGAGCACAACCCACTTTTATTACAGTGGTTAGAGGCAGCTTCATGTTAGACACGCAGACTTACTCCCTCCTACCTCCTTCTCTCTCTCCACCAACTATTCCTAGAAACACTTCCCCAACTTTTACTGAATGTCTACAATGTGTCTACAGGCACCATGCCCACAGATGACTCCATCCTGGTTCCTTTTCACTTCTCTTCTGAAGATGCCAAGCAGCTTGTGTTCTAGGAGCTTCCACTGGAATGTGAAAGGGATTTTAAAATACATACAGGAACTGACTCATCCGTGATAACTTTGTTTCAATGGGAAGATGTATTCATAATTTTTAATAACTTAACTACCAACAATCTTTTAGAACAAAATCCATTCATTAGCTCGGGACTATCTGATCAGACAGTCTGACAGCACACTCAAAAGCGAGCTCAATAAGCAAATTAACAAATCAAAACAATTCATTTTAATGGGAAAAGTATCAGTTTTGTTTTCAGAAAGACACTATGCTTTCATCATAATATTATGTGAAAATGTGTAGTAAATCACTGTAAACTTGTAAAATTAATTTTTTTAAATCCAGATACAAGTAGATGGGAAAATAACTTTAAAGGATATTTATGGCTGTGCAATGTCTTTGAAAAATCTGTGTATCTTGGTATTTACCCATATTATGCCTTAGAAAATTACTTGTTCAAACTCCCCTGAAGACAGAGGGCAGGCCAGGGAGCGAAGGTCCACAGGAAGCTACACATGTAGATAGCAGTTGTGCCGTGAACATTTCCAGTGGACACAGTGGTGGCAGTAGGCGCTGCTCCTGGACATCTCCCTAGATTCAGAATCTGGCTCTCTGGCTTTCCTAGTGTTTCTGTGAGTTGACAATGGCTTTTAATAAAGTCCTTTTCTGCTTATGCAAGCCAGCGAGGATTCTATTGCTTGCAAACAAAAATCCTGACTGATGTTATCATAAAACTAACAAACACAAATGGGTCCTCTGAGAAGCAGCCCAGCCTCACTTCTTAACCACAGGGTTTATTTCCAATAGCACACTGAATATAGAACACACTTCATGTTCAACACGTTGAAATTCTTTCCCCCTAGACTGACTCCTGTTTAGGTACCCCCACTTAAAATAACTAGTCACTCAAGGTAAAGAGCAGGCAGTCATTTTACTGTTTGTTCTTACACTAAGTGTGTAAGCTCCAGGAGGGCATCAAAGTCTACCCTACTCACAGATGTAGTGCCAGAACCCATGGTAATATCTGGCATGTGGCTACCACTCAAATGTCATCCAAAAAGCCATGGTTTGAATCCATCTTTACTACCCGTGACATGGCTCGGCCCTGCACTTCTCATCTTCTTTTGGTGGATCATTCTTCCGTCTCTCTCCTAACTGGTCTGCCCGGCTTTTATTTCTCATCCTTTTGGGCTCTCTTCCATGCTGCTGCTACAGTGATTTTTTAAAGTCTCAAATCTGATGTCACTCTCCTGCTGCTAATGCGCAACAGATCCCAGAGGATAGAACGCAAACATCTTAGCATGGCAGAGATTCAAACATCTGAGCATGGCACAGAAGGCCCTCCACCACCTGGCTCTTTCTCGTTTGCCCTTTCCCACACAAACCTACATTCTAGGCACTTGTAATTACTTGCCGTTGCCTCACACGCCACGCTGTTTTCACACTTTCGGTGCTATTCTGGGGGGTAGTAGAATATGCAGGAACAGAGTGTGAAGATTCTTTCAGAATTATACAAATTCTAGGATGGCATATGCAGGTACCATGTTATACACATACACATATATGTTATACACACGCACATATATATAATGCCCCAAACACTGAAGTTTATTACCTTCACTTTGTATTTCAGAAAACGTTTTACTTAAGTAAGTTAATACCCAATTTCCTCCTGATTCTTCTGTCTGACATGAGACGTGCTGCTCCAGTGGACACCAATGAGTGAACGCCAGGAGAGGGGACTGCACAGAGCCAGGTGGAGCACCATGGTAGCTCTGCCACACCAGTTCCCTCACTTCTCTCCTGTCTACATGGGGCCCCTTCCATCACTAGTGCATACAGACCATCATTAGTTTCCTATATAAGATGCAGTGAGTTGGGGCAGGATCCAAAAATTACTTGTCTGTTGAAAAAGAACCAGGTCTCTGCCTGAGATTAGAATATGGTTAAGCTATAAAATTTACTGCTTTATTTCATTAAAAAAAATCATTTTGTTAAGAAATTTTATATGTACATGTAGAATCCAAATAAATAGCTTAAAAAGTTAACCACAACAAATAACAAAATGAATTTTATTGTACTGACTGGGAGGAATCCCTTGGGTAAATTATTCTAGATGCTGTTTTATTTATGAACAGAACGTAGGTGTGTTTCACTGCTGGTCACCTTCTCCTTGATCACCACCAATCTTAATTCCAAAATGGGGTTGAGGAGAGCTGGTCATTTTTTCCTTCATGTCGAGAATGTGCCCAGTAATTTATTTCCAATTCGCACTTTTCCCATGATTGTCACGGCAGTATTTCTTTACTCATCCATTCCTACTGGCAGAACACAGCCTTTTTGAGGGTGAAGCCAGTGTATTATCCGTTCTACCTGGATCTAAGCAGAGACGAGCACTGAGAAGGATGATTGAAAATAACAGCTGACTCAACTCTTTGAGTGTTTCTGTCTTAAGGTTGATGCTCTGTAATCTTAGAAATTCTTTCAATCATTCTACAGAGGAGTCAGATTCCTTTTTTGATTTTGACTCTTTCTGTACCTTACAGAACAAATGCTTACATATATATCAGACGTCCATCGAATGTATGCATTTGACAAATATTTGCAGATCATCCACTGAGTGCCAGACATTGCTACAGGCTGGAAATAAAACAGTGAGAAGCAAAACCTACAAGGGAGGCCCTGGATATAAAAATTGCAGGTCCTCGTTGTGAGTTGCATGTAGACGCATTCACATAGCTATTAAAAATAAAGGTGTGAAATACTTTTTTTGAACAAACAACAAGACCTAACTCTGCTTCTACTCATCTACTAAAAGAAGGTAAATTGGTATTGGGAGGACCCATTTAGTAACTTGAACACGAAGTCTCTGGTGGAAGAGGTATGGAGCAAAATTAAATTTATTGCTGTGCGGTAGAGTTCACCTCAATGCTTACAGCTCAAAGATTATAAGGGGCTAGAAAAAAGCCACCAACAACCATCAACACAATCTGCTACATGTGTGAGTACATCTGACATTCCCTCTGTGTCATGACAATCTCTTCAGATGTTGTTCAAATCACCCCAAATAAACAGCTCTATATGATCTATTTATTTCACTATCACACCACAGTCTTTCATAATATTCTTCATGTAATTCTTAGGTTTTCTTTTATTAAATAGAGGTAATTAATAGATAAGCACTCGGTGATCTTATGTATATTAACCTTTACTATGAAAATGCTTAAAAATGCATTTGTACATTGTTGGTCTGATTTTTCTCACCTTTTACCCTTAGGTTTCCTATCAGTTTTACTATTTTGAGCTCTAATCCTTAGTTCCAGGTTCCATGCACAAGTCTGTATTTTTTGTGCACATAACATATTAACTCTTTCCCCCCACTTTGGAGACTGGGTTTAAATAACTCTGTTACCCAGGCTAGAGTGCACTGATATCATCATTGCTCACAACAACCTCAAACTCTTAGGCTCAAGTGATCCTCCTGCCTCAGTGTCCGGTAGCTGGGACTACAGGTGCACATCAACAAGCCCACCTAACTTTTCCTATTTTCGGTACAGACCGGGATCTTGCCTTTGTTCAGGCTGCTCTTAAACTCCTGGCCTCAAAAGATCTTCCCACCTAGCCGCTGCATATATTAACTCCTGAAGTAGAGAAACAAACAAACAAACAAACAAAAAAAACAACTGGCCACATGTCTACAGATGAAAACTCTTAAAAGCTTGAGTAAATAAATTCCAAACTGCATTTCTTTCTCTATTAATTCATTGCTGACTTAACTCAATTTATTATTTGTTGCTCATTTAAAAACCTATCCTTCAACTTTTTCAAGTGCCATTGGTGGACTTTATTATTCTACTAACCAGAGTTACTCAATTAGCAAATGTGTACCTTTTCTGGATTCTAAATACATTTTTTTTTTTTTTTTTGAGACAGAGCCTCAAGCTGTCCCCCTGGGTAGAGTGCTATGGCATTATAGCTCACAGCAACCTCCAACTCCTGGGCTCAAGCGAGTCTCCTGCCTCTGCCTCCCAAGTAGCTGGGACCACAGGCGCCCGCCACAACGCCCGGCTATTTTTTTTTTTGGTTGCAGCCGTCATTGTTGTTTGGCAGGTCCGGGCTGGGGATTCGAACCTGCCACCTTAGGTGTACGTGGCTGGCGCCTTAGCCGGTTGAGCTATAGGCGCCGAGCCCTAAATACATTTTGAAAAGTACTGGCAACTCAATTGGTTCTTTACGATTGTCTTTGTAATCCAGTGCCTTAACACCTGTAGTATTTATGTCTATTTTTAAATTGATTCCAAGGTCTATTTCTCAAAAGAAGGGGGGAACTGGGTTTGACTGCATTTTTTCATTTTTTGTAATGAACTCACATTGCAATTACTTAGCACCTTGTTAGTCCCAAGGCACTGCAAATTCTAATGAACTGCTCTGGAATGCTCTAGGACCAGGAAGCTGGGCTCCCTATTTCCCTAGTTACTCCATATTTCCAATTACGCATCTGGGATTTCCCCCCCGAATCTGGCAAAATAACTACTAATGATTTTGAAGGTTTAGCTTTACTTGAGTGTTACAGGATAAATTTAAAATGAACAACCTTAACTGTGTAACACAGTCTACTGAACACTTAAATTTCTTCATTAATTAGAAATGAAATCTTTAATTATGATAAGGAGATGCATACTTTCTTAAACACAATACACTAAGTTTTCATAATCTTCTATACTTTAAAAAAAATTCTATCTAATATTGCTTTGGCTTTCCTTTTAATTAGTACATTTCAAATTTTGCTTGGACTCTTTTTTAATGCATTTGTAAAGTATATAAAATAGCCCTTAGTTTCCTGTGACTTCTTATTTAGGTAAAGCTCATTCTGTGCTTCAGCTTTCTCAAGTACTCTTGAATTTATGCTGAGAAGGCAGTTTTTTTAATGCAATGCCTTTGGAAGTCCCAGGTCTTATAAGCACTTACTTAGTGGGCAGTTCAAATTTCTCCTTACTCTGACCCTCAACACAGAATGTCCTTTAGCTCATCCTATAACATGGAAGAAGTGGAGTCTAGAAGACTGAGATGGAGGAGATAGAGGTCTTCCTAATGCTATAAACCTTCCTAAAACTCATACCACCTACCAATAGGGAACCGCTATGTTACACACAACTAGCTTTATTTTTCCTGTTTGAGAAACAGGTATCTCATCTGTTACTCTTACTTAGCTAAGGACTGACCAAGAAGTGAATCCTTAACATTAGAGATGTGCTCTTCGTCTTACTGACAGATAACTAGAGTGGTTGGCCAAAACTAAACAATATATCATCATGATTTTTCCCTAAACAGGTGTGAAAGCTTTTCATCCTTCCACTAAGCTACCTTAGCAAAGACAGGAAGGCCGATATGTAAAACGGACAAGAAAGGTGAACTGCTCTACCTGGCTGACAAAGAAGAGGGGAGTGGAAGGCAAACAGGTATCTTTACCCACTACATTCATTATTGTCCCAAGGGGCTCTAGAGGAGGACCCATGTTTGAAAAAATCCCTAGCCTAGGCAGTAAGGATTTCTTCTGAAAGCAATCCTTCTTGGTATTTAACTACATTTCTCGGAAACCTCTTCCAAATTTACTAAGGGTCGATTTACAATCAATCTCAACAAAAATAAATACGAAATCTCTTCTTCTAAATTCATGCTTTTTCACGGAATGAGTCTCCCTTTGCTATGCTATCAGACCCTGGGCAATTCTCTATTGGATGGAGACTGATTTCTTTCCTCCTGAGGATGGAACACGTATGAATTCTTCTTGGCTTTTCATCTGGATAGCCATTAGTCACTTCTCTTCCTAAGGCTAGTCCCAAGATCTCAGCAGCCAGGAAAAGAGCAAATGTGACAAGAGGCCCATAATTGCAGTTTAGTTATTTTAGGTGTGTTATGACTTTGGCCCTGAAAATGGTACATGTCCATAATTTGAACTAAATAAGCCATACAAAGTAGATATGGCAAACAGTCTCTTTTCATGATTATATAAGGCGAGGGTGATACTGAAATTACAGAAAAGAAAGAGCACTTGAATCAAAAATGATGCTCTTCATGTGGGATATCGCTGTCCTGACACATTGGCAACAGGACATGAGTTGTCCTCCTGACAGGGATCTGTTTCCATTCACCTCAACTCTAGGCCCAATCATTGGTGTGAACAGCAGAATAAGCAAATGAAATGGCTGTAGGAAGGCAGGCCTGATACTTCACGGAATGTGAGAAAGGGCAAAGGCTACCGACTCCCCTATTTCCCTCTAAGACTTTAGCTGAAAAGCCTGGCCATGCTCTGAGAATGTGCTTTTATGATTTCAGTCTTAAAAAAATCATGAGCAGCAGGGACAGCAAAGTGTGGCACAAAAGTACAGTCCTGTTTTCCAGAGGCTGCTAGCAAGTTTGTGTAAAATGTATGCCCATTTTTGGTTTCATTTGTGGCCCTATTTTGTTCTCACCTGGTTTTCTCAATTCTTTATCCCACTTTTCGCTCATGCTACTCTACCATATTATAACAGCTACCTAAAGTGCATTTCAGGAGAAGGTAAAATATTGTGACCAATCCCCCAAAGAGAAAATTACTTATGTGATGCAGCAAAAACATTAAAGGAACAAGAAATATAATTCAAGTAACCTTCACGCGGACTGGAGGTGAACACACATCAGATGATGTTAAATATTCTTTGACAAAAGCATTTTGTGTTAGTACTTTGAATCTATGAATAAAAGATTCAAAAGACCATATGGGAGGGGGAAGATCAAAAGGATGTAGTAGTACTAGACAAAAGTGAGACAAACAGTTCCCTCTGGTGTCTCCATAAATTATACAGGAAACATCTTCTGCGTAAGCCCATTCCACAACAGGTGTCCCAGCTCGTCAAAGTAGAAATCCAAATAGAAGGGTTTTCTAACATTTCAGTTGATACTTGAAAGCAACTAAGATGAAAAGAGTTACACGGCTGAGAACAACACGAGCTTTTCTTCCTAAACATTCTGCCTTAACCTAGGATCCTATTTAGGCAAGGGTCAGCCATGACATAGATAAGGTACTGAGTATTGTTTGTGACCATGGTCTGTGAAATGCTATTGTTGCCTTCACTTCTATTCTTCCAAAACCCTTCAAAAGAATAGAAATAGAAATAATTTTTTAAAAGAAAAATTTAAAATAGAAAAGAGCACACAAATATATCCTTTTTTTCCAGACTTGCACAAAGTCATCTAAATCTTATACTTTTAAATAAAGCAGGTGTAAGAATAAGAAAAGGATCCTGTTTTTGTACTTGCTCTTCGTGGGACTGAGTGCAGCACTGACACAGGACTGAGCTATAAAGATCTGTAGGAGGAAATACACCAGCATCTAAAATCCTTAAAAATTCCTAAGTATAAATAGCTTTTAAAATGACATACAATTTAATTGTGTACAAAGGATTTAAAATACCTAGAAAAGTCTACATAAAACTTTACTTAAAAGGAATTTTAAGATACCATACGCCTAAATTTTTGATTAAGAATTTATTTCCCCAATCATTTGCCCTGTTTAGATACTCAAAAGCAAATGATTTATTCATATACAATTCTTTGCTACCCATATAAAGGTACTACCAAATTTGGTATGTGTCTAAAGAATGATACCATTTTCTCTAGTGATTACCCAGAATATTAATTTTTAATTTTTATAAACAAGAAAGTTTCTTTAATTTTCAGAAAAATTTTAGTCTCATTACGAATGTAAAAAGAAGGAACATAATGTATTTCTTCAATTTCTGCTTTGCTTTTTAAAAAGCTTTGCCACTGCAACAGCGTTTTTAGCTCTTGATTCATGGACATGCACCACAAATCACTGTTTCAGTGCTGAAGGATGAAAGAACTCACATGTGGGACAGATCACAGACCTGGGATCATCAGTAACTGTCCTGCAAAAGGAGCAGGCCCATAAGGACACATGTACCACGGAACATACACTTTGTTTCTACGCAGTCAGACAGCTGGAACCTAGAAAAGTGGTTCTAGAATGCTTTACATCCCTCCTAAAAACTCGCATGGATCCCGAATTTGTCCCATACCCCTAACCTTCCACCCTTATTTCCTTCTCTTCTCTATTTACCCCTCATACACAAATGTGTGTGATTACCTAACTACTGAATAGAGAAATGAAGCAGAAGAAAGCCTATTAGAAAGAACAGGAAGGAATGAGGATAAGGATAGTGAGCAGTCAGGGTAACATCCTCAAAGCAACATCCTTGGTATAGCCAGTGATCCATAAACTCTGTTCAGTGGTTGACCAGACACAATCCAGGGCGAACGGGCAAGGTGAGTGATTAGTCAAGACTGTGTTAAATTTCTAGCTTTAATACCCAACATTCTTCTTTAGAGAACTATAAATGCAAAGAGGAATGCTAGTGTCCAGCATGACAGGAAGTGGCGGACTCATTTAATCTTTCATTCTCTTATTTTTCTCTCTTCCCCATTCATTGCCACAATGAGTCAATATTATTGATGGGAAAGATTTATGGAGAATATGGACCATGTTGTGTAAATTCATAATCTACACAATTTAAAAATTAGGACTAATAAGTGACCTTCATTTAAGTTTTTAAATATATTCACACAAATTTTAAGAAATAGAACCATATTAGTTTTATAAAATTGAAACAAATAACGCAAATTTTTATAACACAATTTCAATCATAAAATCATCTAACATTTGCAAATTTTTTATGATGCAACATTTAAAACGTATGTGATAAAACTAAGTAGCAAACCTCCTGTGTATTTATTACCCAGTTCAATAAAAAAGTGAACATGTGGGTGGTGCCTGTGGCTCAAGGAGGAGGGCGCTGGCCCCATATACTGGAGGTGGCGGGTTCAAACCCAGCCCCGGCCAAAAACTGCAAAAAAATAAAAGCGAACATGTGGTCAAACTTATTTCATCTTCATCTTCCTTCGTCCACTATTTTCTCTACATTACTGGATTATTCTGAAATGAGCTCAGATATCACTCCAGTAATAAATAACTTTAAAAGAACATAACTAGAATATTATCATATCAAAAAATTAATAGTAAAATCCTATGTATCAACAGATTTCCAATCAGTATTCGCCTTTCCTGCTTCAAATTAAAAATGGTTGGTTTCAATCAGGACAAAAAGTAGGTCTCCATGTTGCATTCGGCTGCTAGGTCTCTAAAAATATCTTTTAATACATAGTGATATATAGCTTCCCCTTCCTTTCCTTTCCCCCACCCCCACTTGAAACCATTTCATTTGCCTTGCAGAATTCCAGCCTGGATCTAATTAATGCATTAGCACAGTATCATTTGACATGTTCCTTTGTCTCTTGTATTTCCCATAAACTGCCACTGATATCTAGATGCTGAAGCAATTGGGGGGCAAAAATATGTCATGGTGATACTATGTACTTCCCACTGTATCGTATCAGGTGACCAGTTCCTAGCTGTCTCCCTTTTTACCATATTACATGAGACAGATCAGTGGGTTCAGGTGCTGTCCGCTTGATCTACTCACTGTGAAATTTCCCTCTACTTTTCCAGCGAATGATTCTGTTAGCCATTAATGATTACTGGTTTAGATTCATTGTTTTGTTAGTGGGTGCAACATTCCCCCAGGATTTTAACTTTCAGACTTCCTGTTGATGTACCACTCGGCTCAATAATATAATTGCTGCCCTTGTTTTATGCTCATAAGAAATACGATACAGTAATGTTTCATTTAATATTTACAAATAGGTCTCTACTGAAAAGTACTTTGCTAATGCTGCTCAGAAAAGAAAAAAAAAATTCTATATTTCGTATTGCTTAAGCACTGATTCTTGTATCGTAGCTGATAATTTTACTTGAATTTTCTCTGTCAGCCCCATTATTAACAATATAACTAAAAGTGCGAGGTAGATCAACCTCTAATTTACTCGGACTAAAGCAAAAACAACACATCATAGGATCCTAAAATAATTGGCTGTCATTTGTTCTTCTCCAATTTTTAAAAAAAAAATAAGGCTAGAAGAATTAATCATGCACCCACACTCTAAGAACATTCTTCCTTGGATTATAAGCAGTCCATTAATAGAAACATTTGATGGTAGCTAAAACGTGTAAGTGTTTAATAAGAGATTTTTTAAAGCTATGAAAACCTGTAGTCTCCACACTTTTTTCTTCTTCAGTTAAGGAGTGTTTTTTTCTACCTATTTAATTGTCGAGTAACACAACAGCAGAACAGAAAAATCATGCAAAAACAGATTAGATTGATTTGTTATTAAATACACTGTGAAGCCTCAGGGAAGACAGCTAAAACAACAGTTCAGATACCACAAAGTCTGGCAAACTTGTCACGTCTCTCCCCACCCCCCTACCCCCCAGCAGATGTGCCATGTAAATTTTTACAGCAAGCTGATCAGCTGCTGAAAACATACTAATGGATGGCCCTTACTTTTACGTAAGATAATCATAATTCCAATTTTCTTTTCCATTCTAAAAGGTTGTTTAGTGGTGCCCAGAGACAAAACCAGGAGTGGAGAACTTCACGCCAGCTTTCTTAAAAGGGACAGGGATCCACTGGGTAGGGCAAAGATGGTATCTACTCCAGGGGTAGTTGGAGACCCCTTTTACAGGGGGTTGTAAGGGGTAGGACAATTTTACAGCTTACTGGAGGATTTGGGTTTGCTAGGGGGCTTGGGCATGAATTTCTGGGGTGGGGCCAGGTAGGCTCTTTGTGGTCTTTGTTGGGTGTAGTTAGTGTACGGCCATGTTAGGCACCTCCTTCATGTATATCATTTGATTCGAGCTGTACAGGGTAGTTCTCTGAAGGATTAAGGAAGCATCTCACTGCACACGCCTTTTAATGGTAAAGAGAATGATGAGTTTAACACCAACCTTCCTTTATTTATCAGGAAGATTAACGTTATTAGATGAAGGAATAATAGTTTCCTCCTGAAATAACTGACTGCAGAAAGTACATTCAGGGTAATATGTTTTTCAAGGCTGTTTTCTATACTTTCTGAATTAATATTTACATGACTTCTTGTATTTGTGAATAACCAGTAATAGAAATAGCAGCCACTTCAGAGTTACCAGATAGCAGAGAGAAAATAGTAGTGGAGGTGGAGCTGGTGAGGGTTTTACTGTTGTCTCTGCTCAGCAAACACAGATTTACATTTGGAGGGGTAGAGTGGCAAGATGGAGGTATGTGGGGTACTCAAGTCTTCCCAAACCACTTCTTGACACCCCTGTGGAAAACCAATAGAAAAACACTACCTTTAGGAGAAAATGCCATCAATAATCAAAACCAAATCAAACCACACACCACCACCAAGACCAGTCATGACACTCTGTTGAGTAGTAAGAAGGTTACAGGCACCAGCCTTCTACTACAGGTGCTCAACAGCCATCCTTCTCTTCTCTGCACTGTAACTACAGAAGTACTTTATCTAAGGATATGATAATCAAAGATAGCAAAAGAAGGCCTCTGGGACAGAACCAGGGCAGTTAATGCAATTGGATCAATCCAGCACGACTGGCAAAATTAAACATAATAAACTAAAGGCTTGTATTTTATGCTGCTGCCGCTAAGGCACTTTGTCAAATGGTTAGTTCTGTCCAATGTCCTGTCCTGCTAGAATGGAAATTCCTAGGCTTTTCTACCTTTTTATCTCTAGAAAAAAAAAAAGGTTCAATGAATTTAGGAATGACATCGTAAATATCTGCACAAAAATATAAATGTAGAGCCAATAAAAACATGGAAATAGAAACAGAAAGCAATGTTAATAGCATCTGTTTGGGTTTCACCTACCCTAAATTGCAGGTTTCAATCATTTGGGATCTGTCATAACATAGAGAAGTTTTTTTTTTTTCCCTCCTATATACTTTAGAATATGAATACTAAAAGATTCATATTCTAAAAATAGATGAGTATGGATACTTTGTGCTATGATGTCCTAGGATCTGTACTATTTTAAGAAATACATCCCAGAGTTATTTTAGCTTTAAAAAACTAGTGATGGAACCAAAAAGAATAAGTCATTAGAAAAATGACCAAGAGGAAACTGAAAGGGACCATATCCAACCCTGCTAGTAGTCAAGAAAATGCAGGGTAAGACTGGATAACATTAAATGTGAAAAAAAAAAAAA
>NW_003852493.1:5743848-5747671 GCF_000181295.1 Otolemur garnettii | reverse complement strand
TGTGAAAAGAAATGGAAACCTAGAGCATTTTTACACACTGCTCAAAGGGGTGGAATAGTTGAGCTACTTGAGAAAGCAATTCAGTAAGAGAGACAAATTAAAAATGTATATCCATGATCCTTCTAATTATGTATTTTTCAGAATTTTACACATGGGAACCAGGAGGTATGTTTGAAAATGTCCGTCATTGCTGTAAAACGTCAATAGGGAAATGGATAGTTTAACAGTCTATGATATAAATACATAAATGCAGTTAAAAGGGAATTAGATTTATGCATATCAATGCGGATAGATCTCAAATAGAAAAATCAAGGTGCCCTACAGACTATATCATCCGTGTATGTGAGAAAAGCAACATAAAATATTATTCACAGATCTATATATGTACATGGCCTATATGAAGTATATATGTATTGGATATACAAAATATACAAAGTAAATTGGAAGATCACACACTAGTGGTTAGCCACGGGGGCTGAAGGGAGGAGAGAAAGTGGGACAAAGGAAACTTGAATTTTATGCTTGATATTTGTTTTATAAAAACAAAAGCAATGATGAATTTTCAATTCTAGGATGTGTTTGAATTTTTGTTGTATCGTTCCCTGTACTTATAATTCTTAACATTTCTCAAGATAAAGATTAAAAAATACAGACATCCCCAAAATGGTAAGACAGGAGTTAAGAACACTATTGCTTTTTTAATATGCTAAAAGTTAATCACTAATTCCTGTGAAGTAGTAAATTTTTCAAGAAGCATTTTGAGATATCACATACAGCCTACCTAAAGTACTTTGATAATATATACACATGATTTAAAAAACCTAATAATTAAGAGTGGCAGCTAGTAATACAATTCTTGTTATAATTCAGCTATTCATCAGTGTTAAAAAATTTAAAAATAGTAATTATCAAATGAGAACTATGAAAATGAAATAATGTTATTTTAATTAAAATGGTTCATTAAGATATAATTAAATAATGACATGGTGCATATATTTTAGATGCACAGGCCTTTGAATTTCAAAATGTATTTTCCTTTGCTTTAATTAGAAAAATTGAGACAACTGGGCTATCTCCATATTTAATAAAATACATTAAAAGTCTTAAAATAACCTGAAACTATGCTGCTAATCATAAACTTTATTTTGTTTGTGGCTCCCAACCATATCACCCATTTAACATTAAAATGATCCATCTAAAAGACAGGTAATTCATTTTGGAGTACATTATTCATTATGATTAAAATGTTTAGGATTCATAAAAAAGTCTATTACTTATGAAAAGTATCTGGTTTAACATCAAAATTCTACACAGTCATACTCTTATTAAAGTAGGTTAGTTTAATGGAATACTAGTTGAATTACCTGGAGCTCACATGTCCTATTGAAGACTTAGTCATACAAGCTTAATTCAAATGTGTAGAAATAGTTGCCACTTGAATTTGTATGTCCCAGATGAAACTGGCTTGTGACTGGAATGGCAATGAGAAGCAGTTATCAAAAAGGCCTTTTGGAAGGACTGTGCTTACACAGACTGCTCCAGACCAATGGCTTCTGCAGAGCTGGGGTCATTTTGTGCTTTGCATATGTGGAACCCTTTGCTATGTTTACAATAGGAGTTGTATCTTGAAAATCCAGCGTTACTAAAGTTGTTCATGAGAGCATCTGTTTAATAACTATTCACTGTAGAATCCCAAAGAGGGTTCATCTTCAAATACTAAACAATTTATTTTTCATTTAGTCTGAGGTAGGAATGAAGTCAGGAAGCTTTTATTATACTTGTCTGATCATAAAGAGAGTCACTAGTGACCACATAGGATGCTAAGAAATTTGGGGAACTCCACTGTGATGAACATCATGGTGCCTCTGTGCACCTAAAGGTAAATCAACACGTACAAGTAATTAAGCAACAAGAAAGGATTTACCAAAACCGAAAGCAGGGGAAGGAAAGAAGGCGAGTCCCCAGGACAGAGTAGGGGATGGGTGTGCAGGCCGAGCGCAATCTCCCTTGCTCCCCTCCTATTTGAGAACACCTAGAACCCTTCAGATCCTCCCCTCTTAAAATCCAGGACAAAGCAGCACTATCCATAACCGCCAAAACTGGCATATCCACATGACAGAATGTTATTTGGAAATACAGAAAAAGATGAAGTACCGATACTTTCTACAACATGGATGGACCTTGAAAATCTGATGCTGAGCACAAGATGCCAGACACAGAAGGTCACATATTGTAAAGTGCCAGCCACACGAAACGTCCAGAACAGGAGGATGCATAGAGACAGACAGTAAATCACTGGTTACCAGGGGCGGGGAAAGGGAAAAATGAGAACTGGAATGCTAATGGTAGAGGGCTTCCTTCTGGGATAATGAAAGTGTGCTAAACTTAGACAGTGGTGGTGGCTGCACAACTCCGGGAATACACTAAAGGACACCAAACCGCATACTTTAAAAGTAAAAGAAATATGTCTCAATAAAATCATTATTTAATTTTTAAAGCCCCCAGGTTTTAGCTGGTTAGAAGGTCAAAGAGATAAAGCTATCCCACATCTTCCTGAAGTGGTAAACTACGTAAGTCATTTACTGTCAAGGCACAAACATTCAGTCTTCCCAAAGACTCATTTTTAAAGTATGCATCATCTGGGAAGGCTTATTTCATGACTTAAAAACATTCACTGAAGAAAAGATAGAACGAGGAAAAAGGCTTTTGTGCTGATGGCCTTAAAGCACTCTTAGAATTTTTAGCAGTATCAATGACAGCCTGAAAGGCCACAGTAGTTGACCCTATGAAGGGGGGAAAATAAAATCTAAATGGCAGAAGGGAACCAAATCTTTTCATTAAAGAAACAAAACAAAACAGTATTTTTCTTAAGTGGCGATAAGAAGACTATTTGTTAAGATTGACCTTTACCAAAGCCATAAAGAATCCTGTTAGCAGGGTTTTAAACTAACTGAAAGGGGAGATACAAGCTTCCGGAGAATGTGAAGCTATTTAATTTCAACATTGCCACTCATCCCCCCCCCCGCCAATCCCCCATTTAGTTTTTATGGACAGGATTTTCCTCTGTCTCTAGTGTAGCTTCCTAGTACCATTCTTTGCCAGGCAAGGAATGAACAATGCGAAGGGATCAACTATTACCAAAAGGGATAATCAAATTTCAAAATCATATGCAAAAAGTTAAAGTGAAAACTTAGGGATAGGTGTGGTGGCTCACACCTGAAATCCCAGCTCTTTGTGAGACTGACCTGGGAGGGTCCCTTGAGGCCAGGATTTTGAGACCAACTTAAGGAAGAGAAAGACTTCCAGTTTCTACAAAAAATAGAAACATTAGCTAGGTGTGGTGATGCACACGGGTACTTCCAGCTACTTGGGAGGCTGAGGCAGGGGGTCACTCCAGCCCAGGGTCTGGAGGTTGCAGGGAGCTATGATGATGCCACTGTATTCTAGCATGGGATACAGAGCACGGGAGACCTTATATGGAGGTAGGGGGAGAAGAAAATTTAAACCTGTACTTTACTTTCAAAAGATACCATTTATATTTTCAATAATTATTAAACGATTTACTTTCTAAATACCTTTTTTACTTCTACATAAATGATCATTTAGTGCTTCACCTTTATTACCGGATAAACTAAGATTTGCAAGGTAAAATACTTGGAACGAATTTATTGTCCATAAATCTACATCTTTATTTAGAAGTCAATGAGAAGGCTTGGCGCCTGTGGCTCAAGCGGCTAAGGCGTCAGCCACATACACCTAAGGTGGCGGGTTCGAATCCCCAGCCCGGGCCCACCAAACAACAATGATGGCTGCAACCAAAAAA
>NW_003852493.1:5737066-5743828 GCF_000181295.1 Otolemur garnettii | reverse complement strand
GACTTGCTTGAGCCCAGGAGTTGGAGGTTGCTGTGAGCGTGATGCCATGGCACTCTACCCAGGGGGATAGCTTGAGGCTCCGTCTCAAAAAAAAAGAAGTCAATGAGAAACAAAGAATATATAATGAAGATGAATTTTTGGGCAAGAGTAAGATTCTAAGTCTGGTATTAAGAACAGTTTTACAACTCTGTACTATAAGATTTCACAGGTAGTTTCTAGAATTCTAAGATGATCCCATTTTCATTCACTGAATCTTTAATTCTAACTACATTTTCCTATCCTTCCGCAGTTTTGTCATACAACAAGCTGAACCACTGGTGTAACTTCTCCACTTGCATGAAACATGAACACAGGCTATCGTGTGACACCTTGCAATACTGCCCGCAGCCTGGTCTTCCACCTAGCAGGCACCTGCCATTAGAGGGCTGTGCTGATCTGTCAACTGCTGCTACGCTGGCACCTACAGGTCCCAAGAGATTCACCCCTTGGGAATTCCTCTGACAAGTGGGAGCCATTAAAAGTCGTTCAAGGAATAGGCCTGGCATATCAAAGCGGAATATTAGGAACAAGATAAAAGTTACCCATGAGGATTTTAGATAAAAAAAATTCTAAAAAAAAGAAATACAGTAAGCCTTTAAAAGTGGCTGGCTATTTTAGGAGGGTTTATAAAAATGTTTTAGATGATTATGGTATTGGTCACACAAATGTATTCCAAAAAGTATTAGTAAAGGACCATAAATATGTTACGAAGGGATGAATTTTACTGTAAGTAAATTAAATTTTAACAACTTGAAATAAAAGAATATGGTCTTGGCCACTGTGCCCTTTTTGTGCCCTTTGGGTGTGGAGGTAGACAGGGGAAGTCCCAGGGTGAGCAGATGGGTGCAGAATCCAAGTGTGCCCTCAACGTGGGCTACTGGGCTCTTTTATTTTCACCCAGTGAAATCTAAATTCAACTAATGTGAGAACAATACCTCATCGATGATATTGCAGGGGGAAAAGAATAAACTCCATGTTCACCAAAATTTGGGTATGAAGGTTGTTGCCTACTTCATGGGAGACATGAGGTTAAAAGGATTACACTAGAACCTCTGTAAGTTGACCACTGAAGGGACTGTAACAAACTGGTCAACATATGGAGATTGTCAACATAAGGAGCTAGGCCTACTGTACTGACACATACACGAGGTGCATGTCCAGTCTATGAAAATGAGGTTGACTTAAGGAGGTGGTCAAGGTAAGTAGGTGGCCAACGATGGAGGTTCTACGGTATTTCCTTCTGAAGTTCCTGTGTTGTGAAATTTTTCTGAGATGACTGCACATGCCACAGCATCCCTGAGGGTCATTTCTGGTGCTAAGAGATGTCTACTGTATACCTGCACAGTGACCTGCAACAGAGGTACCTCACATCTCAGCATCTATGACTCTAAAAGGTTCTGTAGACAGAAACATTTATGGCAGGCTGCCTGCTTAGCAGACCTGAAATTGGTCCATCCTTCTACATATGTTAAGTATCATCCAGCAGCCATGCTAGATAATTGGTCCCTGGAGAATTACTGTTAGTTAAGGTATTATTCCCTCCATTTATATTCCATTTAGTGGTGGAAGAAGGAGCCCCATGAGCATGCTTCTGTGATTTACTGGAAAGAGACGTCTGAGGACACTGCTTCCCTCGTCCTAAGGTGGATTTTAAAGGGGACCCTAAGGAGAAACCACTCAAGTCTTAGTCCCAGGAACTAAGCCTCCTCCTGAGGAACCTAGTTTGTTTAGTCTTATTCCTGATTCAATGGATGTGTTAGTGGTTCTGTCTTTAGGATGGCTACTAGGTCACTCAGAGCACAAGTGGCTCTCAACTTTAGCAAATGCATGGAATGTTACAACTATTTTAACGTTGACTAGATCTTATTTTTCTAAACTTTATGTTCTCTTTGCTCTAATTTCTTCATGCTATTTTTAGTTTTTGTATTTTGAAAGATGTTTCAAATACTTTTGGATCAAGGAAAATATTAACTACATAGATAAGTATAGAATACTAAATACAAACACAGAAAGGCTATAACTTCTCAATTTACTGATGTCACAGCCCCCTTTCAATGAGGTACAATATAACTACACTGTTCTCAATATAAACGCAGATAAGTAATAACTTCATTATTAACCATTCCATAACCAAGCTTCAATGAGCTGAGCTATTAAATACACAAATAATATTTTATGCACAGATAACTCTAGTGTACTTGGTACACATGCAGAAAGACTCTGACTTCTCTACTAAGTGGTGTCACAGCCCACCTCCAGGGCTCAGTAAGGCTGCAATGATTATACTTGGTCAGATAAGTTATCTTTGGATACAGACACCATCAATTCCACATTAAGGATCGTTATATTTATATTGCCAATCTTACTAAATAAAAGAAATGGAAAATCAAATGAGAAATTAGGTTTTTATTACCTTCTTTGGAAGACAACTATTTCCAAAGAGTCATAAATAAAAAAACTAATTTCATTTTAAGATTTTTAAAGTTCTCAACAAGGCAAGTAAACTGCCAATGATAACGTTCATTTCTGGGGACATTTTCTGGCAAAAATATGCACAATGTCCCAACAGTGAACTGTGCAGTTATCAGTGGCAGTTTACTTGCCTGGTTTTCTATCTGTAAAATGGGAACATCTCATGGCCTGGGTTAAAAATGCATCTTTGTTACTACAAGTGTGAGGGAACTAAACTGCTCACTATTAGAGCCACTCATTTGGGGAGAGGGCTTCCCAGTATATGATTTATCACAACATAGAGGTTATTTATTAAATAGGACCTTCTGCCACTGCCAGCTCCTCATTCCTGTGGGGAGGCCAATAATGCCAAAAACTTTGGACAAGTGAAAAATAAATAAAAGTAAACATTTTTATTTCCCTTTGGGTCATTAATTTCATCTTTGAACCAAGAAAAGAAAGATCATGTCACAGACAACCTTCCTAGCTCTGACACAGGATCCAAATAAGCAGCAGGAAAGATAACTAGGTATCAAATCCCCCATTTTGCTGACCTGACTCACTTCATCTAGGAATGAATCAAAAGCTTCACAGTCAAAAGGAGTAATTCCACTTTCAATTTTATTCGAGCAAATCAGCAATGGCAGACAGGGGAGGGTTCTGCATTTGAGAGCTAATTTCTGTTCTTCTGTGTCCTTAGGTTCTAGTTCTAAGACTGACAGCTGGAGGGAACCGGAAGTTATAAAGGCGCTCTCTCAAATGACACAATAAAAAAACCTTTGCCCCCTTTACTAACACACCTTTTCTAATAGGTTCCTTGCCAGTGTGCAAGCCTGGAGGTCACAGGGCAAAGAAACTGTGTCACTCATCTTCTTAAGGTCCGCTGAAAAGCACCCTGGAAGATGTGAAGAGGTGTGCCAGAGATGAGAAAGGGTAGATGGAAACCCTAAGACACCAGTGGATAACCCAATGGCTAAGCATCTGTACTTGATGAGCTCAAAACATCCTGGAATCCATCAAGGTTTATCATCTGTTCAAGGACCATCTGGTACCTGTCTGAGAGCTAGGTACCATGCCAGGGACGCAGGGGTGCGGTGGGCCCACCACCACCTAGGAGAGCTAGCACAGGCATGGAGAATCAGTTATGAGAGTTTAGATGAAGAAAGGACTTTCCCTGAGAAACTTGGGAAATGCTGTAAGGAACAGTTAGCACTGGGCATCAGGAACACATGGGAACTCAATGGGAGACAGAAGGAGGGCAATCCACGTGGATCCGTTACCATTCCAACGAGAGCTCAGTGAATGAAGAAACCTCCCTTACTCACAACTCTAAGAATCCATAATAGATCCTGCCCAGCTGCCTGGCCTCCCTTCTCTTTCACACATTACACTCTCAGGACAGGAAAACTGTCCCCAATGACAACTTTCATCAGGTGTACTCTGCAGACCTGATGGAGTTGTTCAAAACCAAATGCCCTGTGGGACACAACTACAAGGGGAACTCTACCTAACAAATTCAAATTTGTGACCTGGTTGTGCCCTCACATTAACCTGAAATTAAGAAAAAGAAAAGACCCCCCAAAACAAATGCCCCACCTTACTTTCTAACCTCTAGGTCTTCCTAGAACATATCCTAGATACTACCGAGCCTCTCAGTGCTCTAGGACCTCCACAGTGCTGTGTGTATTCTCCCCCTTCTCTGATCAGCCCTGCTCCCCTATCTGCAGGGCCCAGTCATTCACTCAGCATTCATCGACTTGGCCCCAGTGACACACCAGGCATGATGCTAAGGCCCTGAGAACTAGACAAGAAACCCTCAAAAATATCACTGATAGTAACAATTACTCACAATACAGGTTCACATGCAAAATATAGTGTGCAAATTTATATTGCACACTAACTTTATGGCCACCCCGAACATGTTTTGCTTATGAATTTTTTTAAAAAACCTATGAAATTAGCTAATTGAACTAACCTTAAAATTATCTAACACTTTAGAACTTAAAAGTGCATAAAATAACATCCATGCATGTATCAACCACTCCTTCATGTAACATTTTGCTGTGTTTGTTCCAGATGGCTCTCTTAAATAAAATGTTGCAGATTTGGCCAAAGCCAACCTAGAATCTTCCTTCTCTCTTCCTTTCTAGAGGTACTACTATCTTAAATTGGTCTCATTTCAAATTTTTAAAAATATGTTTATTCTGCTTGCATAATTGATACATAATAGCAAGCATTGTTTAATTATTATGTAGCATCGTTATGTATATTTAACCCAGTAACTGCCATGTGAGTTATATTTAACTTGTGTTAGTTTTGAGTCCAAGGCCTTAAAGTATATATAATTCATGCATCTCTTGACCTATCTTGACCCCCAAAACACCATGGCCCCAAAGATCAACTTTTTTTCCCCTACTGTGGCAGTCAATGTGTTAAAAATTGAGCTAGTTACAGTGACTGACACCTGTAATCCTAGTAGTTTAGGAGGCCAAGGCAGGAGGATCACTTGAGGCAGGAGTCTGAGACCAGCTGAGGCAACAAAGTGAAACACTGTCTTTATAAATAATAAAAATAAAAATTAGCCAGGTGTGGTGGTGTGCTCTTGTAGTCTCACCTACTTGGGAGGCTGAGGCAGGAGGATTGCTTGAGCCCAGGAGTTCAAGGTTACAGTGAGTTATGATTGCATCACTGCACTCTAGCCTGGGTGACAGGAGCAAGGCGCTATCTCCAAAAAAAAAAAAAAAAAATTGTTCACAGATAATATTCTTCTGCAACTTGGGGTTTCCTATTAAAAGTCTGTTTTGCAAACATGTCCATGCTGATACATGTCGAACTAATTATTTTAACTGCCCTAGAGTTTGCTTATGCACAGTTTATTCCCCATTTCTATCCTGATGGATAATTACATTCTTTGTAATTTTTTTACTTTTGCAAATAAAGCTGCATCCTTTGTATTTGTTTTACTGTGCACACCTGTCAGACTCTCTCCAATAGTATCTATGTTTTGGACTTTGAAATCCTGCTCTTCTACTTACTGATTCACTTGTTGTCAAGTGCTTTTTAAGGTAAGTATTTTAACGGCTTCTTGAAATAAAATCAGAATTAATGCAAAAATACTTGATGAACACAGTACAGTTTGACACTGTCCTTCCTACCCTCTTCAATGCAGCCTTTCTTATTTACATGTTATACTCGGTGCTATAATCTCTCACCTGGATTCCTCAGCTGCAGTGAAGGTGTTGTGATGTGGATGTGGTTTTTCAAATTGATGTTTCAATGAGAGGATGAGCCCTGGGAAATACTATTCTTGCTGATGTCACTCAGGTGTTTTATAATAACTAATTGTGAGTTTTTTTTTTTTTGCTTGCAGTTTTTGGCCAGGGCTGAGTTTGAACCCACCACCTCTGGTATATGGGGCCAGTGCCCTACTCTTTTGAGCCATAGGCGCCACCCAAGTGAGTTCATTTTTGATAGTATTCTTTTCTAAGCTTGGGAGTCCTAAGCAATGTGGATAGTTACATTTGGGTTCCAAACCCACATATGGTACAAGCTTGGAGTGTGCCAAGGGTGGAGTCCTTTGAAAGTCATGGCTTAATGCAAAGATCTTAAGTTCAAAGTTAAACCTTGAGCATACTCTAGGCCCCCATCTTTGGTTCCTACATGAGTATTAAACTGAACTCTAGAGCTCATTTTGAAGTTTGACAACTGTCCTCAGGCCCCCTGAAAAAATAGCAACTACTTCTTGCTCTGGCTTTCAGTTCCTTTTCTACATTTAAGTATCTGGGAACTTTCCTTTTTCTTTTGTCATTTCCTCTAGGTATTGGCTTTTATTATTGACATACCAAGTTTTCTAGGAGTTTGTCTAGAGGATTTCTATGTTAACTTAGTTAGCTATATTGCCAGAATTAAAAGTCTTAACTGAATTCTGTAAGTGTGGAGTGTTCTATTAATACAAAATTCTGTTTTTCTGAACTAGCTGGTTCAAACTTCTTGGAAAAACATAACACCACATTATTGAGTTTGTGAAATGCTCTTTTTGGTGCTAAGGATACAGACATCTTTTTAAAATATCAAACAGAATTAAAACTAATTTTTGTTTTCACAATTTGAACTTCTTTGATAAACTCTTTCATTGGGTATTATAAAAGCAGGCTTAGAAATTTCCAATGTATAATTTTATAGCTTTCTTATAATTTCTATTAAGAAAACCTGCCTGGATATTTAAAATGATCACAGAAATATATGTATGAATGTATGTATATATATATATAT
>NW_003852493.1:5683055-5736874 GCF_000181295.1 Otolemur garnettii | reverse complement strand
TCAAGACAGAGATGAAAAATTCATGTAACTATAACTTACCATCCTAATAGTTTAAAATCCATACCAACAATCAGTTGGAAAAGAGAAAGTACAAACAGCATTCTATTCACTAAGAAGTTTTTGCCTACAAATAACAGAAGATACTGAAAAGTAGAACCATCATGAGGTTAGAAATAATTGAGAGAAAAATTATTGACGGCATACCTACCAAAGAGTAAATAAACCACACTTAAAAATGCAAGCAATTAAAGTATTTTATGACAGCCTTTATAGGAATATGTAATTACTAAGAAAGAAATCTACAGATAGGATAAGCAGTGATTTAACCATTTGGAATGTGTGGTAATAATTTTTATAGCAATGATGTCTTTAAATAGCATTAGAAGAAGCTCTTTAAATAAAAAATACAACTTGGGATTAAATGTATTTTTCTATAATGCACCCATTTTGGTACTTACTATATTTGAATACACCAAATTATTTCATGTAGTAATTAGTTCATGTGATAGTTTAAGAGAGCTCTGAAAAACCCAAACTGAAGGCATTTTTAAAAGCTAGCTAAATTTTATCATTTGGAAATATTTCTTAGTTATAAAACAAATCAATACTAGGTCTTCAAAGCACCAGACAATTAGCTTTATAAATAATTAGCAATTAATCCTGACAATATCCATCAACTCTGTCTACAAACAAAAAATCAAATTGCTGAAGGTAGCATAGTAGCTTTTGCTATAGAGGTTTGCTAATGCAAGATAAAACACTTTAAGCACGGGACTGAGAGGTAATCAATATTGCAAGAGGCCTGTGCAAATTAGAATAAATTGACATTTTTGGTGTCAAATTCAGGAAAGCAAGTTAACAGTAACAATGGTGTACAGAATCAGGACAACCTAAAGAAGTGTTTAAGTTGACAGTGAGTAAAGATAGAGCCACTGGCCCTGTACCTGGTGCTGGCGATGCTTGGTGATTCTGCTCCAAGCCTACATCTTTCTAGCTGACTGGCAACAATCTGCCTTTCCACTTCCAGTTCTCGGGTGAGTCGTTGAAACTGAAGCTCCTGTGATTCAAGGAAACAAAAGGTATATAAGGCGCTGAGGCTTGCTGCTCAGACAGATATATAGATTAATGGATGTCACAGGAAACACGGGAACGTACCCATAACAGAAAGCTGCAGTGTGGCTTTGTGAAATTCAAATTTTGGATGGAATAGGTAACCTACTGGTTCATAGGTTTTTCACGCCTAAAGGCACTAGTCTAACAGCCTTTGTTTGGAATCGAAAACATGTACATCTTCGGGGTATTTTTGTTTGTGATTCTAATTGAGTTTTTTTAAACAGTACTTCTGCTGCAGTGCCATATTAAATTTCAGGTTTGCAGAGACTTAACTTGATGTAACTACATCAGAGGCACAACAGGCTCTTCAACCTCAATGCCTAATTTTTATCTCTCTCATACTGTATGTCAGCACAGCACTAAAAACAAATGTAACTCCCTATGATGAGAATCACTTTACCATGTTTGATACAAAATCTTTTAAGAAAAAAATAATTCCAGCCCTACAGAAGAATTCTTGCTGTATTTATCTACGACATAACCAACAGAATTTGCTATTGTCCAAATACTATACATGTGCCACTGTGTGAAAGAAGAGAAGGGAAACAAATGAAGAAGCCTAAGCCATAATGTGGAATTTAAACGTATCTTAAAAAGCTGGAAGGAAAGAAATTATATTCCGGAGAAATTATATCCTTCAATCTTTGTTGCCATGTGAAGGCAAACGAGTTCTATTGTCAAAGAAGATGCTTTAACTTTATTTGTATTTCTCTCATTGTTAGCATGATGGGATTTCAATAAATAGAATTCATGTCATGCTACAAAACCTCTAAAGATCAAATCGAGTATATCACGAAGGCTATAAGCCACAAACAACGTCTCCAAGAACGTCTCCAACCTGAGCTTCCCTGTGCCATATTATCTCCTTACAAGTTTATTCAAAGCAAATGCTATACTGTAAGTAGTTACATTTGACAATGACTGCTACTTCAAAATACTAGACATCTGAACCTAAAATATTACCTAAAATGTTATTTAGGATTATATGTAAATATTTGTTTACATGTAAAAATTCAATTGAAAAGTATATTGATTCCCTATGGAATCAGGCAAATTACAAAGTACAATTACTTGACAGTACTGATGTTACAAATTCCACAAACTATTCTTAGAATAATTTATAAGAACCAGTCTCTGAATTCCTTATCACTTTCTGATATTGGAAATCCTTTTCTAATGAACCCAACTGGTGTCAGCATATTGGACAGAGCCTAGAAGAATAATAGCTGGCTCGATAATGCCAATACAATCATAATGGCTGAGTGAGACAATGCCTAACAGTTCCCAGGCTCTTATTAAATGTTCAGCAACAAAAGACTGAACAGATAACAAACTGCGCAACATTCAGTACCAGGTCAAGATAGCCATCATATACGAGGGGTGGTGGGAAACTGTAGCTAAATGAACCTTTATTTACAAAATATTCATTGCAAAATTTTACAAAATGTTTCTAAAACATTTTCTATGTGTTGGCTACCTCTTTGTAAAGTTTTGTAGTGAATATTTTGTAAATAAAGGGACATTCAGCTACAATTTCCCATTTTCCTATATACAGAAACCTTTGGGACATCTTGTATAGTACAACCTCTGTAAGCTGAGCCCTTAAGGGACTGTAACAGACTGGTCAATATGCAGAGCCCTCCTGTATTGATACAGACATGTAGTGTATGTCTGTTCTGTGAAAATTAGGTCAACTTAAGGAGGTAGTCAACCATGGAAGTTCTACTTATTTTAAAATGCTGTTAGGGTAAGTTCACACTGAATCTTTGCTCTTCACCAGCATCAGTTTTTAGGATAGACTTCCATTGTTTCATTGATTTTACCCAATTGTTTACTATACACACCTTTTCCCACAAGACTGGCTGCCTGTGCCAAGCTGGACCAGGGAAGGACCATTCGTGAATCCCAAAATATTCCCTGAGCTATCATTTTCCCTTTGTCCTTTAAGTTCAGTGGGACTGCAGGCAAGAGTGCTTTCCTCATTTGGGGATTGCCAAATGTTAACATAACAGGGCAGGATTAAGATACGTTTCCAATAGGAACATATAAAAAAATTCCATTGTGTAGTAGTAGATCTTCCTCATTTTTGTGACTGGCCATGTGATGTTTTAAACAAAATTTCAAGAAAATGGCTAGGAAAATTCCTGCTTGATGGCAGAAGCTGGAATCTAATTTCCTATAATTCCTTCCCAAAGAAGCTGAGATAGGTGACTTAGGCTCTGCCACAAAGAAGTGCTCATGCCGGATGGGCACTCGAGTGCTGATACCAAGACTTCAACTGCAGAAAACAAGAAGTTCAATATTTCTTTTTTCCCCCTACCTTCTGGCTGAACTTCCTACGTTAGGGCTCAAGATCAAGTTCCTGACTGGCAAATGATCCACGGTGTCTGTGCTTGGTGTCTATGTCTTTATCTGAGTATTTTTCTTGCACAGATTTGGACACTGTTTCTGTGAGCTTAGTCTCAAGCTTTGTTCTCTTGTCCTTGAAAATGTGAGAATTCGCTTATAACCATTTAATTAACTCCTTTTCTGCTTAATTAGCCATGTCAGTCTCTATTTCTTGCAACTAGAAACCTCGATTGACACATCCATAGAAACCCCTTACAGTTGCTGAGCTCCTAGGAAAGTCCAAGTTGCTAAAAAAACCTACGTACTCATGATATAGCCACACTTTTTATTTAAAAGCTGGGTACTTCCTCTAACATTATTATGGACTGCGTAAAGTCCACGTTATACCCCTACTGGTCAAAGAGCCTGTGGTATTAAACACCACTGACCACTTTTATCAAAATCATTCTACCTATTACGTACCCACCCTTCTCACAAGTAGGACTTAATTTAAGCAGCAAAAGCAGAGTTATCTATCATGAAGCTATAAAGCATGGAACCTGTAAATGCTACCTAATTCCTGTGAATATTTATAAGTAAAATATATGTGTTCTTTATTGTAAAATCATTAACATTACCCCCACAGAGTAGAAGGTGAACACCCGTGCATGACTGGCACCACGATGGGTGAGAAGGGTATAAATATTCGACAATTCTGTATCTAGAGTCTTCTTGACTGACTAATGAGGGAGACAGTATCATGCAGCCATATAAAAACACATCTAGTGATTTCTCAAGTCCTGCCACTCCACCCCTCTAACCTGGGTTGAATCCATCTCCTTCCTTGTCACTCCTATTGTCACTGCCCTAGTTCAGGGCTCACATTACTTTATTCTCCTGTGATGATCCCTCAGTAAGTCTTCTCTCTACCATGGTCAGGGGCCTTGCATATGCTTTTCACATTTCTTTCAGATAATTTGTGAAGCTCGCCAACAATCTGTAACCCTTCCTGAGGGCTTACTGGGCTCCAGGCTTTATGCTAAATGTCTTATATGTATGACTTCAAGGCAGTCCCAATAGCTCACATTTCATAGAGAACTGACTTGCCTACTTAAGGTCATTCGAAACCAAGATTTGAAACCACCTCAGTCTGACTCCTAACCCTATGGTGCTATGCACTGTGTACCATGCCCTTCCCAGCCCATCTCATATTCAGCCTTGTTTTAAGAACCTCCACAGTCTGGCCCTCAAATGTCCCCTTTTGGCCTCCTGTCACTCCTCTTCACGCTTCTACACTGGAGTATTTGTGGTTTCCTACACACAGCCCTTGAGTTCTTCCTCATTTTCCCATCCACCCGAAACGTCACCCTCTTGTAAACACCTCCAGCCCTTTATCCTACTCTTGGTCACAGTGCTCAGCCTTAGACATCTATTCAATTTATTAGGCTGGGTTCTTTTTAAAGAAAAGTGAAATTTACATTTCATTCATGTATGTATTTCTCCAGCCTTCTGCAAAAACTAAAACACGAAAACCTTGTTAATTCATTCAGGATAATTTTATATACTGCATTTTATTTATTAATAGTACATTAAATCGATTGTGCAGCTCTTAACATTTATTGATACTTGAGTATTTTTACACAAAGATAAGCATAATATATTATGGATGATCCTTTTTGAGGTTTTTTTTTTTTTGCAGGTTTTGGCCGGGGCTGGGTTTGAACCTGCCACCTCCAGCATATGGAGCCGGCACCCTACTCCTTTGAGCCACAGGCACCACCGAGGTTCTTAAAGCATTTAAAATGTACTAATATCTTTAAATGTAGGAAAAGAAAATTAGAAAAATCTATGGTATAAAACAATGTTCTCCTTGTTAAAAGTCACAGATGTGGAGGCAGAGCTGACTAGAACCTGGGATTCCCAATGTTTTGTTGAGTGCTTTTTTAACAAGTTAGCTTTATCAGGGATTTCACTTTATTCATTGGTGGCATGGGCAAATATGGTATTTTTCGCATGTCTAATTTCTTGATCCCTCAGGAATCATGCCCTGCCTATCAGATAATCAGGAGTTTCCCAGCCTCAGAATGCTATTTTTGAAAATCTGTCCAACAGTCTGACGTTTTCCATTGTTGAACTAGCAATGCTCTTTATTTTCATTTACTTTTTTCTCCTAAAAAGTAAAATGTATAGATATTTGTGCTAATATAGGTGTGTGTGTGTGTAACAGGTAAATATAAATAATTCTAGTAGTTATGGTTTTACTGATTGATATTTAAAATTCCCACTGGGCACAGTAGCTCATGTGCCTGTAACCCTAGCACTTTGTAAGACTGGAGGATTGCTTGAGGCCAGTTTAAGACCAGTCTGAGCAATACAGCAAGACCCTGTCTCTACAAAAAAAAAAGGTGTGGGGGAATTAGCAGGGCATGATTCTAACTTCTTGGGAGGCTGAAGCAGAAGGATCGCTTGAGCCCAGTAGTTTGAGGTTGCAGTGAACTATGATGGCACCACTGCATTCTAGCCTGGGTGACAGAGTGGATCCCCATCTCCTAAATAAATACACTAAAATAAGATTCCTTATATTTGGGGAAGCCCTAGGCGTCAAATGAATATTGACACAAAGAAACGGATACTTGGTGTCAGTTGCAATTTTCAATGTCAAAAACACAATGAGATTTTCCTTAAAATGTAAGGCTTTGAATACTTGATGAGCTATTACTTTAAATCTTATTAAGAAATTATGAAAAAAAGAAAAACTCACTTCAGGTTGGGGGGTAGAGGAGGATGGGAGATCGGAGTGCTCCCACCTAACAGGAACGATGTAAGGCTATATGGCACACCTCCTGGGGCACAACTACAACAGGGACCTTACCTAACAAGGGTAAACAAAGTGACCTAGTCTTCTGTACCCTCATATTAATCTGAAATTATTTTTTAAAAAAGGAATTATGAAAAATAATGACAACATTAACAACTTGTCTCACTTTCTGTTGAACATATATTATAAAAATATTAGGACCAATAATGTGTATCACCTAATGTTAGACGCTTATTTTAGGGTTAACTGACTATACAATACATGATAATAATGTGCATAAATCATTATTTGCTAAAATGAAAAACTTTTAAAATATGACTAATTTCCCACTTCATTTATTTGGACTAGTTATTGCAAACACAGCAAAAAATATAAAAATGACACGAGGAACAACAATAAGGCTAAACTTGATCTTCCTTCCTTCAACAGGTATAATGAATAGCCCTAGGGAATTGTAAGCTAATTTTAAAAATGATTAATTTAAGGTTTGGTTAGTAACTTAATGAAATATAACAGGAAAAAAAAAATAAACAAACAAATATAGGCAGGGCCTGTGGCTCAAAGAAGTAGGGCGCTGGCCCCATATACCGGAGGTGGTGGGTTCAGACCCAGCCCTGGCCAAAAACTGCAAAAAATACCCCCCAAAATACCATCTAGTACAGGTAGATTTTTCTCTTATGACTCTACTAGGTTTACTTTTACAATTGTTCTTTCTGCTTTCCAGATGGTTTATGGATGAATGTGTAGTGTATCTGTGGATGTGTCAGAGTTACTAGAATCAGAATGCACGTTTATTAATTGTGCCCTTGCAAATTAAGTGATTCCTTGCAAAGATTTATTACTTGGTGCAAGAGGTATAAGAAACGTTCAAACTTTTTGTCTTAACTTTTTAAGTTTTCATTTTATCTGTATGGCTTCACTAACGTCATTGTTCCTTTCTAAACTTTCAGAAATTAAGCTGGGATTTGGGGGAAGTAAGGTTGAAAGAGTCATGTTTTATTGATAACCATAAGCTGTATCTACCCTACAAGGAACACTAAGCTCAGAGGAGAGCTGGGGCATATCTAGGTGTGGGGTGAGAACGCTCAATACGGGTACATTCAGAGTAACACCCATCTCCGTCCTCAGGCACACAAGCGCTCTGTTCCTGGGGGTCCAGGTTTAATGTTTCTTTGTTTTCCTGTCTCTCCTGCCTTTCCTCCTAACATGTGGCTCCTTCCACTGGTTAGCCACATATAAAAGTAATTTTAATTTATTTTTTATAACCTTTTCTCAAATACTTGCATATTCCCTATTTACTTAAAAAAGCAGACAAATTAAGCAGTGTTGCCTTTTACTTGGGTTAGGTTTGTATGACTGTCAGGAGAAAAGAAAAGAAAAAGAGGAAAAGTTTTAGGAAAAGAACTGCCGGGTGTAAATATATGTTATTTTTACTGTTCAGACTAATTTACTTGACTAAAACAATCTTTAAATTGCCATATTTATTGTGAACTTTTTTTTTTTTGCATAAAATACATGCTTACTTATGTAGAAATCTATTTGCTTAAGTTTGGAACATGTTTAGTATCAAATATCTAACTTTTATTTGTTAAATCATAGCACAAATAATAACACTGGGTACCACTGAATGAATGACAATTGTGGGCCAGGCACTCTACATACATTCTTCTCTTCCTTAAAAAGCATAGGACAACTTTGCATTCAGCAATCCTGGTCTGGGACAGGCAAAATAAATGATTTGCTCAGGGTCACATAATTAGTAAAGGAAGAACTGAACTAGAATTCTAAACTTTTGCTTTTTCCATTATAAGAAACTGAAAAATTAAGGCTATCTTAATTTTCTGTTGCTGAGGGTTATATTTAGAAACTGTGATTGACTTTATTACTTCAAAATTTTCTTCCCAAATCAAATAAAGCCCTGGAATTTAATAAGAATTAATGAAGCAGATGCAAGTATATGTGGGAACTTACTAAGGACAAAGAAGAAATTTCATTCAATGAGAAAAATATTGCTGATTCTAGGAGAATCTTTTTATGACTTTAGGATGATAAAGACCTCCTTCAAATAAGACAAGAAACCCCAAAATATTAAGTGAAAAGACAGGCATACTTAACCATATAAAAATAAAACGTTGTATCCAGAAGATCATATAAAGAAAGTTAAATGACAAAAAGGACAGAAATATTTGTAACATATAACAAACAATGAACCAATAAAAATCACGCAAACAAAATTTTTCAAAAAACATGATAAAAATAGGCAAAGGATATCAGCAAGCAAGCTCCTATAATAAAACACAAATGCTAATTAAAAATGGGGGAAAATCACTCAATTTCATCTAGCAAGGATAAAGAAAATCAAAGAATAATGAGACGTCATTTTGCATCATGTTAGCAAACATTTTAAGAAGAGGTAACAGTCCGGGCTGGTGAGGTGCCCTGGAAATGGGTACCAGCACATGCTGTCAAGAAGTGTAATTTACTATACCCTTTCTGAAAGCAATCTGGTAATCTCTATTAAAATTAAAAAGACATAAGCCCCATGACCCTGCAACTCCATTTTTAGACATCTAGCCTATAGAAATAAAAGTAATAATATATATAAAATATTAATCACAGCATTATTAGAAACAATTTGAATAGCAATCCACATGCTAATATTCTAACAAACTATGGTGTTACCATGCTATAGCATACAGTAGAATCTCTAGAAGGTGACCACCCAAGGGGCTGTAACAAACTGGTCAACATATGGGGGGGTCAACATAAGGAACTAGGCCTTCTGTACAGATATGTACATGTAGGGCATGTCTGGTCAATGAAAATTAGGTCAACCTAAGGAGGTGTTCAATGTTGGGAGGTGGTCAACTATGAAGGTTCTACTGTACTATGTAGTTATTAAAAGGAATGAACTGGACCTTAATCTCATGCCTCAGAAAGACCATTGTATGTGACTAATAGAAAAAGCCAGTTGACGAGCTAACTAAAACCCAATAAAATATAAAAACTCAAATCTGTACGGTTTAGTTTCAGCATGGCGACAACTGTGCTATGAGACAGTAGATCACAAGACTGGTCACCCTCAGGAGGGTGGGACTGAGAACAGAATGCAGATATTATTTACATTTTTATACTATCACTTTTAATTGCTTCATTTGTTACAACTAGCATATGACTTCTGTAATTCAAATCTAATTCTGAAAATTAAGAAGAAAGACAAGATGAAAAGGGCTAATAACCCAAGTATAACTTCCATCTACTCATCTCCCAGGATAGATCCTGTTTATGAAACAGTCAATTCCTGGGAAACGGTATTCTTGTTGAAGGAACTGATTATTTTTGCTTTTGTGGAATCGGGAAGGTACCCTAATGGGGTTCAGTAGAATTCTAATAAGTTCTAATGGCCTATTCTACCAACTAGTAACACTTACCAAATTTGAAAACGCACAGCCATTCAAGGCTGGAAGGTAGGAAGCAATGGTGGGTGTGAATGTAAACTGGTACAAATTTAGCAATACTTAAAAAAATAAAAATTATACATATCTACTTATTGGCCCATAAGTTCCAGTGCTGAGGCTGCGTTATACTTGGAAAAGTACATAAAACCAACCAGTCAAATAAAACTCAAAACAACCCAATATCCATCAAAAAAAAAGATGGGTTAAATATACACATACATCTATATAATAGGACTCCACGCAATTGCTAGAAAGGATTGAAATAAATCAAGTAAATCCACATGTGCTGATGTGGAATAATTTTTAAGAAAGATTATGCATGAAAATAAAGCTAGGCAGTTGTTTTTAAAGAGGCACATATGCTGGAATATGCAGAAAATTCTTTTTTCCTGATGTATACTCAAGAAACTTAATTCTAAGCAAGGTTTTAACCTTTGGGAAATGGGACCAGATATCTGTAGGGTGGCTTACTTTTTATTTTATACTTCTTTGTAAATATTTAATTAGTTTTGCCTTGGGCATTTATTTCTGTCATTAATTTCTGCAAAGAAAATATCATAAGTGTCATTTGCTTATGTAAAACCACACTATGATCCCAATTTTCACTGTTAGTTAAAGCCTTCAATTATGACCTATTAAAGAAAAGAATGTTTTAAGAATTTTCATGAAAGGCATGAAATATGTAACAGTAATAAATATCCTATTTAAAAATATATGCTGTATAATGAACTGATTGATTTAATAGATTCCACTCTATGTATTCCTCTTGAAACTTCATACGATGATTTAGTGAAGGACTGGTTATCTTGGGCTGCACCTGTAGTTCAGTGGGTAGGGCGCTGGCCACATACACTGAGGCTGGCGGGTTTGAACCTAGCCTGGGCCTGCTAAAAAACAATGACAACTGCAACAGAAAAAAAAAAAATAGCTGGGCGTTGTGATGGGCGCCTGTGGTCCCAGCTATTTGGGAGGCTGAGGCAGGAGAATCACTTGAGCCCAAGAGTTTGAGGTTGCTGTGAGCTTTGACACCACAGCACTCTACTGAGGATGACTAGGGAGACTCTGTCCCAAAAGAAAAAAAAAATTGGTATCTTTGGAAAGATGCTCCTCAGCTTACTTAGTCTTTTTAATTTTCTTCCATAAACTGCTAACAAGTCAGAAAAGAAAGAGTAATTTACACTCAGTGTAATCATAAATCTACATAATCTTTCTTACAAATTCTATATATCAATATACAGTACGTTGAAAATACAACATGGAAGGTAACACACTTAATTTCACATTTTAAATCATGTTAGGACTAAATCACTTAGATATTATGTACCAAATGGTAAATGTTTCATTTAATAAACCAATATTAATAGTTTGAAAGGATAGTCTCTTTTAATATATAATTTTGATTAGGTATTCAAAGTAGACATGATTTTTTAAAGTTAATAGCTCCTGTGGAAGTGTGTACATGTGTGTGATTTTATCATAGCAAAATATACAATCACATAAAATTTAGCATGTTAACCATTTTTAAGTGCACATGTAATGTGGCATTAAGTATACTCGCATTGTTGGGCAATCACAATCACCCATCTCCAGAACTTTTCATCTTCCCAAACTGAAAATGCATATTCATTAAACAATAACTCCTAATTCTTTCTTCCACCCAACCTCAAGCAACCACCACTCTACTTTCTGTCTCTATGAATTCAAATACTCCAGGTACCTTAGCTAAGTGAAGTTATGTATGCAGTGTTTGCTTTTTGTGACCAGCTTATTTCGCTTGGCATAATGTCTTCAAGGTCCATCCTTGTAGCATGTCAGAGTTTCCTCCCTCTGTACGGAGACACCACATTTTGTTTATCCATTGATCTGTCAATGGATACCTGGGGTGCTTCTGTACATTTTCTTAAATTATAGAACTCTATATAAAAGATATGCCAAAGTCTTCAACAAAACATACCTTAAAATTCACAGTTCTATCTTTTTCTCTCCTGGCATCTTTTCTTGTCAAGACACTACTTTCACAACTTCAGAAATGAAAGGTCTTATCTACCAGGATGAAGCCAGTATTACAGCGTTTTCTTCTGTAATTCAAGGCAGACCTGATCAGACATTCATCGGTTTGTTTAAACTCCGAATGCCTACTAGGTTCCAGGCACTGTGGTGGGCAAAGGAGAAGATGGAGGGATGGAGGCAACACCGGTGCATGGGCTCCACAGTCAGAGCAAAGCGCAGTGAGCACTGAACCAAGGAGGTCTTTTGGGAGCCACTGGAGTGAGGCAGTCTAAATCTGATAGGAAGTATCTCCTTGAGATAGTAGGAAATTGAATTAAAATGCTCAAGCTGAAAGGCCAAAATAAATTCCCATTTTAAGATGCCAAATAAAATTAGGCACCTAGAAAGTTAGTGAACATGAAAAAGCTGCATGGTGCTGATGAGACCACACGGCTTGGCGTCCCCTTCCTCATTGGTACAACAAGGCAAACATCATCTGTCTCACTGGCTGTTGGAACCATCAAAAGACCTAAAGTGTGTGAAAGCTTTAATGAACTTTGAAGTCCCATACAAAACTTCTGATCATAGATTTTTGTTTTAATATTCTAGGGGTCGGCAGGTTTTTCTATGAAAGGCCAGATACATAGTAAATATTTTAGGGTTTGTGGGCCATAAAATAGGTCTCCATTACAACCATTCACTGTTACCTTGGAAGTGGGAAAGCCATAGGCAGTAACATCAGTGAACGGGCCTGGCTGTGTTCCAGTAATATTTTATTTATAGATATTGAAATTAGATTTTTCTAATTTTATTTATAGATATTGAAATTAGATTTTACCTAATTTTTAGGTGTCACCAAATATTCTTCTTTTGATAAATTTTTAACCATTAAAAATTGTACAAAACATGCTTAGTTTGCAGGCTATAAAACAACAGGTGGAGGGCCAGAGTTAGCCTACAGGCCATAGTTTGATCACCTCTATCCAGTGAATGCCTTCTATACCCTAAGTCCTTCTTACTTAAATTCTACAACCACCCCTTGAGAAACATATTCTTCACATTTTATAGATGTAGATTATGGATGTCCAGGATCATACACAGTGGACGGCAGAGCAGGGATATGAAGAAGTGTGGCTCTAGAGTTGGTGCCCTTTACCAGATTATGGCAATATAGTTGATTTCAAGGTGCAGAAGGAAGATAATGGTCTCTTAAAAACAATACAACCCATCAGAAGTCTCACTACCTGGATTGTTATTTTATTCTGACGTGACCGTTCCCTTTGATTTAATAACTATGACTCATAAGTCTTTCTCTGACGTTATCTAAATATGATGGCAACGAAATGCAGTGAAGCTTGAAACAACTAACACAGTTTCCAAAGTTCCAAGGAAGTGGCGGTGGATGTAGAGAACCCAATTTATGGGTTTGTAGAGATTGTCTTCACAGTTTCCCATTTCATAAACAGTGCCTTCTGTGACACCCAGCACACTTCACAGGAAGATGGCAAGGCCTTCTGTGCATCTTGGGTCTTGGATCTCTTGGGATCACAAACAAGAACGCTTAAGTGCAAGTAAGAAAAAGAAGGAAGAACCGCATTGTTTCACTTATTCACATGAATTTCTTCATTCTGAATGTTCTATGAGTTCTGCTCTTAAGTTCATTCTTGTCAATATTATCTGATTGAGAAAGAAGCTAAACAAGTCCCAGGTGAGACTGCACCATAGCAACAGGCTTGCCTCAAATCCCTTGGGGAGCACAGTTTCACAGAAGTATTTGATTGCCTATTCACACTCTTGATTACAACACACGGAGCCGTTAAACTAAATTGTAAGCCATCAGCTACTGAAGGAACTTTAAAAAATAAACTACCCTATGTGAAGATATTTTTCACACATACATTCACAATGAGATGTGCTTAATTATTTGCAGCCTACTTCCCTCTTATTTAGAAAACAAGGAAGACATCTTTAAACTATTCCGAACTTGTCAGTGTCACGGTGTAGTAATGTGATAAATAAAGCATTACTTTTTATCATTGGTAAATATCAAATCCTAGCTCTAAATCACAATTATTTCTTTAATCTTCCATTGTTAATCATAACAGAGTATAAATACAGTGTCCTTAGAATTTGATCACGAGTTTAAAATACATTGAGTTAGATCAATCGTGGCCAAAATAAGCTATGGAAAAAAAACAAGCTCAGTCTCAGAGTAGATTATCCTTGGAGTTGGCCTATTAGCTCAGCTGGGATGGTATTTTGAGAACAAACAAAAAATAGGCCACAGAGGGAGAAAAAGAAGTCTCTGCCTGTGGACTGTACAGCACAAACTGTCAGCTACCCTACCAATGACACCATGACCAGAAGCGAGACCAGGTGGTAATACAGACGGCATGGGCAAGACCAATCACAATGGTCAGGATATGAATTTCAGGCAAATCTAGATGAGTGTGCACAATAATCCACCTTCGCGCCCCAATATAGTACATCTAACCAACATTTCTCACGCTTGGCTATAAACTGTGTTGGAAACCGAGTAAAACATTTTTAGAAACATTTAAATCAAAGCACAGAGAAGCATTTCTGTAAGGCTATTTTTAGGCAACCAATTCTCAGTTACCTATGCTGGAGGTATGAGATATGATAGAGATGCCCAGGGGTGTAAGTTCACTCCAAGTTATTTACACTTGGATTTGTAATGCACGGCATGGTGTTTCTGGAGCAGCCTTGGCTTTCTCATTACATTTTGCTTTATTATTATTACAATCAGTTTACATTGTCTTAATATAAACCTGCATGGGAAAGGCATTATTCCTGAAGCCCGAGGGATGGGAGGGCCTGGCTCACAATTACAAACACTCCACGGATAGACTCTGGAGAAGAGAGAACAAAAAAACCAACCTCAGACCTAATTACTTTACAAACACTTAAAATTCACATAAAATTGGTATAGGTCACTTGATATCAGTGTAGGTCATTTTTGTTGATCTGTATATTTACCCTTCTTAGGCGCCTGGGAAGCTTCTTGAACTACCCAGAGCACTATTAGTATCATTTCAATTTAATTTATTTAGTATTTCACACTAAATAAAACATGTACTTATGTTTAATTATACTTAAACATTGCTTTTAAGAAGAGATAATCTCCTTATAATCTATTCATACAATTCAAATATTCAGGACTATTTATTTTAAGCAAGCAAATAGCAAATAATCACAACAATGGAAACATGCAAGGTTATGAGCAGTACACAGTGGGCACCTGTGGCTCCTGCCACCTAGCATCTTTTTACCTTCCTTCTGGATATGACTTTCTAAGTTTTTCCTGGGGGAACCTACCCTCCCTATTCTTGAGATATCAGGTAGAATTGGGAAAGGTATAAAGTAGCAAGATTATGGACATGAGATTTTAATAAAGGTAAAGAATTATTTCCGAGTGAATACCAAGGAAGTGGACTGAAGGACAGGGGTGTGTGGTCTAAGAATATGTCTGAAGGAAGAGGCCACTGTAGAGGAGCAAGCCAAGGGGGCCGTCTAGGTAGGCAACGAAGTCACCTAGAGATTTGTGGCAGGAGGTGAACTGAAGGAGGCGGCCATGAGAGGAGAGTCGAATCTCCAGTGAATGACGATGAGTAACCAGAAGGCGAGCGGGTGACTGTAATGAGGAGGGATACAGCCAGGTATGGAAGTCTCAGAGGAACAGGGACTTGTGGAAGGTGAGCGTATGTAATGACTGGGGAGAAAGGAGAATGCTGATCCCACTTACGGAGGATAATCAGATGCCCCTGCAAGTGGGTAGCTAGAGAGGTAAGCTATCTCCTCAATGGGCAGCCAGACTGCTGTTAAGGCAAGGGGCGGGGAAGAAAAAAACAAGATGAGAATTGGGAGTAGAGGCTGACCAGAGAGAAGGAGTTCCAGAGGACATGGGAGTAGAGACTGAGAGAAAGAAAGGGAGACAGGGAGCTAGACTGGACGAGTGCATATAAAGAGAAGGTTGGAGACTGGAGGTGGGCACCAAACAACATATAGCTTTTGTTAGACACTGAATACCTGCTCAGTGTGCACTTCTGGGGATATATGCTATAAAGACAAAATAATGGGTTATATTCACATGGATTTAATCTTTATTGTCTTAAGAAGCAGGGCAGAAATTTGTGTACGGTCAGGGAAGGAGATACAGCTGTCCAGTTTAGCTTCAGGTGCAGGTATGGTGGGTGCTCTAGGTGTCAGAGGATCTTTGGCTTCAGGAGGTGAGCTAACAGTCACCTGCCCTTGGTATGAACAGACTTTATGCTGAGGGTGCAGGTGGTCACAGCCTGGCACGGTATTAGGAGGGGCCCTGCTTCAGAGTGTGGTCTGATGATAATTCTTTTGCAGTCAAAAGAAAACCCTACTCTTAGCATGTCTCCATGGCAGGCATAGCCAGAAGCTTCTTTCTGTACTCAGATAACATCCTGTAGAGGTTACCAAATGCATCATGACCAGCAAGTGAGAAATCAAGGCAGGCACCAGTGTGGGAAGAGCGTTCCAGGCAGAAAGAAGAGCAAGTACAAAGGCCATGAAGTGCATGTGGCATGGAGCCCTGTGGCTGAAGCAGGGAATGAGGTGGAAAGAAGAAAGTTACCATGAAATGTGGCTTGACAACAGAGGCCTTCAGAGGGCCCTGGGCTCAGGGAATGGGAAGTCACTGGAAGATCTGAGGGGAAGAGTTCCCCGATCTGACTTCTCTTTTAACATTATTCCTCCACTGAGAACAGACTGCAGATGGAAAAGGGTAGACGCAGGAAGCACAATCAGAAGTCTCCCGTGGAAATCTAGGTTAAAGGGAATGTCAGGCTGGATAGGGTGGCGGTGTTGGGGGTGGAGAATAGTTGAATTCTGGGTGTATTTTGATGATAGAATCCTAAAGGCCTTTTTTGTATTTCAAGGAATATGCTAAGCTCTTTCCTATTTTCAGCACAGAGGAAGCATCAGGAAAAGGGTGGAAAAGAATATTCACGTATTAGCATCAAAATCACCTGAACATCCACTTCAAGTAGGCTTTTTCAGTGATGTTCTCCCACAATATCCAGTCTTTTCTTTCATCACACTTCTCAAAATCAGTTCATATATATCATACATTTCTTATATCTTATGTGTTTAATGTCTGACTTTCCTCATGAGATTGTAAGCTCAATATGGTCAAGAACTATGAAAACAAAAGTGAGAAGGGGAATCATTAAATCAGATAATGGGCTAGTTTCCAATAATTCGAATCCCTGAACCTGATCTACAAACACTTATAAGCTCCATGGGGGAAGGGACCATGATTGTTAAAATTTTTCTGCATCACTGTTTTCTTCCAGTATTGTATTAGGCACACCAGGTACTCAAGAAATATGCTGAAAGAATGAATGAAATTATTTATCAATATATTCAATGTATTTTTAACTTGAAATCATTGCCTAATATTCTCTTTTAACTACAATAATTAAATGTTAAGTTTACATCTCATTGAGATAGCTAAAATAATTTCAATGTTTCTTACAACACACACACACACACACACACACACACAGTCCCAAGAGAACAAGACAAGATAATATTTGTTAAAAAATTATTTTGACACCCCCCCCAAATTATTTTGATCCAAGATAAGGAAAGAATAGAAGGTAAATCCCTATAAAAATTTACAAAGGTTATAAGATAAGGCTTTATATACGAATAGAAACTTGCTACTGATTTTTTAAATCAGTAAGGCAGTAAACTTACTAAACTTTTTTTGAGAAAAAGGGGAAAAACACTAATTTCCAAAGTGTTTGATAATTCTTAGACATAAGCAGGGGTTCTTAGAAATCAAACTGAAATGGAAAATAAAAAATTTAGTAAAGGCTAAAAGTAAAAGGATCGCTGTATTATGTCTACTTAAAAAATTACTATCTATAAATATAGCTTAAAAACAACAAAACTTTTTCATTTCATAGTACTGAAATATAGAAATCTAAAATAAATTTCACTGTGCACAAATCAGGGGGTTTGTGGGGCTGTGCTCCCTCTGGAAGCTCCCTGCCCTGTATAGCTTCTGGTAGCTGCCTGCAGTCCTTCGTTTGTGGCCTCATCACTCCAGTTTCTGCTTGCACTTCTTATTGCCTTTTACCTATTGTGTCAAATATTCCTCTGCCTCTCTCTTATGAGGACAGTTGCCATGGCATTTAGAGTTCATCTCAATATCCCAGAGTAACCTCCCCATCTCAAGATTTTAATCACATCTGCAAAGACCCTTTCTCCAAATACTGTAACACAGATTCCAGGGTTAAGAATCTGCTGTCGTTTTTGGAAGGGAGAGGGAGGTGGGCATTATACTGCTTACTACAGTACATCCCCAGGCCTCCAAAGATTCATGTTTGTCCCATGTGCAAAATATACACAATTCATCCCAACATCCCCCAAAGTCTCAACCCCTTACAACAGTATTGACTAGAAGTGTCAAATCGCATCAGCTCAAACCCCTCCAATTTTACCATCTAAACAGTTATATTGGGCATGCAAGATACTCTGGAGATGGTACAATCCTGGGGCAAAATTCTTCTTAGTCTGTTGATAAACTAAAGTGACTAAAACATAAGTTATCTGCTTCCAAAATATAATTGTGGGGCAGGCATGGGATAACAGTGATAACACTTTCATCCCAAAAGGAAGAGAACAGAAAGAGGAAAGAAGTTATTTATCCCAAATAATTTCAAAATCCATCAGGGCAAGGCTTCAGGGCCTGAGACACAGGATGGACATAAAGTTCATTTATGTCCAAACTGTATTTGTACTGGATCAGTTTTTAATAAACCTGTTTCCGCTTGATAGCCTTCTTATGTATCATTCCCTCTCTGTCCCTTTTGGTTCAAGCTAGCAGGTTTTTGCTGATATAACATTCTCAAAAACCTTGTGAGTCTCCTGTGAATTTATGCCATTAAACAATAGATTCCTATATAAACCTTGTCTGGGTAATTCACTTGCACTCCTGGTTTCATCTGAGATGACTGAGGCGATCCATGAGTCACACTCCTAATCTCTTCAGTGAAAGGCTGTCTGCTTACACTCAGACTTCTCTTTTGAGTGCACTTTCCTAACAGCTAACCTCTTAATTTTAGTTTATTTAACAATCTAGATAGGCTGAGAATTTTCCAAGTGATCAAGTCATGGTTCATTTTTGCTTGAAAGGTTTCTCCTCAATTTGTCTTACCCTTTCATGTTTGACTATAAGTAGCAAAAAGAAATTAGGTTATACCTTTAATACTTTGCTTGGAAATCTCCTCAGCTAAATATTCAAGTCCAGCACTTATACACTATCTACACAGCTGGGAGACTAATCAGTGGAACTTTCTACCAGGCATACTCTGTTTTACTTCACTTTACAGATATTGTACCTTTACAAATGGAAGTTAACAGGCAACTAACTGTTAAGCAAGTCATTGGCAGCATTTTTTTTCTAACAGTACGTACTTACTTTCTAGCATTTTTATCAATACCGTTTTAAATTAGTTCTCTCTGTAAAGATCCTTCACATACTTTGTTAGGTATATTCCCAGATACTTCATTTTCTTTAAAGCTACTGTGAAGGGTACTGTGTCCTTGATTTGCTTCTCAATTGGGCTGTTATTGGAGTAAATGAAGGATACTGATTTGTGGACATTGATTTTGTATCCCAAGACATTACTATATTCCTTGATCACTTCCAGGAGCCTCATGGTTGAGTCCCTTGGGTTTTCTAAGTATAAGATCATAACATCAGCAAAGAGTGAGGTTTTGACCTCATCTGCCCCTATTTGAACACTCTTGATATCCTTCTCTTACCTAAATGCATTAGCTAGAACTTCCAGCACTATGTTGAATAGCAGTGGCAATTAGTGGACATACTTGTCTGGTTCCATGTTAACAAATATAAGACTATACCATGCTTGTGGCTGGCAAGAATCAACACTGTTAACATGCCCATATTACCCTAAGCAATCTACAGATTTAATGTAATTCACAACAAAGTACCAACATACTCTGAAGAACTTGAAAAAATAGTACTTTGTTTCAATGGAACCAGAAAAGAACTATGAATAGCAAATGAAATTCTAAGAAATAAAAAGAATTCTGGAGGTATCACATTATTAGACTTTAGGATATACTATAAGTCTCTAGTGATCAACCAGAGTACTAGCATGAAAACAGAAATATGAAATAGAAATATTTCTATGAAACAGAAGAACCTAGAGATGAACCCAGCCACATATTGCCATCTGATCTTTGATAAACCAAACAGAAGCATACACTGAGGAAAAGAATCTCTATTTAGTAAATGGTGCTGGAAGAACTGGTTAGCCACAAGTAGAAGACTGAAACTGAACCTGCACCTCTCACGAACTATAAAAATTGACTCAAGATGGATAAGAGATTTAAATTTAATACACAAAATGATAAAAATTCTGGAAGAGAGTGTAGGGAAAACTCTCAACAATACTGTCCTGGGAAAAGATTTTATGAAGAAGACAGCCTTGGCAATTGCAGCAACACCAAAAGTAAATGAATGGGACATGGTCAAACTAAAAAGCTGCACAGCTAAGGGTAGAACTACTAAAGCGTACACACAACCTTCAAAATGGGAATGGGAGAAGATACCTGCATGCTACAAATCTAACAAAGGGCTGATAACTAGAATCTGCAGAGAACTCAAACTAATCAACAAGAAAAAAGCAAACAATCCCATTTATAAGCGGGCAAGAGACATGAACAGAACCTTCTCTGTAGAAGACAGAAGAATGGCTAACAAACCCATGAAAAAATGTTCATTGTCCCTAATCATCAGAGAAATGCAAATCAAAACCACCCTGAGATATTACCTAACCCCTATGAGGATAGCCCACATCACAAAGTCCCAAGGCTGCAATGCTGGTGTGGATATGGAGGGAAGGAAACACTTTTACACTGTTGGTGGGATTGCAAACTAATATAGCCTCTATGGAAAGAGGTATGGAGAATCCTCTAAGACAGCAGTTCTCAACCTGTGGGTTGAGACCCACAGGAACTGTATTAAAGGGCCATGAGCTAAAAGTAAACCTCCATTTGATCCCACAATCCCATTACTAGGTATCTACTCAGAAGAAAAAAAATCATTTTACTATAAGCACCTTTGCATTAGAATGTTCATTGCAGCTCAATTCACAACTGCTAAGATGTGGAATTAACCCAAGTGCTCATCAACTCATGAATGGATAAATAAACTGTAGTATATGTATACCATGGAATACTATTCAGTCATAAAAAGATGGGAGACTTTACATCTTTGTATTAACCTAGATAGAGGTGAAAAACATTCTTCTTAGTACCAAGTATCAAAGAATGGAAAAGCAAGTATCTAATATATGTAATACTAATATGAAACCAATAGATAGACAACTACACCCCCACATGAGGAAAAAATACAATTAAATTCAAGTGGGGGAGGAGGAGGGAGGGGGTTGGTAAGCTCTCACCTAATAGGCACACCCCCTGGAGCTCAACTGCAACTTGAACTTTACTCAACAAACCCAAATACTGTAACCCAATCAATTGTTTGTACCCTCATATTAATCTGAAATTTAAAAAAAAAAAGAAAAGAAAGCTTCAAATTAAGGTATGTACATTGCTTTAGACACAATACTATTGAACACTTAGTAGACCACAGCACAGTGTCAACATAACTTTTACAGGCACCAGGAAACCAAAAACTTTGTGTGGCTCACTTTAGGGCGACACTTGCTTTATCACAGTGTTCCAGAACCAAACTGGCACCTTCTGTGGTCTGCCTGGGCATAAGAATCACCTTTCTTTCCTATAGTTTCGAGTTACATTTCTCACTTCATTCTGAGTTCTCACCAGGAGCAGCTTCTAACATCCACATTTCTACCAAAAGTTTGCTTAAAGCCATCTAGGTTTTATCATGTACCTCAAAATTCTTCCAGCCTCTACCCATCATCAAATTCCAAAACCAGTTCCACATCTTTAGGTATTTATTATACCAGCACTCCACTTTCTGATACTGAAATCTGTATTAGTGTCCTCTGGCTGCTGTAACAAATTACAACAAAAATTTACTCTCTCACAGTTGTAGAAACTTGAAATCTGAAATCTGTTTCACTGGGCCAAGATGAAGGTCTAAGCTGGAACATTTTTGCTCCATAGGCTGTAGGAAAAAATGTTTCCTTTGTTCCTTACAGGTTTTGCTAGAATTCCCTGGTTTGTAACCACATCAGATGAGGGAGTCTGTTCATCAGAGACGAGCCACTGGACTACACTCAAGTGATTAAGTAAACGGATCCTCTGTGGGTATGATCCCTGGGTTTGTCACACATCAGTCCAAGCTCTGCCTCCACCTTCACACTAACTTCTCTGTATGTGTGTCAATTCCCCCTCTCAGGTGCAGACAGTTGTGAGAGCATTTAAAACTTGCCTGGATAATCCAGGATAACCTCCTCAACCTCCCCATCCTTTTTTTAAACAAGATATTATGTATAGGCTTCCAGCATTATTCTGCCTACCATCATCACAGTATAGAGACACAGAATAAATTTATAACACGTCTATACTGTCCATAAAAAAGTCAGATATGCTTCTGCCAATGTGACCTTTTGTTAGTTAATACTGCAACAAAGCTGCCAAGTTACTCTTCTAAAGTTAATATACTAATGTAAAATACATATTCTGATTTTTCCATTTACAAATAAATATCATTAATTTTGCAAACATGATTTCAAAATGAGGTTGATAGGACAGCAAAGAAGAGCAGGCACAGGTAAATTAGCAAACATAAACAGCTGCAAACATTTTTCTTTTATAGAAAGTAAAATTATCTTAGGAACAGGTATGCCTTTATTTTAGGAAAATACTCTCTAGAGCAAATACAGGGTTTATATCTTTCTTAATATATCTTAAAACTTGGTTATATTTCGTTTACGCTCTCAGTCTTTGGGGGTAAGGAAGGGCAGATGATCAAAGACCAGAAGGGAGAATGCTGGCTAAGATGGTTTTAGTAGAACAGCAGGCAGCTAAGTCCCTGTCAATGTGATCAATTAGCCTGGAAATGGCTTCACAGTCAAGAACTGGCTCCCCACTTGTACTGTCCACTACAGGGAAGAAGGGAAGATTCAGAAAGGAGCTGGTAATGCTAAAATAAATTAATGCCTTTTCTCTAACAACCTAAAACCAACAAGTTTGTAGTTTTCTATCTAGAGCTATAATGGCTGAGTAAAACTGTGTTCTTGTTAATTCTCTTTTTATTTTTGCCTTAAGAGTCAAGGTCTTGCTCCATCTACAAGACTGTAGTTCAGCAGCACAATCATAGCTCATCATACCCTTGAATTCCTGGGCTAAAGCAATCAACCTGCCTCAACCTTCCAAAGAGCTGAGACTATAGGTGCATGTTACCACCCTCAGCTAACTTAAAACTTTTTTGTAGAGACTAAGTCTCACTATGTTGTCAGGCTGGTCTTGACCTTTTGTCCTCAGACAATTCTCCTGCCTTGGTCTCCCAAAGTGCTGAGATTATAGGCATGACAGCTTTCATTGCTTTCAAAAGTTGACCAAAGACCACAGGCTAGATAGGAAATCTTTTTTCTTTCTTTTTTTTTTTTTATTATTAAATGATAGCTGTATACATTAATGCAAACATGGGGTACAGTGTAGCGTTTTCATATACAATCTGAAATATTTTCATCAAACTGGTCAACACAGACTTTGTGTCATTTACTTAGTTATTGTGTTAAAACATTTATACTCTAGTTCTAGAAAAGTTTACTTGTACCCTTGTTAGACAGATCATATAGGTGATCTTTCCAGTCACCCTCCCACCACCTGTCTGCCCTTCTCCCCCATCCCATATTCTTAGGCTAGAATTAGGTTGTAGCTTTCATCTGAGATCTATAAATCAGTTTCATAATAGGGCTGTGTACATTGGATACTTTTTCTTCCCACTAAAAAACCCTGTTGTTTTCCATTTAAGCCTAGAAAGCAAACAAGGGTTACATCACAGAATGATCATTAATACGTAGTATTTAATGGTTAAAAGAATATAAGTAATGACAACTTAATTGCATTTATAAACAGCAGTCCCCAGCCCCAGGGCAGGACAAGTAAAGGTCTGTGGCCAGTCAGGAACCTAGCTGCACCGCAGGAGGTGAGGGCAGAACAAACAAAACTTATCTGTATTTACAGCCTCTCCCCATGCTCCCCTCACTGCCTGACCTCCACCTCCTGTCAGATCAGCCCCAGCATTGTAGTCTCATAGGAGGCATCTAGGTTGCGTGCTCCTTGTAAGAATCTAATACCCGATCATCAGAGGTGGAACTGAGGACATAAGCAACACACTCTGCGTGTCACGGTCTCCCAGCCCCACACCCACAGATGGGACCATCTAGTTGCAGGAAAACAGGCTCAAGACTCCTACTGATTCTGCATTATGGTGAGTTATATAATTATTTCACTATATATTACAATGTAATAATAATAGAAATAAAGTGCACCACAAATGTAATGTGCTTGAATCCTCCTGAACCCATTGTCCCCTAGCATTATCGCCCCACTGGTCCAAGAAAAAATTGTCTTCCATAAAACTAGTCTCTAGTGCCAAAAAAGTTGGGGACTGTTGCTTTATTTAAAAAAAAAAAATAGTGATTTGTGCAAGTCAATTTGAATGCATCCACTTTGGAAGGCTGAGGCAGGAAGTTTGCTTAAGGTCAGGAGTTTGAGACCAGCCTGTGCAACACAGCAAGACCCTGTCACTACAAAAATTAAAAAAAAAAATTGCTGACTGTGGTGACATGGGTCTATAGCTCCAGCTATTCAGGAGGCTAAGCCAAGAGGACTGCTTGAGCCCAGGAGTTAGAGGTTGCAATGAGCTGTGATTGCATCACAGTGCTCCAGCCTGGATAGCATAGCAAGACGCAAGACCCATCTCTCAAAAAAAAATAAATAAAAATAAACTTAAAAAGCAAAAATAAGCAGCAAAGCATCCTCATCTGTTTTCAGTTATGTATATGTTTAAAAGGCCAGGTTGCCTAGCCTTTGAATTCCCCAAAGGGCACCCCTCTATTTCCCTAAAGATTATAAGCTTTCTCTCAAAGCACTCATTTTGCAAACCTAAACTAACAAGTAACAAACATTACTACCTAATAGTACTTAAAATATATATGTCCAATCCTGCACAAATTTAAAAATCCACTCATTTACAGAACTTCAGTGATAAGAGTAGTTTTGAACACTATTTCTCACTAGAACACATTCCCAATGCAGATCCCACTTGGATCTGAGAAGGGTCTTAAGAATCTATCAAAATTTAAAAAAAAAAATGTATCAATTATAAAGGGTTTTATATTTATTAAAATGATCCCAACTTGCCATCCTTGCCAAGAGTGTAGTCCAACAGTAGGAACAGAAATCACATCACCAGGGATGTTTTAACAGCCAATTGTGACTTTTCTCTGAAACGGTAATTATACTGTGACCGTGGAATGGTGCCTAATTCCACCATTTTAGGGTTAACTTCATAAGGGCCATGTTGGATAATTCCGAGGAAGGTGGTTTATCAGTAACACTCTAAGAAAACTCTGATCTGGCTGTAATTACCTGAAAGTAAGTCTCCCACAGGAAGGCTAGCTAGACCAAACCCATTAAGATCAAAAAGAAGAAGCAATCCTACCTCCCAAAGCACCAGATCTGGTATGCACTGATTAATCACCAACTGGCAGCTAAAAAGCCGTAAGAAAAAAGCAGTTAAATGAACAGGGGATGGGGGATTAATTTTCTTCTCTCTTCAAGGACACATCCATGTCCAGTTTCAAGAGGTATTATGAATAAGAATATAACAATGCATCCCCTAGATTTAACCACATCCTGTTGATGCAAATAACCCTAAAAAACCAAATGCACAATCTCTTAAATTTGAAAAGATGATGTGGCTCGGCACCTATAGCTCAACCGGCTAAGGCGCCAGCCACGTACACCCAAGGTGGCAGGTTCAAATCCCCAGCCCGGACCTGCCAAACAACAATGACGGCTGCAACCAAAAAATAGCCGGGCGTTGTGGCGGGCGCCTGTGGTCCCAGCTACTTGGGAGGCGGAGGCAGGAGACTCGCTTGAGCCCAGGAGTTGGAGGTTGCTGTGAGCTGTAATGCCACAGCACTCTACCCAGGGGGACAGCTTGAGGCTCTGTCTCAAAAAAAAAAAAAAAAAAAAAAAATTTGAAAAGATGAGAATTTAAAAGGGGGGAAAAGGATGAAACATGGATGACTTCAGAGGGGTAGTGACACCTAATGCCTGTAGGTCCCGCAGTCCCCAGAGTATGGAATAGCACAGGATGCAGGAGGGAGTCTAGATCTAGGAGTGGGGAGCGGCAGGGGTCAATGCAACTAAGGCACTCACCTCTCCAGGGACTTAGGTGCATGGCTACTGAAAAATTCCCCAAAAGCTCTAAAAAATATTGTCAATACAATTTTGAAAGATTAAAAACCAGAATACACTGACTTGCGCTTCTTTTTTAGACATGAAATAAAACACGATCTTCCCCTGTAAAAGTCAGTCAGTACCTTTCTAGTAATACCGGAAAGTTCACATTTATGGAGTTGTGCAATCTGAACAATTTCTTCAGAGTTAACATAGGGAAGCCAAATAAAAATATTAAATTTTCCCACAGGGTTAAAATTGTACTTATTCACCAATTCTTCATAAGTAAATAATGTATATAACTTTTCCAATCTTAAAATACTCCTCAAGCATGAGATGTTATTTTCATAATCCTGCTCCTCAAATAGATGAGTCAGGCTTGATTTTATTAAAACTATCAACATGGGCTTTTTATACTATTTCAATAAAATAATTTCCTATATAAAGTACTACAGTTAATTGCCTGGATCCCTGTCTGCCATTCAAAAGACTTTATCTGTACTCCCAGCCATAGTGGATTACCTTGCATACGTTTCTCTCAAGTGAAAAAATAAATGTTAAGATGAATAAATCTAAAACAAAAATTTTATATCCAACAGCTTCACCCAGCCTTGGCACAGTCTTCACTCTGGCCCTTGAGCCACGCTGGCTGAACTTCATGAAGCTTTTTGTCCTTCACTCAGGCATTTGCTCAAAACTATTTTGTGAGTGCCTAGTATCCAGTTATGCTAAGGCAGAGGTTCTCAACGTGTGGGTTGCCACCCACAGGAATTGTATTAAAGGGCTGCTGCATTAGGAAGGTTGAGAACCAGTGTGCAAGAGTTTTGAATAGTATCTATTTGAAAGTGTTCTTTGCAGAAACTCACAATCTAGTTAAAGCCAAGTCTTAACTGTCTTAAAAACCATGTTAATAATTTTTAAGTGAATTTTATGAGATATAACTTACATGCAATTAAATACACTGATTTTAAAGGTGTAGAAGTTTTACTAACATACAATTAAACACAACTCCAATCTAACTTAGCACATTTCTGTCACAACCTGCCCCCAACGTGCCCCTTTGTCCTACTGCCCCACCCTCTTGTGTCTCAGTAACCACAGATTTGTTTTCTGTCATTAAAGACTAATTTTGCCTGGTCTAAAAATTCATATGAAATAATGCAGTATGTACTCTTTTATGTCTGACTTCTTCTGCTCAGCTTATTCTGGAGGTTTCTTCATGTGTGTATCAGTGGTTTGGTTGGCTCTTTTTTCTTAGTGAGCAGTATGGATGTAATTTGTTTAGTGAATCATCTAATGACAGACAATTAAGTGGCTTCTGCAGGTACGTGTGAATAATGGTGCTGTGAATATCCAGCAGTGGTTTTGCAGGTACGTGTGAATAATGGTGCTGTGAATATCCACAGACAAATTTCTATGCGGATCTATTTTTTCCCCTTCATTTCTAGGTTATACCCAGGAGAACTGCTGGGTCATGTCATAGGTGTGTTTAGCATTATAAGAAATGGCCGAACTATTTTCCAACATGGTTGTTTCATTTTACACTTCTACCAGCAAAAAAAAAAAAAAAAAAAACAAAAAAGTAAAAATCACCTTACATCATGTACCATACAGAAATAAGTGGTAGACTCAATTTAGACTATAGGTTATAGTTTGCTGATGCCTACTCAACAATTTTCTATACATATAATTATGTATTTTGTGCAAAAAGACGATTTTCCTTTTCCTTTCCAATCTGTGTACCTTGTATCACTACACTACCTAAATTCTTAGAGGAAATGCATTTGCTCTCTCATCCTTAAATTTAATGTTACGTGGTAGGACTTTTAGACACCTGTCATCTTAGTTTGCTGAGAGACTTCATGAATGGGTGTTGAAGTTACCAAATCTATTGAGGTAATCATGTGGGTTTTCTCCTTCTGTCTATTAATTGGTGAATTACACTGTCTATTTTTCAAATGTTAATCTAATTTTGCATTTTTGGAATGCTGGGTCATGATGAATTCACTTCTTATACATTATTATATTTGGTATAGTAATATTTTATAAGAGGTTTTTGCAGTTATATTTATGAGGGATATTGGTCTAGTTTTTTTTTATAATGGCTTTGCTGACTCCAGTATAAGACTAATGTTATATTTACTGCATATTTATATATTTCAGAATTTTTCTTTCCTCTATTAGTATGATTTTCTCCTTCAAAATACTCAAAAGAATACAAATTTGTATTCTTCCACATATGATCTTCAGAAGTTACTAAAACATACTTGCTATATAAGTAACTACTGTGATTTAATACTTACGGCTTAAGCATACATTCAAATCAAATTGGTCAGACTCCAAAGGCCATTCTCTGAGCTGCCATGCCATACCATCCCTTGGTTATAGGGAAGCTGTGCGCTAAGAATTATCTTTTCTAACACCACTTAGAGTCTAGTGATTGAATGAATATGAAAGAAAGGAAGGAAGGAAGGGGGGAAAGGAGGATGACAGATGCTTTTAACTCATTCTAGCCTAATTCTTTGTGAATTCAACTCACCTCTTCCCATTTCCTCCTTCATTTTTGACATTTAAGCCATTTCTGGAATGACCGAGGCCTAGTTTTGTACTGTCTTTCTGTCTGAAAATCACACTCCCTTGTTCTTTATCTATAATCTGTGACCGCCTCCATGCCTCCATTCTGTTTTTCCAGGCTTATCTTTTAGTTTCTGAGCTACACTATCTGAGAGGAAACTGTTTTCTTAAAAGTGAAATCAGCTCCCCCCAAAAACTATTAGGACAGATAAACAAATTCAGTAAGTTGCAGGATACAAAATGAACACACAAAAACCAGTAGCATTTCTGTATTTCAACATTAAAGAATCTGAAAGAGAAACCAAGATAGTAATCCCATTTTCAATAAGTACAAATAAAACAAAATACCTGAGAATAAACTTGACCAAAGAAGTAAAAGAGCTCTAATGAAATCTGTAAAACACTGATCAAAGAAACTGATGAGAACATAAAACTATGGAAAGATATTCCATGTCTGTGAATTAGAATAATCAACATTGTTAAAATGTCCATACTATCCAAAGCTCTACAGATTCAATGCAATCCCATCAAAATACCGATGACATTCTTCACAGAAATAGAAAAAAATAAATCTTAAAATGTATATGGGCCCACAAAAGACCCAGAATAGCCAAAGCCATCCTGAGCAAAAAGAACAAAACTGGAGGAATCACATTACCTCAAATTATACTCCAGAGCTATAGTAACCAAACCAGCATGGTACTTGCATAAAAAGAGACACAAAGGCCAATGGAACAGATTAGAGAACCCAGAAATAAATTCACACAGCAACAGTAAACTTATCTTTAACAAAGGTGCCAAGAACAAACAGTGGGGAAAGGGTGGTCTCGTTAATAAATGGTGCTGGGAAAACTGGATATTTACAGGCAAAAAAATGACATTAGAACCTTATCTTTTGCCATATAAAAAAATCAAATCAAAATGGATTAAAGATTGAGATTAAAGATCTGAGACCTGAAATTATGAAACTACCAAAAGATAACACTGGGGACACTGGTCTGGTCAAGGACTTCTTAAGACCCCAACGTATACGCAACCAAAGCAAAACTGGACAAAAGGGATCTCTAAGAAGCTTCTGGACAGCAAAAGAAACAAAGTGAAGAGACAACACACAGAATGTGTGCAAATATTTGCAAACCACTTGTCTAACATGTGATTAATAACTAGACTATAGAAGAAGCTCCAAGAACTTGATAGGAAAAAAATCAAACAATTAGATTAAAAAACGAGCAGAGGAGCTAAAGAGACATTTCTCAAAAGACAGACGAATGACCACCAGGTATATCTGCATCATCGGAGAAATGCAAATCAAAGCTATGATGAGCTACCATCTCACCCCAGTTAAAGAGGCGCTTATCAAAAAGATAGGCAATAATGAATGTTGGTGAGGATGTGGAGAGAAGAGAACCCTCACACACTGTTGGTAGGCATGTTAATTAGTGCAATCACTATGGAAAATGGTATGGAGGTTCCTTAAAAAATTAAAAATAGAATTTCCATATGACTCAGCAGTTCCACTGTATATACCCAAAGGAGAGGATTTTAGTGTATCAAAGAAATCTGTGCCCTCATGTCTACTGCAGCACTATTCAAAATAGCCAAGATATAGAATTAACCAATTGTCCATCAATAAAGAAATGGATAAAGAAAGTATGTATACACAATAGAAGAATGAAATCCTGCCATTTGCAACAACATAGATAGACCTGGAGAACACCATGTTAAGTGAAATAAGCAAAGCACAGAAAGACAAATCAAATCTTACATGTTCTCACTCATATGCAGAAGCTAAATATTAAGAATAATTGATCTCATGGAGATAGGGGAATAGATTAATGGCTGAGAGAGGCTGGGAAGGGTAGTAGAGAATAGGGGATAAAGTAGGGATGATTAATGGATACAAGAATATAGTTAGATAGTCATGTAGAATCAACAATACTTGATAGCACAACAAAATAAGTATAATCAACAGTAAGTTAGGGTATACTTTAAAATAACTAGAAGACTAGACCTGGACTGTCCCTAATACAAAGAAATGATAAATGCATGAGATAACGGATATTCCAATCGCCCTGATTTGATTAATTCACATTTTATGCCTGCATCAAAACATCACATGTATCCTATAAAAGCTATACGACCATTATTTACTCATAATAATGAAAGATGTAAAAAAAAAAAAAAAGGGAAATTAGCTTGAATTTGACACCTCACTTGGACTCCTACTGCTATTCTTGGCTGATGCCCTATGCTGCTACTTCTCCAAACTCAAATCTTACTTTTCTTTCCTATATATCGAGAAGGACAACCAAACTTCCAAATATCTTGTGACGAGTTAGAAAACATCCCGAAAGTATAAGGATTAAATATGCAGTGTGTTTTGTTTTTGCCATCTAACCATTTTTATCTGGACATTTCCTATTTGCAGGGTTCTCTGAATGCAGTTACAGAAGAGTCAGTTTTCATCATCTTGCAGAGAAAATAAAGCAAAAATCAGAAGAAAAATAATGTGTGCACAAAAGGAAAAAAATACATGACAAAATAAATTTGGGAAAGATCTCACATGGCAAAGGAATCTAAATGGATTAATATTTGACATTTTTCTCATTCATTTTATTTAATACCATTTAAAGTACTATAATACATAGAATTCTCTGCTTAAACAAAATTCAGTGCAAATAAGCCCCAGAATAGTGACACAAATTCCATATCCATTTTAAAAATAATCTGACAGTCTAACAAAGACAATTCAATGGTAGTATCCAAATGTCAAAATGCACTCCAGGCATTCAATCTCTCAACTGATTGAAGAGATATCGATTTAATTAGAATTTACACTTCATTTTATTTTTAAGATATAAACCAGCAAAAATAATTCAGGGTCTATGACAATCAAAATACACTTCAAATTTTGAAATACTGTCAAAGGTATTTTTGATTACAGCAGAAACTATATGCAGGAGAAATTGATTCTTGGGAACTGGAAGAATAAAGCAATCATTATTCTGGGCCATTTATGAAAAGACTTTACCTTTAAAGAATTTCTACAAATATTCAACTAATTAAGTTATGCAACAGACCTGTGAAATCTCATCAGTTATACTAAGGAAAACTATGGTACCAGGTTTGAATATGCAAACATATTCACACACATATGTGAATAGCTATATTTATTCATGGATATCACTAAAAGCTATTAGAAGCAGGTTTAAGTAAGTGTGAAGATTATGGGCTGAATGTAGGTATTATTAGGAAAATCCTAACTTCTGCAACTCCTAAGAGCCTATTAATAGTTGTGCCCTGGTTTGGTGCTCTACAATTTTTAACAAGGGCACTTGCTCTCCAGCAGTTTATAACTTAAAAGAACAGATTCTTATCCATGTCTTAAATTTTTAAAACTCTTCTCCATCTTCTTTGCTTTGACCAAACAATAGGAAACATGAGTGCTAGTGGTGAGGAGATAGAAAGAGGAAAATGGAAAGAGCTGAGAAAGCAGGGAAAGGACACAGCATTCAAAGTAAGTGAATACCGAGGGGGACACTGAAGGCCCAGATACCGGGTGAGGAGGCTGAGCCCAGACAGAGGCTTCCTTCTGAGCTAATAATAAGCACTGATCAGAAGTAATGCCCAACTGATTTGTGCCACTGGTCCACAACAAATGTGGAGGGCCTAGGCTAGGTTTACTTTCTTTTAAACTTTGGATCCCAAAATACAAGTGATGGATCTCTGGAGGCTTGCTAATACTATATATATACTCATGTGCAGAGGATGCAATCATATCCTTGTCCTGTGAATGAGAGGCTCTAGGTGGGACAGAGGAGTTTTGTTCATTAAACTCCAGTGTCCTTAAATGTTACTTTGCTGCTACTGTTCCCTGTTTCCACCTCCAGGTAAAGAGGATTCTATAAACATGGTGTCTGCCCTTCTGAAGTTCCAATAGATGATAAACACAAACTCGTCCAACAGATATGAATACCAGCTGGGCTGGAGCAGTGGCAGAGACACACTCCGTAAATACTGAGTTGAATAATTGAATGAGAATACAAAGCTTTCTGGTGGCTTGTTCATTTCACCCCACATTCACTAATCAGTGCACAGAGCAAAGGCTCCATTACTCTTGCTGCCTGTGTAATGCAGCCTGCATCTCACTCAGCAGAGTGAAATGAATGTCACTGGGACTTGTTGAGCTGGAGGAGGTGAAGATAAGAATATTTGCGACGGGGAGAACCAAATTTATGTTTTTAACTTAAACATATTTGAGGCCTCAAATATTCTGATACCTAATTCTTAGTGCATAATGTTATATAATAATATTCCTCAAATAGAAAGAACTTTATTCTCATTTTCCTGGTTATAAGGGTATTTTAACAATGCTTTATATGTATAACAATAATTTTTACAAAATGATTTTTACATTTCTCTTCTAACTTTCATTCTCATGAGTCTTACACTGCCCCTGTGTAATAGACAGACAAATAATTACTCTTATTCCCACTGTCTGACAGAAAGAGGCCTGGAAACACTGCACGGCTGCCCTAGGGCCACACATCCTGAATGTGGTTTGTTTCAACTGGGCAAGGCTCTACTGAGCCAGGCAAGGGCACAGGGTGTCACTGGTGGGAGACAGGGGTGGGGCTGGGAGGAGAATTCCTGCTAATTGCTTATGAACTGTCTGACCATCAACTGCTACCTAACCCATTTACACCTCGGTTCTCTCCTATTTAAAATGTGATAATCCTCTTAATTCCTAAACTGCAGGGTGATGAGGAATTAAAGGATGTGCACTTGTCATCACTGGCAGTGATGCCCATAGTAAGTGCTCAGAAAACAGTATTATTCTAACAACAGAATTCTACCTTGCCTCCCTGGGTGAGAACAACTAGATGGGTACAACTAATCCAGTCTCTCCGTGCTGTTCTCCCACGTCAGTTAAGACCTTTTAGGGCACTACAGTTTAAAAACTGGCCACCTTGATCCTTTGTACTATTTAATAATTTTTCATTTCTCTGTCACTTTTAAGCTGCTTCACAGGATTAAAATTTCTGGATACCCAAAGATTATCCTTCAAAAGTCCATTAATCTTCTATTTTCAAATACTACGGTCATATCATTACTTTTTTCTGACTTACTAACTAGAACGTATAGGAAGCACATGCTTTTCTTGATGACTTCAGAGAATTGCTATGTCCTCACAACCACATGAACACACTGGTCTCTGGGCCTGCCTTTCAGTTGTTCTTGTCTCTTCCCCTGACACACAACCATCAGCTGCTGCTGTCACTGTTCCTCTTCTGATTGTGACCTCATGTTTTCTCTTTCCTGCCCTTTGGTCCCTCTCTTCTTCTTGGCCTCCACCATTTAACATGCTTATCTAAAACAACGCTCCACAGAATACAAAGATAAATTATATACGAGTTGAGCAATCCCCACCGCCAAATAAAAAACGCTCCAAAATTCAGGTTTCTGGATTAGGGATGCTCAACCAGTACGAGTATTTTGTAAATATTCCAAAATAATAAAAAAAAAAAATTCCAAAAATCCAAAACACTTCTGGTTCCAAGAATTTCATATAAGGATACTTAACCTATATTTCAAATTAGAGTTCATATATTTGACGGTGAGGGCCTAAACAGCAAAATATAAGATCTTTGCAATTATTTGGGGACATATAATTTTAGTGTGTTTCAAACAGCTGGATTTGTCATAGCCCAACACAAACACAAATGCCACCTGTCCACATGTGCATGCACATGGGTGTGCTTCAATGCTTCTATCTGTGTGAGTGCTGTCATAGCCAAGTTACTTTAAGTGTTTTATTCAATAGTTTTCAATATACAGATTAAAGTGAGCGATTTTTTAAATTTAAAAACTTAAATATGATTTAATAAACTTTGTTTTCTTTTTAAGACAGAGTCTTACTCCACCTCCCAGACTATCATGTAGTAGCGTCATCATAACTCATAGCAACCTCAAACTCCTGGGCTTGAATGATCGTCTTGCCTCAGCCTCCCAAGTAGCTAGAACTACAGGTGCCCGCCACCACTTTGTGTTGATTTCTTTTTTTTAGTTTTTGTAGAGGCAGGGTCTTGCTCTTGTTCAGGCCTGAACCTGGCCCCTAGGGATCCTCCCACCTCAAGCTCCCAGAATGGTAGGATTACAGGTTTGAGGCAACATGTCAGGCCAGATTAATGCTCCTATTTTTAAAAAATCAAAATGTTTGAGATTAGAAAATTTTTGTGTTTCTATAAAAGAAGTGTTTTAGTTGAGATTATACTTTGAACTTTGCTTGTTTCCAATTATAAATGGTAAAGGAAAAAGTTATCAGGCAGTAGAGGAAAAAAATCTGTATTCAATATTCTTTCCAATGTAACTTGGGATTCCAAGTTTTCTGGAGAGAAAATGGATATTATAAAATTAAATTTAAATTTAGAACTCTAGAATAATGCAACAATTTTTCCAAATGCAGAAACTAAGAAGAAACAAAAGCCAAACATTTAAGAAGGCATAGCAACACTACTGACTTACAGTGCATGTTTAGTGATTTCCATTACTATTTTACAAGATGGCAGGAGCATGCAAAGTTCAATAAAGGATTTTATTTTTTAATTTAAACAATATTTATAGGATTTTGAAAGTCAGTATATTGAGTCTTGAAGGGAAAATTACCTTAAACATTTTAAAATTTAATGCAAACACAAGGAAATAAAATTTTATTCTATCCTTCAAAGCATCTCTTTACTACAAATATTAAATAGAGAAATATCACCATCTTACCAAAAAATGTAAGAATCAGAGTAATGATGTTGATTCTGGTCTTTAATACTCCACCAGGGAACATCCGGAACAGCCCAGCCCAGCCTGACACTAATCAAAAGGGAAGTACAGTAAAGCAGGTAGGAAAGTGACCAGAGGAGCAGCTAGGCCCAAGTGCCAGGGCACCTGCACTCTTCTGAAGCAGCCTGTGGCAGAAACTCGTGGTAGTTTATGGCCATTTCAGCTACAGCACATAATTCCCAGCTTTGGGGGCAGCTTGCTGTGGCCAAGGGACCAAATTTTATGTATATGAGAAATAAGCTTCTTCTAGAACACACTCTCCCAAAGGAATGTGGTTATTATTCCTTTATTCCTACCTGCTGGCTGGAACCCAATGAAAACCTGGAGCTGCCTCAGGCCCAGAGATAGTAATGTTACATATAGCAAAGCTGCCTTGGCTAACTATGTACCACTGCTTCCTGGACTGTTTTGTGATAGAGAATCATATTTTCATCTTGTTGAAGCCACTGTACTTTGATGTCTCTGTTACAGCTGTAAAACTCAAGGCCCAATTAACATACTGATTTACAACAGAGCTGTGTCAGTACCTAGGTAGCTGCCTCAACTCCTATTCTAAAGCTTAGAACTGCCTAAACAAAGTATATTCTGAATACCTTTACTGGTTGCAAGCATCTTCATTGGATTATGCATCTAAAAGGCTGGGACTATGTTGTCTATACTTTTTATTTCTCTGAAACTGTCTAATACAGGGAAAACTGACAGAAGGGAAGGATAAGGGAAAAAATTTTAAGCTGTAGGCTTTAGGGTTAGAAAGCCCTCTAGGGCGAATCCTTTGGCAATTGCTGAAGTCTACAGATATCAAGTCTGGTTATCTAACAAATATTAACTGAGTGCCAATTATGCAGCAGGTCCCATTCTAGGAACAAAGACTTGTGCTATGTATATATAATGTATACATTCTAGTAAATTAAAAGCTTCACAAACTCTCTGAGCCTAAGCTTCCTCATCCGCAAGATGGGAATATTGAGTGCAACAAATTTATAGGATTATTGTAAAGATTAGATGAGGTGACTTATACAAAGTGGTCAGTACCACACACTTTGGTACTCTACAGATATTCACCAAAATGCTGTAGTACAATAGCAGTATTCAGTGAGTAAAAGAAGTCAGAGGTTGCTATGGCCATCAGGGTTTGGTATTCATTTTATTTATAATGCCTTATCTTACAGGAATTCTAGACTTTTCTTACTGACAAGTTTATTGGGTATAACATAAAGTACTTGGGCTAATATTAAAAACCAAAAATATTAAAAACTCTTAAACAATTCCTCTTCGTAAAACTATTTCAGTAAGTGAACAAATTCTTTCCAATAAGATGAGCTGGGAATCTTTACGGAGCTGGCAGTAGACATTACCTCTTCATTAGGACGGCTGCAGTCCTGGAGCAGAGTGGATTGCTGCTGCAACTCTGCCTACACTGTGATCCAAACCTACCTTCCACCCAGCACAGCTCATCTCAAAACAAACTGCTTCTCAGATCCAGCAGAGCCCTCTGTCAGAACAATGGCATTAGACTAGTTTAGACTGCAGAATGATCAGCTGCACTACAGGTCAGGAGTCATCCTAGGGTGGGTTCCAATAGAAGAAAAGGGGGGATTCTATCAACTCACCAAACAAAATTGCAAGACTGGGAATTGAAGATCTCTGGTAGATGAAGATGAAAAATAAACTTAATGCTCTGCAGGAAACAAAGAGCAAGAGAGTAAACAGCACACCCACACAGGGTGGGCGGCTTCATTTCGCTATAGCAATTTCAGGGGCAATTAGATTTGAACACCAGCTTTATCACTAAAATCCCCAAAGAATGATAAAACTTCAATATTGATGAAATCCCTGGTAAATGAGATAGCTTTGTGTCTGAATAGGTACTTGACCAGCTATTAAATATCAAGCAGTTTATTAGACTGTAAATATTTGATCTAAATGAAGTCTCATAACAACCTATGAACTGGGCACTATTATTGTAATTTTATAGAATAAACAGGCCGTGAGAGGTTAAAGAGTGCGCCTAACATGATAAAGTTGTTTGGAGGAATCTGAATCCAAATCTAGGTCTGTTTGACATCAATACCATACTAAGACAAATTTTAAAATTTTACTAAATTCTTGGCAAGGTACAGAGACACACTGTAAGTTTACTGATGAGTCAGAGTGATCAAATTAGCACTATAAATAATAATGAAGGTAACACTTAAAAATATTCACAGTGACGTCCCGAGACATACTGAAGTCCTCAGGGGTCCATGTCCCTCTTCTACAGGGTCCTGGGGGCAGCTGGGGGCCAGGATGCTCTGGCTGATAGACTGATGAGCCCACCCGGCTGCACTCGCCAGAATGTTCGTAAAGCGACCAGGGAAGAGCTATTCCTGTTCCTCAGCTCAGTCTGTCCTTGTTGGGAGCCTCCTCTGACTGGCTTTCGGGTGGCCATCTGACATTTTTCTGAGCTGTCAGGGTGCTTGCCCTTCAACTTGCCAATGCTAATGTGCCATGTGGACTCAAAACTCACTGCACTGGTTGACACGGTTTTCTCAAAATGTTTTAAAATCTCATTCTGGGCTTATTTTGGACAGTCAAAATGCTAACTAAAACAGTCACAGAATAGCAAATGAGATCTTGTAATTTGCAGTCTTTGTGGCCCATCTACTCTATGTTTCTAGTCTGCCTGGATAAAGCACTTTGAAGCTGGGACATATTTTTCATATACAAGAATTGTGTTGAAAACGGCTCCATATTTTTTGCATAGTGCTAGTCATAAAAGAAGACAGCCCTAATTACTACATTTACCTTCTTCTGTGTAGGAATATATCATAAGGGAACACTTAGAGGATACCGATGTGAGCTCTGCCAGTTCAAATAAATCAGTCACAGTGATTACAGTTGGCTTTGGATTGCATCCAGGTTACAGGAAGCAAGAATAGATTAGGGGTATGCACCATCACAGCAGTGACAAACTCTCCACTTCTTTGTAAAAGCACCAGTATTTGTGCAGGCTTAGACATGACTAAAGCTACGTTTTCAATGAAATATTGCTGGAAGCATTTAAAAGCCTGAAAATATAATTCTGTTAGCACAGATGTCTCTTCCCATCCCCCAAAAGATGTGTGACATCACTTCAAAATACTGTCAGTCTGCTGGCACCAAGCTGTTGGGTTGGAGGGGCCGATGTCTGCACTAGTAGATGCAGCCCAAGTTTGGCACAGTCCTAGTCAAGATTCCAGGACCTCTACTTCACTTTAGAATTTAAAAAAGTTCCAAATTTGAACAAATCCCTTTAGCTACTAATTTTGTGCACAATTGATTTTTCTAATAGAAAAGACGAAAGTATTAGGTATAAGGTCTGGCTTGGTGGCTGGTGCCTATAATCCTAGTACTCTGGGAGGCCGAGGTGGGTGGAATGCTTGAGTTCAGGTTTGAGGCCAGACTGAGCAAGTAAGACCCCCATCTCTAAAAAAATAGCCTGGCATTGTGATGGGTGCCTGTATTGCTAGATACTTGGAAGGCTGAGGCAAGAGGATTACTTGAGCCCAAGAGTGGGAGGTTGGGCTATGACGCCATGGCACTTTATCAAGGGGGACAAAATGAGACAGAGTCTCGCCTGTGAAAAAGTTTCAGGTATAAGCTATCATATAGTATACTTGTCTTGAGGAACCTTTTTTTTTGAGACAGAGCCTCAAGCTGTCCCCCTGGGTAGAGTGCCATGGCTTCACTGCTCACAGCAACCTCCAACTCCTGGGCTCAAGCGAGTCTCCTGCCTCAGCCTCCCAAGTAGCTGGGACCACAGGCACCCGCCACAATGCTTGGCTATTTTTTGGTTGCAGCCATTATTGTTGTTTGGCGGGTCCGGGCTGGATTCGAACCCACCACCTTAGGTGTACGTGGCTGGTGCCTCAGCCGCTTGAGCCACAGGCACTGAGCTGAGGAACCTTTTTAATTTTACTTTGGATATCTTCTCCCCCATCTGATACACTATTTTGGGGGGGGGGGTCAGGGGTGTTTTTACTTCCTTCTTTACCTCTCCTAGGTTATTAATATGAGTTTGGGTTCACTAATGTATTTGTATTTATTTCATGAAATGTCAACATTTTCAACAAACATGTACACAACAAGTACTAAAAGCTAAATAGTATCAGAGTTTATTCTAATTTCTGGAATATTCTTATCTCTGGAATATAGTAGAAAGCATCCTTAGAGGGGGGCTGTTCAAACAATAGGGTATTTTATATATTTTTTCTGCAACTTTCTTCTCTTACTTAATGACACTTTGTGTAATCTTTCCACGGCAGCTGGTAAAGATATATCTGAGGAATGTCTTAATGAGATTTCTGAAAGGAGTTGCCTTTGCAGAATTGCTTCAAGATGACACAACCCGTATGTCCATGGGTCTAGATGGCCATTGATATTTCTCAGCACAAAGGCTGTTAGAGATGTGACCAAACCTCTCCTTGTCTTTGGTTGGAAACCCTTCCATGGACCAAGTCTTACCCTAGGCCCTCTACCTTTTGGTATTCTTTAATTTGGATCTTGGTCCTTCCTTAGTGGCCCTGGGTTAGAAAATGGTGTTTCCATCACATATCATCTTAGATAAAATGACTAGACAATGTTTATTGAACACTTATTATTGTTAGTAGGTTTGAGGACATAGGAAGGTCCATCTGAGGTTACCTGTTCTAGGTGACACAGCTTAGCAGGGATGCAGCTGGAAGCTCTTACTCTTAACCACTGTGCCAATCCATAGTTCTGGATCTCAACACTGCTAATCCAGTTTCACAACCGTGATTCACCTGCAAGTCTTCCATGTCTTGTAATCTATATGATTTAACTTATGTTTCTTCTTTCCTCTGTTGACTTTAGACAATGGCAATTTTTTATTACGGCTTTTTTTTTAACCAGTCATTTTATTTTGAGGTTTTAGAATCATTAAAAATTTTATGCTAAGAAATTTGGAAAACACAGGGAGAAAAACACCTAAAGATATCTACTCAACACTTAGGAGTCATTCCTTCTGTTTTATTAATGAGATCATATGTGTTTGTGGGCATACACATGAATATGCATTTCTACAGCAAAACTGGATCATTCCATACTTACAGTTAGATGTTTTATTTTTTCATCCATATTTATGCCCCATGTCATTAAAAATTCCTTAAAAAGGTGATTTAATGGCTGCATAAAGCTTATCACAGATATGTACTATAATGTAATCATTTTACTTGTGTTGGTCAGATTGTTACTAATTTTTAGTTATTGTAAATATCACTATAATTAGTATCTTTGTGCTAATATTTAACATTTCCTTAAACTGAATCCCTGGAATTGGAATTTCTGGATTATAGACATAAACATTTCGAAGGCCTTTACTACAGATCATTAAAGTGCTTTCCAAAATAGTTGTATCAGACCATTTTCACCAATACCACATGAAATTGTTTATTGCACTACACTCAGTTTTTTGATTTACTGTTTGGAGTATAACAGGCAGACAGATTCTTGGTATTTTAATGTCTATTTCCATGATTACTAGTGAGGTAAAACATTATTTCACATGTCTATTCATCATTTATATTTCTTCTTTTGTCAATTGTCCACTGATGTCACTTTTCACCAGGTAGTCCCTATTTCACCCTAATGATTTATAATGGCTCTGCACAGACTGCATTCATTTAATCACTAATAGGTACCTGAGAAACTCCTGGTGCTTACCTTGTCCTGTGCTCTGGACAGAATTCTTATCCGTTGTAGTCAAGAGCACCTTTGAAAATTTTCTTACAAGATTTTTTCTAAGTTAGCACCTATCTTAAATAACTAAAATCGTATTACCAATACTAATATTTCAAGCACAATTGCAAAATGCTACTAGGTCCAAGAAAATGATTAACATGTACAGAAATTTTATCTCAGCTTAAACTGCACATTTACTTTTGCATCTTGCAAATTCAATAAGCCATCAAACCATGATTCACAGATTGAAGTTACCAGGTTTTTAAGTGCTGGAACAATGAAAAATGCCATTGCCTAAATGAAACTGCACTGACTGGGAATTCTCCATGTACGGTGCCCAGTTGTGTAACTGTAGTCCCTGTTATCAAGAGTGAATCAGAACAATGGCCAATACTGACAGTCACCAGATTAGCATATAGCTTGAGGACCATGGTAAGCAAGGAAGCAGAGAAGTGTAAAATCTGATCAGTAATACCCAATAACCTTTGATCCCTGGTTTGGAATCTTAACCAAGCAAGAAACTAGTTGTTGTAAATACTAGAAATTTTTCATTCTTAAGTCTTAAATTTAATTCCTCCCTAAAGAGAACACGTTTAATTATCAAAAAGGGTAAGAGGATACAAGAGTGAACGCATTTCATAAGCCACTAAGAACACCCCCCTTCTGGTCCTTCACATACTACAGACAATAAGCTGGGTATCAATCAACTCCTGGGTTATAAGCACTTTCCCTTTAAAATGCTACACACATACTCCTGCTCTACTCCACTTATTTGGAATTTAGTGTTTCACTGAAGCCTAATTTTATCTGTTGCAGATTAAAATTCTTTCTTTTATCTGAATTCTTGCAAAGTTTTTTCCTCCTTCTCTTTGCAAATATAAAATTTTGACACGGTAATTCAGCCAGGTGCAGTGGCTCACGCCTGTAATCCTAGCACTCTGGGAGTCTGAGGTGGGTCGATTGCTTGGGCTCAGGAGTTAGAGACCAGCCTGAGCAAAAGCAAGACTGGTCTCTACTAAAATAGAAAAAAATTGAGGCAAGAGGATCACTTGAGCCCAAGAGATGGAGGTTGCTATGAACTATGATGTCACAGCACTCTACCCAGGGCAACAGCTTGAGACTTTATCTCAAAAAAGCAAACAAACAAACAAACAAAAACATTGTGAAGATAATTCCTAGACAGGTCTCTTTTCCTATCTAGGAATTACCTAGGAGATGCCTGCGATATAATGAGGTCATTAAATGTACATTCAGGGTTTTATTTTCTACTCAGGAAAACTGTATGTCCACCTGTCTCAAGTGTACACTTAAAATTAGCTTATAAATGATTGCATGATACTTTTGGTTTTCAATAATATTTTCTCTTATACAGATGTTATGCAATAAAACTCCAATGTTTGGCAAAAAATAAAAGGGAGAGGGGACAGCAGGCCCAGTAAAGAAATGCCAGCTCTTTGTTCTTACAATGGCAGACCTGGCACACATGATTGATTGGCCATTCTTTTTAATACTATTCTACTGGTCTTATAGCAAGGAGGGCACTTTCCAAGTCTAACAAGAGGGTGTCTGTAAATGTTTTTTTTTAAATGGGAAATGGAAATAAGTCTTACCAAGAGTAAAGAAGTTTGCTTTAAAAAAATTATTCAAATAGTTTTACATCAATAAAATACATTTGCCCAGTTTTGTAGTTCTGTAGTGTAGATATCAAACTAGCTAAGCATAACAGCATTGTGTTCAGTGCCCATAGCTATACAAATACAAGTTTCATACAACCTTCAAATCTTCTAATCAATCAGCTTAGAATGATGCCAACAGCAGCAGCCACTAAGATATATTTGTCACATAATAATCAGAATTCATTTGCATTATTCTCTGCTGAGAAAAAAGAAAAATCAAGATCCTGCTGTTAAGAGCTTATTATTATTGAAAAAAACAGTATTCACCTTATTATGGAACAAATGAGAAAATGGCACAATGGAAAACCTCTAGGACATATGCTTCAACCCCCCCCCCCCAATAGTTATAGCCTTAAAGCAAGAAACATAGGAGCTAGTTAAGGTCACTAATGAAAAAAGGGAGAAGTCAATTTACTCCTTATTGGGCAAAAAAGGGCTGTTGCTGTTGTTGAGACAGAGTCTCACTTTTGTTGCCCTGGGTATGACTGCAATGGCATCATAGCTCGCTGCAACCTCAGACTACTGGGCTCGAGTGATCCTCCTCCCTCAGTTTCTCCCTGTAGCCTGGGACTACAGGCATGTACCAGGATACATGGCTGAGACGGGGTCTCACTCTTGCTTAGGCAAGTCTTGAACTCCTGAGCTCAAGTGATCCTCCTGCCTCAACCTCCCAGAATGCTAAGATTAAGGCCTAAGGCAGCATGCCCAACAACAACAAAAAAGCATTCTAAAAAAATAAGACAATTTATGGAAATATTTTTAAAAGAGGAGAAATTGTGGGCACTTGTCAACTTTGTGACAGAAAGGTATTTCTAAAGGAACAATAGAATGTAGAAATGCTAAATATGAATGAAATAGTAAGAATTACTAACTCCTCCAGAATCGTTTATTAAAAGGCTACAGGCAGTGGTAAAGGACCTTGATCTTAATATAGGCTCTAAGAATGATTTTTGGAAATACTATAAATGAGATATGTCTTAAGTTCTGCGGCTTTATAGGGAATTTCATTTCCCTATTTCATTTGTAAAGGTCTACAAATTAAAATATTAAAGCACCTATGCATTGAAATGCCTTAAACTCCAATTTTTTAAAATTTTATTTATTTATTTATTTTGAGATAAGAGTCTGACTTTTTCACCCTGGCTAGAGTGCTGTGCTATCATAGCTTACAGCAACTTCAAACTCCTACGCTCAGGTGATGTCTGGCCTCGGCCTCCTGAGTAGCTGGGACTACAGGCACCTGCCACAATGCCCGGCTATTTTTAGAGACAAGTGTCTCCCTCTTGCTCAGTCTGGTCTCCAACTCCTAAGTTCAAGCAATCCACCTGCCTCGGCCTTCCAAAGTGCTAAGATTACAGGAGTGGTCCCGCCACGCCTGGCAGAACTCCAATTTTTAAAGGAAAATTAAATTTTCATTCAAGAGTAAAAGGGCTTTCAATTCTAAGTATACTATCTTGCAATTTATGATAGCCACTTTCATATTTGAAATATAACCATATAGGATATAATTATATAATATGTATTTGTCTTCAAGTCTCACTAATGGGTTCTTTCACGTTAAAGTGTTTCCATTATGTGTTAACTCCTGTATTTCCAAGATTTGGTTATATAAAAACTCAAGATTCTATAAGTTAAGATATACATTTGTCTTTGAACTACTTGAAAAGAACTTTACATTTTAAATGATTTTTCTTAGGAATGCCTGAAAAGAAATAATCATAACCTAAATTATGTTTGTACAGCAGATCCTATCACTTAGAAATAATATATTCATAAAATATAAACAGTTGAAGTAAGACCATATGGACCCATTACTGTAAAGTAACAAAAATGGCAATTTAGAAATTGAGAACACCTAAACATGAAGATAGGCACCAGTGAGGTTGTGTTTCATAACAGCAATGAAATAACTTTAAGGTTGTACCTGAAGGGAAAAGTCTGTTTCTGAAATATTATTCTTTCTAGAAGTGATTCTAAAAAGAAACAAACAAAAAAAACGATTGTGCAGAACAGAGAATTCAATGCCGAGTGATTCTGTCATCCACTTAATCTCACCAACTCAGCAGTCACTCACTTCAAATTTAACAGCATGAAGTTTGCATGTTCAAGGGAAAGATTATTCCATGTATTCATAATTTAACTCTGAATAGGAATTGGGAACTGAGTTATTCAACTGAAAAGGAAATTATAATTTTAAAATGCAAAGTCAAGGTTGACTTTAAAGGCTAAAAAAGGAAAAAATATTCTTTTACTTTTAAATGTAAACTAAAGGTAATGCTAATTTTGTGGTAACAATTAAAGATGCCGAAATTAACATTCATGTAAAATTGATGGAATACAATATCTTGTTTAAATAAAAGGGGGGGCAAAAGTACGTATGTTCTTAGACCTTACAGTTTAATTAATGACTAAAACATGTTTCCATTACTCCAGCCTGAAGTATACGATATGGTTTATGCCTCCGCATTCTTTTGGGAGTAGAAACTCCATTTGAAATAGAGTGTACCCTTCCCCAACCCCACAACTCTTTCCTTGACAAAATATTTTACTCAAGTGGGCTTTGAATAGATATTTTTTCATTAATTAAATACAAGCCTCATCTAATTTTGGATTAATAACAAATATGTTTGCATTTTTAGTTTACTAACCAATAAATATTTGGGGGTGCTACAATGCATTTCACATTTACCATCCAGCTATGTGTGAATAGCCAGAGTCTGTTCAAATTCCTAGAATTTAAAGCTCTTCCAAACAAACTCTTCAGTGTCAATACATTGAAAAAGATGTTTCCGATTGAATGAAGAGAATAACTACTAAATTATTCTGAACGTATAACTGGGGCCGTGTAAGATTGGAAAACATTGCTGCTGGGTCCAGTTGATCATTCACCAGACTATCGGAAAACGTGGGCAGATGTACAAATGTATATGCTTGTGTTTTGCTAACTTGGTAGTCTAATTTTTTATGTTGATGATCACAATTTCTTTTTTGGAGGTAGGGAGTATAACTGAATGAATCTGCTAGCCATACTCTTGTAGTACTCTTTAACCACAGAGACACTGGACGTGGGGGATACCCTGCATCACGGACACATGGAAGAGAAATGATCAATTTTGACCATGGAATGGCAAAGTAGCAGGGTTCAGAAGTTTTGAATACAAACCCAACAGTGTCACAAGAGCTCAACCACTTGACCTCATTCTGAACCTCATTTCTATAACAAGGTAAGGCTGTAAAATTTGATAATCCCATGAAAATCACTGAGAAAAGATCCAATCTTACCTTGTGTTTGATGCAGTAGTTGAGGCACGGAAGACTTCACTATAGGTTACACAATAACCACAACCACTAGGATAATTTAGGTGACAACAGGCAAAAAAGTAGAAGTTTTAGGCATTGTACTAATAGCATAGCACTTTCGGTTAAGCCACAAACTACCCTTGTTTATAGCTAAAGTAAAAATTCAGTCTTCTGCATGTAGCTGAGGTGTTGTCAAAGAGGACTACTTCATTGTAAATAAACGTAGGAGCCAAATAAAAGGAAGTTGCAAAGGCAGGTGTGTAACAGTTGAGTTGTTTCAGTTTCAGAGGAATAAAGTAAATAATTGTACTGGAACTTGTTCAGTTCTGGGCATTCTGCCATACAGGAAGGGTGTGTAATGACTGAAGCTAAGATATCCATGTAAAAATGAAGTAATATCAATAGGACACAGTTGGGCTCCAAATTTCCTTATTTTATCTTCAAAACTTAAGGATCTCTGACTCCTATTTCACTCTTTGATATTTAAATATCTTTTAAGTTAATATGGACACACTAAAGGTAGAATGGTAATTTTCACAAAAGCCAGAAAATAATGTATCTTGAAAGGTAGCATTCATTCTCTTTGAGAGCTTCACAAATGAGGAACATTGCAATTTTCATTCATCAAAGGTAACAAAAAAAGGATACACAGTATCCTTGAGATCTCACCAGAATAAGAGGAGTATATATAAAATTAGCATGTGGTACCAAATCTGTTCTTTGCTTTACCATTTCATGCTATCTGGACTGACCTTAACCTTAAATCTGCATTCCAAGCTCCTTAAATCATAAACCAAAAATATGAGAATACAGTTTGTGGGAGAATAGGAGTGCAGCTGAGTTAAAAGAAAGATCTCAATCATTCAAACAACTTTATGACAGAACATGAAAGAGTCTAATGAACATTACATGTGCAATTTTGCAGAACACTAATCAACTTGCATCCCGTGTAGGTCCTCTTTTAAAGAGTATTTATAAAACTAAAAGATCACATCTTATCAATTATAAAACTACAATGTACTCTACCAACTGGTAACACTACCCTGCATGACCTTGGCCTGCTTCTTCCTTGTGTTTGTGAAGTGATCATTCTAACACATCTAACAAAGGTGCAGAGGCAGCAGCAAGGCTCTGGATGAACAGCCAATGTCTTATCAAATTGCAATTCTTCTGCATCCAAATGTGTGCTATGTGTACTTCAAGAACTTACCAGTCAGTTTAGTCTAAGGTTTTTACGGGAGGAGGCAGGACTCTTTCAGGCATCACATTTGTCTTTCTTTATCTAATTATTACATGTAAGACATTAAGCTAGGCACTAACCAGTAACACATTCGCTAGATACTAGGATACTATCAGGATACAAAAGAATTCTCCTTTCCTACACCTGTATTCATCTTGCACTCCTAGATTCTTATTAGGAGTTGAGTTGAACAGTAGAAACTGCCAAATGATGATCCTAATTACAGCTAACTGGTGGCTGAAGTTCAACTGACACTTTCTGTAATTTCATACTCAAGTCCAAGAATCACATTACTTTGTTACTTCCACGCGTTGACTATCTCTTAAAGTACAAACCATATCATTTCTTCAGCAGTTACCCATATTACCTGGTCTATATGACACTGGTGGATATTAGCATCACCAAGATAACCACATCCTTTTATTTCTCACACTTAACTGTCAGCTAAATTGAACAGATAGGAGAAAAAAGAAATAAACACCTATGTCATTATTTGACCATCAATATGAAATAAAATTTTACTTTGCTCCATGCAGGGATTGCATTTAGTTTCTGAATCAATGTGGATATAATACAATTCAAATTGTCCTGAGAAGAAGAATGTACAGCTGGGTAACAAGTTTTCTGGGTACTGTGAGACTCTCTTGCTTACGGTGTTTCTGTGAATGTGCCTACAGGTTCTGTTATTTTCACAAAATTGCAAATTAATGACAAAGTAATCCAAGAGTCAATATTATTCACACACTCTCTTCCTTGAAGAATCATTTATTGCAGGTCTAATATATTTAGAGAGATATATATGTGCTGGGAGACAAGCAACCATTAACACATGTATAATAAATACATAATATAAAACAGGGCTTTGTCCTTATGGATGCAAAGGCACATATGACTAAGAGTCACAGGCTCGGAGCCCATAGCTCAGTGGTTAGGCTCCAGCCACATACAACTGGGCTGGTAGGTTGGAACCCAGCCTGGACCTGCTAAAAACAATGACAACTACACCAAAAATGTAGCTGGGTGCTGTGGTGGGCACCTGTAGTCCCAGTTACTTAGGAGGTTGAGGCAAGAGAATCGCTTAAGCCCAAGAGTTTGAGGTTGCTGTGAGCTGTGATGCCATAGCACTTTACCTGAGGGTGACAAAGTAAGACTCCATCATAAAAAAAAAAAAAAAGAGTCACAGCCGTGGTTTAAGGACTTAAAGGAACAAGGGAGAGCTCTGACTTCACTTCAGGCCAGCGTGAATATGGCTTCATGGAAGAGGTAGCATTTGGGTGGAAACAGGCTCCTTCCTTCTTTCTACCTGTGAAAGAGCAAGTGCCTTTCCGGCACCTGCACAGGCGTGCGTATTTGTGACTGACACCAATGTGAAAGGTTACTACTTCATAAAAGAATGAGAAAGTAAATTCTAGCATTATGGCAAGGAACACGGAACAGCTTCCAGCACTGGAGGATTCTGGGGAAAGCATGGCTGAGTGGTGAAGAGTATCATTGTTTTTACGACACCCTAAATCTAAATTTCAGATATTTAATAGACTAACAGTTTCTTAACAAGATCACCACTGGTTGTTTGCCATTTCCCTCCCTACCAGTACCATGAATGTCCCAGGGGGAGTACATGTGAGGTATTTTAATGACTTGGATATATTTTACAGAGGAACCACCCAGACTTTTCCTTTCAAAATTTAGGTGAATGTTTAAAGATATTATTTTGCAATTTTTTAGCCAGGTTCCTTGACTTTATGTTTGGAGTTGAAATAAATCCACATATTCCTAAAATTTATTTTCATAGGCTCTTTTTCTCATAGCAGATACATGAGACTATTCTTATTTGTGAGACTAGTGTGGTAAAGTTTTGAAAGTTTACTGCTATGCTTAAGTAAAATACTATCACAGCATAAACAATACTCAACATTCAGAAAGTTGTTTTGGTCCTCTATGTCAGTGCCCAATGTCTCACTGAATCTCAGGATACATTCAAAAAGTAGAGCCATCGGCTCCTCAAAGGCTCTTCTTGGAGCCTTTGTTTCTTATGTAGACATGTTGATAATAGTAATATTAGTCTTTAGCAGGTACCAGGTACTGTTGTTGTTAAGATTTGTACATAGGATATTTTAATGTTCTCACTCTTCTTATCCCCAGTTTATAAATGGGTACGTTGAGGCACACAGAAGTTAAGAAATCTTCCTAGGATGATTTAATGAGCAGAGAAGCCAGGATGGAAACCCAGACCATCTACCCACTTACATGGAGCGGGTCCCCTCCTTCTATACTCTAATGAAACCCACTGTTACGGTATCACTGCCACCAAACAATGTCTGTTTTCTGAGAACAGTAGAGCTGGTATCATCATACCATGGTTGTAACACGGCATGCCGGTGACGTTTTCGTCATGCGTCTCATATAAGAATACTGCTCTTTTGATACAAAATGTGACCAACATTAATTATTACATTTGAATGTTACATGGAGGCTAAGAGTGTCACACTCTGACTAGTATTTTTGAATTAAACATTTAAGAGTAGTAGCAATTGGTTTTCATATATAACTCTTCTATGCTCTATTCCACTGGGCAGATGATAGAGAGTGGCATATCTCAGGAGAGTTTTAAGAAATTTTTGCTACAATTATGTTGCTAGTGCCACAAAAATCCTATGGGAGCATTTAAAGCCAGGCAAGTTATCCCGGAACAAGAGGCAGACAGGGTGCCCTGGGTTGAATGACTGAGATACTAAGCACTGGGCACTGACAATATTTAAAAGAAATTATGTATGGAAACTGCAAATTAAATTAATGGGTTCTGATCTCTCAAGATAGAAACAAGAAAAATTATAGAGCGGTGGTTCTCAACCTGTGGGTTGCGACCCGTTTGTAACAATGAAAATACATCCTGCATATCAGATATTTACATTACGATTCCTAACAGTAGCAAAATTACAGTTATGAAGTAGTAACGAAAATAATTTTATGGTTGGGGGTCACCACAACATGAGGAACTGTATTAAAGGGTTGCGGCATTAGGAAGGTTGAGAACCACTGTTACAGAGTATATCCTCCCACTAACTAACTAATCTGGAGATACATAATAATTGTTTTAATAAATAAGACAAATACTTTTATTTTTGACTACCTTGGAGAACTGAAACTGTTCTTGCTATCTCCCACAAAATATTCATTCAGAACACTAATTATTGCCAAAAGATAAAATTTTGCAGTCATCTGAGATCATCAAGGAATTCTAGTGCCAAAATCATAACAAGTTTCCGTAGTTTCTTCAACATGCAGGGCATCTAAGTCTAAAGGTACAAACACGAAGTTTCCATTGCTATGTTTACTGTATCCAGTTTCTAGTTTTAAGTCAGTTCTGGACATTTTGATTAAATTTACTGTCATGTTTCATCAAACACAGAATATACTAAGAGCCTCAAATAAATCAGAGCCTTCTCAGCTTCCAGCTCCTTGGGTCAAATCTTGACACTAGGAAGTGCTACTGGAAGAGTCCTTCTTTCCCCCCATAGGTGACAGAAGCTTAGACATTCTAGGGCTGGTGAAGATGAAATGGTACTGACTACATCTGTGTCTTCTCAAATTCTGTCTGTGGAATGCTTTCAACCTTCAAATTTCGATGAGGAACAGAAAATATTTTGACATCTTCCTAGCAGAAGAAGTTGTGAAATCATTTTTTCTTGAAAATACAGCTCTAATGTCACGTTAGACATATGTCATAGTTAGGGAGCAATTTTTCATGCCACATTCCAAGTTACAGCAAATAGTAAAATAATAAGGTATTAAATCTTATACTTCTTCAGTTTTTGCCATCATTAGTCATTTGAGCTGCTGATACTGATTGTTAAAAAAAACTCAGGAAATATACATTCGGTTTATTTCCATTAAGAAAATAAAACACTAAGTGACTTAAACATTTTTTTTTAAATTTAATATTAGATTACTCCAACAGACTAACTCTCACAGAGGGTGTGTAACTTTTTTTGGTGTGGGGGTGGGGGGAAGAGGAAGAAAAGAAAACTATCCCTGGAGCTTTAAATTTACATTCACCTTATTAAGCCTTTAAATCTTAAGAAATTAAATTCCAGAATTCCAATTTCTCTAAGTACAGCAGATAAGACCTAACTTAGAAGGTTACTTGGGTCTGAAGGATAAACAATATTAGTGCCTTAAAAAGAGTCCACATAAACATGACATTGAAGCAAACTGGCACAGTTTGACAAATTTTAGAACATTAGGTCACAGAATGAATATACTTAAAATTCAGACAAACACACAAATACAGCCTTTATTCAAAACTCACATAAAACCTATGTTAGAATATTCAGACTATCTGAAGGTATTCTCGGCCTCAGGCTGCCAGAGTCCGCACAGGAAAGCCATCACCGAGAACTACGCTTGACACAGCTTTGCGCGCATGCACACACTCTGCGATGTGGGGGAGACAGACACCGATCACCATCAAGATTGTCCTTACTTGCAGACGCACAAGTATCCTGCATGTTCCGATTCTGACTGGCACCTGGAGCGGCTCTACGTGCCAGTCATCCCAATGTACTCAGGGATGTAAACACCTTATAATTAGAAAACGTGAAGGCGTCAAGGACGTTAGACAAATTTAAAACACATCCAAAGATTAATTTTTTAAAGGCATTGAAGAAATAATTCATTGTACATTTCAGTAAGAGGATGTACCTGCTCCTTCACGGAAGCTAGAATAGTGGTGGCTGTGGTCTCGGGTTCCATGCCTGGGCCAGTGGAGGCAGTGTCCTGGCGGGTCTGCGGCTGCCCCTCCTCCACCAGTGAGGCCTGCTCAGGAGCTGGCATTCCTCCTGCAATCAAGCAGGCAAAGTGTTAACACTCTCTCCTGGGCTCCCTTGAAGGAAAGGTAGGGGCTGAGGATTTGCAGATGGTTCTTAGTAACTACAGTAGACTTCTCCCCACGATGATCTCAAGCTTTTTAAATTGCTAAGTTTTCTGAACAGGTAGGGAGTTAAGTAAATATGATTAACTTATCAGGTGACTAAATAATAAACTCTAGATTGCTACAAGGGTCAGTTTTCAAAGAACTATGCACACAAAAGGCATCTATAAATGTTAATTGACAGAAGAAGACAAGATGCCTTACCAGTTATGGAAGAGGCTTGTACAATAGAGGAAAATATGTTTAAAATTCAAGGAAGGCTTAAAAATAAATGAAAATTCTGCTATTTAAAAGAAATAAAATATATTAGTAACTAGCAATAGGATACCCTTGCTGAAGTCTTATAGCTAGCTTGGTTTCTTTAAGGGAATCTGGTTATCCAAAGATAACAATGGCTAGGGAGATGGAGTTAAAAAGAGAACTTATTTTTCAGGCCCACAGCTCATGACAGAAGGGCAAGTTCTTGGCAGGATATAAAGCGCCTCTCTTAAGACAATCCATGCTGAGAACAGTGTATTTACTAGGAGATTTACTGACCAGATATGGACTTTCTATAATTTTGAAAAATGGTTGGAAAAGATGCTCACATAAATCATTTTAATATTTTTAATAACTTGTCCATATGTCAGTCTGTCTTTTTGAGAGCACGGTCTGTATCATACCATAAACTTAGTGCCTGGCGTATATAATAGACACTCAATTAATGTTTGGTAAATAAATGGATATATGAATGAAGGATGACATCTTGTCCCTGTCTCATCCCAGACAAATCTCACCGTATCTGACTCAGGCACAGATCACTAAATCTCACCCAGGTTGCCCAGGGACCACATCTGCTTAGATGTGCTATTCTGTATCCTGATATAGGGACATTTAAGACTATAAATATTTTTCATAGTTTTCTCATAAAATTACTCTGCAATTATATTTTAATTCTTTATCAATTAACTTCCATAGTGTTCAACTCTATCATTTGATCCAGGACTTTTACCTCCCATTAACTCAAATTTAATTATTAGCCCAATATTTATTTCCAAAATCCTGTAAAGGAGAGCTGCACATACTCTCTGAGCTTCTGTCTCATTCCCTACTCTCCTGACTTCCATGTTAATGGAGAGGGTCTGGGGTCCAGGTTTCTGCTGGTGGTTGTTTTATTATTGCCATATCAATAGGCATAATGGCACAGTTAGTCTGGTTAATTTGTGCACTCCCTCCTTGACGCCAGCTTCCTGAGTTCTCATGCCTGCTCTAGCAGGGGAATTCTCTGTATCCCATTTTCACAGTGCATAAAGCTCAAGTGAACACTGATCTACCAGGAAGGTCTTCTCAAGTACAAACAGCAAAAGGATCTTCAGGCTTGAAATAAGTCAGCCTATGGTCCAAACTTAAGTCCCCGAGGACATGT
>NW_003852493.1:5673897-5682532 GCF_000181295.1 Otolemur garnettii | reverse complement strand
TCTTTCTATATTTATCAAGTACTCATTAAAGACAAGACAAAAGGTCTATAAAGAAAAAAAGTGCACCCATAAATATCCTAGACTAGCATTTAAGGCAAGTAAAGATGTAAAAGTATTCTGTGCCATTGAAAAATTACACACCTTAAAATAAGCAGATGGTTGCGAAGAACAAAAATGTTACTATGCAACAGTGAAACAAATAATGCCAAGAACCAAAAATTTTAAATGTCAAGAGCATAATATCATGAAACAACCAAAGTGTGAGAAGAAAAAAAGAAAGAGAAGCAAAAATTCAGTGAATAAAGAGAATTAGAGAAAAGGAAAGAGAAATGTCACTGGAGAAGTATTTATTTATTAATATAGAAGGAGCCATACTGTTGAAAGATATAACATTCCATTATTGCAATTATATTACATCACTGTGAGTCACTCACACTAAATTTCACAGTATTTATTTTGGTGATCCTAACTACCTAGGGCCAATGAAACCAAATAAGCATTTTCTGAGTATCAGTCTGCCCATGTGTGACGCATGGTGATAAGGAGATACAAGCATAACTAGGGTTCACAGACCACTAGTGGCCTTTTTGATGCGGCAAAATATGAATCAGACCAAGGCAAAGTACAGCAAGATGTAAATGATAAGGTAGTAACGTTGAAGTCAAAAGAGGAAGAGGACCAGAAGGTTTATGAATCTGTAAAGGAAGCTACTGTAATTAATGTTAAGAAGTTCACAGGAAAGGAAATTTTTATAGGCAAGATGTTTTCTTCTCTTGATTCCTCAAAGACCAGGACACACAACAGGTGATCATGAACGCTCAGTGGAGGAAGAGTGAAAACCACAACACCCATGCCTTAGTAAGGGTGAGGACACCCCCCCCCCATTTCTGAATAGTCTCAAAAGGCTACAACCAACACGGGGCAGGGGAGGGATGCCACAATTCTGGTGAGTTATAAACCTATTAAGGATTTCTGTCTATTTTAGTTCACGTTACTGCAGATGATTTGATGAGTTGGAAGGAATAAAGCTAAGATCAGAGTCACAGAACAAGATTATGACTTCTTCCCACTGACAAGGAAAAAAGCAGTAAGTACTTAGGGAACAAAGAGACTGTGAGAAATTAGACCTCATGCTTCACTCAGAGACCTCAGGCTGCCTGATTTGAATGATCACATTCTGGAGACTTGAGGAAAATTTGCAAATAGGTTGCAGAACCATTCCCGAGGGCTCTCCAGAGAATCTCAGAGAGTGAAGATGTACCAAAAAACTGGAAGGAGGAAAATGCCAAGGCTGTTTTTGGAAAAAGAGAAGGTAGACTCTTTATATTACAAACTACAGAGCCAGTCACAGATTTTGGGTGAGATTCTCAAAAGGATTCTATCCAAGAGAACCAAAATGGGGCATACCAAGGAAAAGTCACGTTAAGCGGGTCTCATTCCTGTCTGTGGCAGTGTGACCATGGAAATGCAGTGTGTCCAAACCTAGTGAGGCCTGTATGATATCAGAAGTCCCTCATGATATTGTATTAACATAGAAATGGGGCTGGAACGAGGGTAAGTGCTGAGGCTAACAATCTGTGAACAGCTGAAAGAGATGTATCAGTCTACAGAGGTTTCGAATGGAATGCCGGAGTTCTGACCTTGACCCAATCCTATCAAAAACTTTAGCAATGGCATTAATAATACACCTGGTGTGCTCAAGCTCTTCAGTATTGGCTTTATCAGATGATAAAATTAAAATACCAAAAATATACTGCTATGCTGCAGTAATAAGCAGCCTCTGATGAGATAAAAACAACAGAGATAAATGCAGGGTCCAGTATTTAGGTTCGTTCCAGCAGCACACTGGGAAAAAGACAGGTACTTCAACCTCATGAGCAAAATGATCATGAGGGAAGCAAGTCTGCCCAAAGCGAAGGTAATCCTAAGCTGTGTTGATATAAGTCATTAGGATGATAAGAAGGGGGCAAGTATAAATTCTTCCTTCTGGTTGCTTGAGACCCAGCCACCTTCAGTTGTGGGTGGCACATGAACAGGAATACCCATTCAAGAGAGGATGTGTAGAGTGTTAAGGGGATCAGTCATTATTTCCAGGCAAAGGGACAGGGATGAAATGAATGACAAGCTCCTATTCCTTATGAGTTCAAGGCTCAGTGGGAGATGCATGGGGACAAGAAGAGAAAGTGTGACCTGAAGAGAAAGCTTACACAGAAGCCTAGAAACCTCCAAGGGACCAGCACAGACAGTAAGGTTAGACTTTTCAGATTACAGATCCAAGAGCTAGACTAAAAACTAATGGCTTGGAAACAAATATGTATTATTATCCTATATCCTTACTGTCTTTATACTTTGAATCAAAATGAAAGGCTGGAGTAACAAGGCAGCTCTTTCCTTTTGGAGACAACAGTCAAACTGATTGGCTCTGAAGATGGTACCTGCCCATCATGAGAGGTCTTTAAATCAGTCTGGATGATTATGCAGTAGGAATAGAGAGGTGTAGAGAGGACGCTGCCAGGTGTGTGTGTTAGAAATAGGAAACTCTAAATCTTGAGCCTGACGCTCAGATAAAACAACTACATTCTGGATTGACGTGAATGTTCATTTTCAGAATGTCACTAGAAGGCCCACTGCATCATACTGTCCCTGTAACAGGAACCTGAAAGCCAGGGAGCTGTGCTTTTCCTAAGGAACTGGCAGACACTGCAATCATACATAGCTCTGGCTTTTGCTCTCCGGCTGTACAGAAAGCTCGGAGACGAATTTGTGACCAACTCTTCCATGTGGTGCCCATTATCTGTGTTCTCATTTTATCCTGTCCTTTACTGAACAAACTTCTTTGGGTCTCTATTTTAACTCTACCATTGGACTAGATTCTTTTGAATGTCCTCAAACACTTTCTGGAGGAACGGTGACTAGGAAAGGTTGTGTGTTTTCGTTATAATCCTTTCTGAAAACACAGAAACTCTCATATGAAACTCTGAGTATAGTATGAGTGTATGAGTGTGTGCACGTATGCATGTATCTTAATCTGTTGTTGAACCATCACTGATTCACACACGATTTTTCTGCTCAAGGCTGCAAGCCACATATACTCTAATATGACCACCGAAGGGCCTTCTCTGCAGGTCATAGATGTAACACGTCGGCACATCTATGGCTCAATGTATATCTCTTTTACCCCAAGTGACAATAGTCCACAAAATCACCTCTGTACTAAATCTTCCTGAGAGATCAACCAAACAGTGGGTTTTCCTCTACTCTCTTCTATTCTCCTTACTGATAATTTTTGGTCAAAGTACACTGAATATAATTTATTTCATCTTATCCAATAAGATAAGTTGGACTATACTTAATTTTCCTCTCCTTCAAGTGAGTAGCCTGGAGATTAACAACATTTTTTGACTTTACTTTGAATACTCAGGAAAATATGTTGATGTAGACCACAGTTTTTAAATTAACAAAATAATGATATCTAAGAACAAACTAAGAGAAAATAAAGGTTAAAAAAGTATGAATGTCTAAATTTGATTCAAAATATAAAGTAAGATACTAATGTAGGATAAAAACATTTACCAAATAAAGATTAGATAAATAAATAGTAACAAATAGAAAAATTGCTAAGAGAATTGTTTCTCTTTTGCTTTACTTACCATGAAAATGGAACTAAATAGAAGAATGAAGAAATAGAAGAATGAGAAAAGAATGAAGAATGAAAAATTACTGAGAAATTAAGAATATGCCTAAAAAGTTAAATATCTTCAGGACCATATGGAATCTAGTCTAGAATTCTAAAAAGAGTATTAGATAAACTTTCTGCAGTTATATTTTTAAAATATCCTAGAAATAGAAGCATTACTAAAAGCTGCAACTTTTTAGGAGGATTAGAGGTGGTTAGTTACATATTAACCTTCTAATCCGGCGGTTCATAAAAAAATTCAAATTTCTTGGCAAGAGTTTGTTTAGAAGGGAGCTATATGCCAAAAGCATAGTAATTCTAGAGAATCATCTATGCATAGTAGTAAAGCATTTTGACTTAGGAATTTATTTTTACATCTAAAAGATCATTGCAAAGACAACCTGATATAAAAATAAGCAAAGGGTGTGAATAAGCCTCTCAAAAAGGAGGAAATCTAGATGGTCAATAACAAGGTGCTCAACCTTATTAGTAATTAGAAAAATACACGTTAATATTGCAGGGAGCTTTCAATACATGTCAGAATGGTGAAACGCTTCAAGGGGAACCACCCCCTTGGAATACATTTGCCATTATTTAGTTGAGCTGCTGACACACATTTTGTAAGCCCTGTAATTCCATTCCTGTTCAAGTAGAGACACTTTTGTACATGAGCATCTGGAAAGTTCTATAAATACGTTCATGGAAGCACCCTTCATGAAACCCAGAAATTGCAAACAACCCAAGTGACCATTAACAGTAGAATGGATAAATACATTGTGATATACTCATGGAAGGTATTTCACCTATAAATGAATGAACCACCCAGCTCTGTAAAACAAGAATGACTTTCTCTCAACCATAAAAGCAGCAAGTTACGAAAGAATAAAAACAGTGGAATAAATAGTGGAATTCCATTTATGTAAATTTTAGTAAACAGGGAAAATAAAGCAATGTTTATTAGGGACACATGCATAGGTCGTAAAGAAATGATCAGCACCAAGGTCAGAGGAGGGGCTATCTCTGTAGGGACCAAAGAGCCTGTGAACTCAGAGGGTTTAAGAAGAGCTTCTGTGGTGCTAGCCTGACATGGGCAGTTAAATAGTTACATGGCGATGCCTTGCTTTTTAATTCTTCTCATTGTATTTGCATCTTATGCATTTATAGTTTTTTTCATTAAAAAGGAACAAGATGAACATAATAGAATAAACTTACAGTATATATTAGATGTGATTTATAAATAGAGTAACTTAGAATATAAGTTTATATTAACAGAATACAGTAGTATTTGGTAGCTAAATACTAAAGATTATCCATTTTTAAGACAATTAAAATACCTCTGGTTTTAAAACTAAATTTAATTTTGCAGTACCCAAATGCCTAGAAGAAATTTACTTCAATAAGGGGCCTAAGTTGCAAAATATCATGCCCTCAACCCTGTATACTACTCACTAAAAACTTCTGTAAATAAAACACACAGTTAATATATAACATCAGGGCCAAGAATGCTCACGCCCCCATGAAGCCACTCACATTGAGTTCAGCGTGAACCGTGTTTGCTGGTGTTATACAGTGTTGACTTTCTTGTAACAACAGGAAACAATATAAAGCTGTTAATAAAAACTAGAAATTCTAGCTTGATAAACAAGAGTTGTGGGCGGTGCCTGTGGCTCAGTGAGTGGGGCACCGGCACCATATACGGAGGGTGGCAGGTTCAAACCTGGCCCTGGCCAAACTGCAACCAAAAATAGCCTGGCATTGTGGCCAACGCTTGTAGTCCCAGCTACTTGGGAGGCTGAGGCAAGAAAATCACCTAAGCCCAAGAACTAGAGGTTGCTGTGAGCTGTGATGCCCTAACACTCTACCAAGGGCAACAAAGTGAGACTCTGCCTCTTAAAAAAAAAGAAAGAAAGAAAAAGAACAAGAGTTGCACTTGGGTATTTTCAGCCTTTCCCTAAAATATCTCATGGAAAGTAAAGAAGAGTGGGGGAAAGGAATCCTTTTGGAAAGTACTACAGGTTATTTTATTTCCCTTTTCTTTTTTTAGGATTTGTGATCCTTTATAGCACCTAGATGACACAATGAAGGAAGAAGAAGAAATGGAAATCATGACAAATCCAGAGTTGTACCCAGAATTTTGTTTTTGTTTAGTTTTTCGTGAGACAGAATCTCACTCTGTAGTCTTGGGTAGAGAGCTGTAGTGTCAGCGTAGCGCACAGGAACCTCAAACTCTTGGGCTTAAGCAATCCTGTTGCTTCAGCCTCCCAAGTAGCTGGGACTACAGGCATGTGCCACTCTGCCTGGCTAATTTTTGTTATATTTTTTAGTAGAGATGAGGTCTTGCTCTTGTTCAGGCTGGTCTCCTGAGCTCAGGCAATCTACCCTCCTCAGCCTAGTATAAAAGGTGTGAGCCACGCACCCAGCCCTGCTGTGTTAAAGGGTAAATAAAGATAGGGTGGAGATAATACAGAAGGTAATTGAAACTCTGAGGAGGAATGATTGGATCAAGAGGCAAAAAGAGCACGAATTTCCACTTTTCTACTACTCATAATTCCATGAAATAACAGAAAGGGCATTTTCTATTTTCTAAAATAAGAAAATTAATTGGTCTGGAAATTTTTAAAATGCCATCAGTGTGCCAAAATGTGGGAAAGATGACTGCTACAACCCTTTGGTAAATTAACTATAACACAAAGAATCAAGGGCTGAGTTCAGAGGCTGGAGCTTTGGTGGGAGAACTCCAGGTTCTCTGGCCAAGCAGGTGGAGAGAGAGAGAGAGAGACAGTGCGGCAAGATGGTCGGTCCCTGCCCAGCAAGTGCCCAAGCCCTTTGCCACAGGCAAAGAAGGGGTATGTGTACAGCAAGCCTCAGCTAGCCACATGTGCTCAGAAGGGACATCCTGAACAGAAGACTCCCTAAACAAAAGAAAGTGGAATACAGTGTTTAAATAGAAAATTGTACATGAAAAAAAAAAAAAAAGAAAATCCTATGTGAAAAGGAGAAGCAGCCAAAGACTCTGAAGAAAGCATCATAGGATGAAAAAAAAACAGACCTCAAGTAATGAGATGAAAAGCAAAATGAATTTTTTGAAAAGTAGTATTTCCTAAGAGTTATCTAAATAATTCTCTCAGAGATGGGGGTGGGGGTGTAGGGGGAATTAAGAAAGATGAAAGAGTTTGAGGATTAGAAATTAGATCCAGTGGTGACATTTATTTACTCTGAGAACATGGAAAAGAGACTACAGAAGAAATATTATAAGAAATAAGAAATGAAAACTCCCCATAGCTAAAAACAAATCACTTAAGTGGAAAAATAAGTGAATAAAATGAATGAAACAAATAAACTACATCTAGACTAACCTATTGAAATGTCTAGGTTCCAAGGAAAAGAAAGACTATAAAAGTTACTACGGAGAAAAAAAGAAAAAGATGTCAGTTTGGCATCAGACCTCTTCTCAATTATATTAATAGCAGATTTAGCAACAGCTCCAAGTACTGAGTAAAAATTATCACACGAATTTGAGGGCACAGTAAAGGAATTTTAGGACATACCAGGACTTAGGGAATCTATCTCAAAAATTTTTAAAGCAAGTTCTGTAGCCTAATAACAAACATGATAGAGGAAGGTTTAGGACACAAGAAATAGTGCAAAGCTAATAATTTAGGAAAATTGAAGATTAAAGCTATATAAATTCCACCACATGAGAGGAGTGAGGTTTTGGTAAAAATAAAATGGTAATAATGCTCTTATTTAACTTAAGGAGAAGAAACAGACAGCAACTCTAGATTACTGTGACTTTGCTGCTTCTCTGGGGCTGGGGGAGGCAGAGGCAGCCCCACCCTTGAATCTAGGGCCAGATATGTGACTTGCTTTGATCACAGAATGTGGCAGATGTGATCTTGCACAATATCTGAGGCTAAATCTCAAGAGGACTGGCAGCTGCTTCTTTTGAAACCCTGAAATCACTAAGCTGTGAAGGATCTCAGGATTCTAAGATGCCATGAAGACAGAGGTCCAGCAATCTCACTTCAGCCAAGATCCAGACCATGTAAGACAGGCCATCTGAGACAGTCAGTCTACCCCTGACCAAGCTACCAGCTGACTGCAGCCAGCTGAGTGACCCCAGGCCACCAGCAGAAGAACTTCCTTGCCAAGTCAGAACAGGGAGAAAAGTTAGTTGCTTGAGCCACTGAGATTTAGGATGGCTTACTATGCACTGAGTAAGCAATACTACGACCGTCAAGACAGAAGATGGGGATAAAAAAAGAACTTTTAAACTTACACTCAGTATCACAAAATTAGGAAATTAAATTTTATGTGCTGAATGATCTCATCATGGTATCATGTAGTGCATTACTGATTTACTTATATAAGAATGACACTATGCACTAACTAGGTGCTTAGAGCATGAAGAAGAAGAAGGCCCCCACTTCTAATCCAACTTAAAACTTGCCTAAAGACAAGGCAAGACAAATCCACAACGACAATAAAATGCAGCTTGAAATAAACAAGTAATTAAGAGCTCAAATACAGAATGCAGGGGCTTAAAGAAGGTTTTCAATACCATGCATAAATGAGGACACTATTCCAGGTGAAGCAGAAGGATCCAGGTGGAAAAAAGCCCACCTATAATATATCAGTTAATTTTATTAAGATCTTTAGTTCACAATTTGCTTTAGGTTCAATAGATTTCTAAAAACCTCCCTAGACTATTAGATCATTTGTAATAAGAGTATGGTAAGCCATCTCAAACTTCAATCTGTTTAAATAAAACATTTGTTTTCATCATTATTTTTTCATATCACACAATGCTAGTGTTAACAAAGATTAAAGACTAATGAAATCACTAGCACAGCACATATGGGGATTTAAAAATACGGTAATTTATATGTGAATTACTGGAGGCAATAAAAACAAAAGTAAAATTGTTTAATTAAAGACTTGGGAATTTAATAATATGTG
>NW_003852493.1:5654009-5673372 GCF_000181295.1 Otolemur garnettii | reverse complement strand
GGCTGGGGATTCAAACCCGCCACCTTAGGTGTATGTGGCTGGCGCCGTAGCCGGTTGAGCTATAGGCGCCAAGCCTGTTTCATTTCCTTTAAACCAACATCTCAACACTTATGTGACCATGGACACTGCACTGTTTTGAGGATTGTCACATTCTGAGACAGCATTCTCCGACCTTTTAGGGATCAGAATTTGGTTTCATGGAAGACAATTTTTCTATAGAACAGGTATGGGGAGAGAGCAGTGGTCTTGAGATGAATCTGTAAGCAACTTATTTATTCTGGTCTCTGTGCAGTCAAACCTCTCTGCTAATGATAATCGGTATTTGTAGCCACCCCCGGCACTAGCATCACCTCCTCAGCTCCACCTCAGATCCCCAGGCATTACATGCTCATAGAGAGCACGCGACCGAGATCCCTCACACGTGTAGGTGTGGTAGGGTTCTCACTCCTGTGAGAGTCTAATGTTGAGGGTGATCTGACAGGAGGTGGTGTTGCAAGCAATGGGGAGCAGCTGTCAAGACAGATTAAGCTCTGCGCCCTCGCCCACTGCTCACCTCCTGCCATGTGGAACTGGTGTCAGTCCAGACGCGCAGGGCTGGGGACCACAGCTGTAATGAATGTACTATGGGAAATCCTACAGCATAATAACCATTATCACTAACAGGCAAAGGAAGCTTAAGAAAGAGGTATTGTTTCACCACGCACAATCAAAATTTGGCTCTCCCAGCTTTTTCAATGATGCCAGTCTATTAAAAGAAAAACATTCATCAACTACTTTTAAGAAAATGGTTCAAAAAATTAAAGTGGTTTTCAATAAAGGTTCATGCCAACAAAACTAAGCATGAAATTGCGTTTGAGCTTTAAGTTGGGTAACAATTTCCTGAAAACTTAGTTTGAAAGTGAGGGAATAAATGATTTTCAGGATAAAGAACCTGGTGCTTGTCTCATGGATAGTCCTATAGAAACAGACTAGGTATACTGCACCCTGGGTACTTTTGGGCGAGCAGATCAACTCCCTAACTAGGACACGTAACAGTTTACCTAAAACATGTCCAGCTTAGGACAGATGTTAACCCCTGAGGTGCTTTACGGCAAGCACAGGTAAAAAAGCAAAGTTGACAGTTTTGAATTATAGTATCAAAAATACTGACTTTATACATGTTTAAAGTCTTTTAATAATGCTGATTTAAGCAATGATGTATTTAATGATTTGCAATTTTTAAGTAGCTTTTTAAAGGCCCTTGATTTAAAAAGGCATAAAAAACAGTACCGCATTAAAAAAAAGTACTGTATATTCTCAGTTGTGATAACATTTTTTGTCCTGTCCTCAGCAGTAAAAGTTGGAGGAATGAGGGTTATCCCTCAGCCTCTTCCATTTAGATTCTGCGTGCTTACTTTTGGTTTTCAAGGAGCCAAACATATTTTCACACACACTTAATATATCTAAACAGCTTTTTGAAGAAAGTACAAGAAAAAACCACCAGCATCACATAGTTTCTAGCATTTCGTTGACGGCAGATGTAGCAGGCAACGAACTGGATTGTAAGGTCTTTACTTTTCTGTAAGCCCCAATCACACATTCTAGGTTTAGTGAGGGCAAGGGACCATTTTCACCTGGATCACTGCTGTATTCTTCACACCCAGGAAGTGCCTGAAACACAGGAGATGTTCAGGACATGTTTGCTCAATGGGAGCATGAACCAAACCCCAGGGAAGAACGACAACAGATCTGTGTTTTCGGTAAAAGAACATTTATAGACCAGATGGTGTTAAGTTTCATGACCACTAACATGCTGAAAGAGCTCAGTCTAGCAGGGAAGAGCGGAGTAAAAATAGTGTGATAAACACAACAGGAAAGAGGCACGAGACACACCACCACCGAGAGAGAGAGGGGGCGGGGAGGGAGAGAGAGAGAGAGAGAGGGAGAGCGCGCGAGAGAGCCGGCCAGCTCGGCTTGAGGGGAGGGGCCCACAGCTAAAACTGGAGGTGGGTGGAGAAAAGGGGGAAGAAGACTCTGGAGAGAATAGATGGAGGGAAGACAACGGTAAGAGAGGGATGGCCTTTACCATTCCCTAAGGGGATGGGGAAGGTTGTGGCAAAGGGTTCTGGTGAACCCACTGCCCTGTGCCCTGGTGATGGGACCTGGGGTGAGAGAGCGCTGGCGAGGAGCAGGGAGAAGACAGTCAAAGCCAGAGGGTGTCCACCTAGAAGAGCACCGAGGAAATGTCTGTGAGGCCTGGTGAGGAACCAGGAAGCAGCTCTGAGGAAAAGGCCACATTAAGAAGACTTCAAGAACAAATCTCCAACTTTACCCTTCCTGCGCCAAGTCCCTGGGGAAATCCAGTGACTGTAATCCCGGGAAACTTCGTCTCTCACTCTCCAAGTGGACCACTGAAGGAAATTACAAAGGCGATCAGGTGCTACCACGCCCTTTGCTTCAGTACCGCACAGGGAACAGGCAGATGCAACGGGAAAGCTCTTCAAAGTGGGAGACACAGAAATCAAGTTTGCCCAAGAAAAGACAATCAGAAAAATCAATTAAGATTTGATCTGCCTGGAAATAAGCTGAGGATCAGTAAATAGGTTCCCCTCAAGAGCTCTATAATCTATAAAAAGCATAATCAAGGAAAAGACTAACTGTTCAGGCACAGTGGCTCACGCCTATAGTACAGTACTCTGGGAGGCCGAAGCAGGTGAATTGCCTGACCTCACAGGTTTGAGACCAGCCTGAGCAGGAGCAAGACCCAGTCTCTAAAACTAGCCAGGCATTGTGGTGGGTACCTGTAGTCCCAGCTACTCAGGAGGCTGAGGCAAATGAATTGCTTGAGCCCAGGAGTTTGAGGTTGCTGTGAGCTATGATGCCACAGCGCTCCACCCAGGGCGACATAGTGAAACTTTGTCTCAAAAAGAAAAGATTCTAACTGAGAAGGAAACAGTCAATATTATGCACAAAAAAGGAAACCCTAGATGCCTGCCCCACCCAAGGAGTTACCACAGGTGAGATAACAAGAAGAGCTTTGCTCTCAGGGACACAGATGGCCCTGTGATAAAATCTCTCTTGCCACTTCCTTTTCACTTTTGATGGGATTCTAAGTTCATCACGGCAACAGTTATCCTATTCCTGGGAGGGAGGGAGAGAAGCCTATTGGTCAAATAGGGATTATTTTGTTAATTATGAATTAATAAATTAGCACTCTGGTGAATTAGAACTATGTAACTGACAAGAGGCTCAGGACTGCATGACCTCACAGTTTTGTGACGTGTTTTTTGGGGGTGGGGGTGGGGGGGTCTTGTCACTACCACTAGTTAGTTGTTCACCCAGATAATAACCTAGTTGAGGGAGTGCCCAAAGCTCAGTGGATAGAGTACCAGGCACATACACCGAGGGTGGCGGGTTTGAACCTGGCCCAGGGCCAGCTAAAACAACAACTGCAACCAAAAAAATAGCTGGGTGTTGTGGTAGGTGCCTGTAGTCCTAGCTACTTGGGAGGCTGAGGCAAGAGAATCACTTAAACCCAAAGAGTTTGAGGTTGCTGTGAGCTGCGACACCATGGCATTCTACCCAGTGCAACAAAGTGAGACTCTGTCTCAAAAAATAAATAAATAAATAAATAAAAAAATAAAAAATAAAAACAAAAACCAAACCTAGTTGAGTAGTTACCCATTCCGCCTCAGAAATTTAAGATAGGGCCATGATCCACTCTAGGCAAAACTATGCTGAGACCAAGTTTGTTTTCTTCCATGGCTCAACTCTTGTCTCCCTAAACAGAATTTCCTTTCCAAAATGCTAACTGCCTGGCATACAAATTAAAGACTGGTCACCATGAGTAAAATGTGTCTATCAGTCTCTCTAGGCATGATGAAAACAGCTACATGCTTGCACAAAAATGTATAAGGGCACAGCTGATGGCCACAGGGCACATCACAGCTTGTCAGCCAGAATCCGTTCTAAATGATAACTAATGTTTTACATGCCAACCGCTCTACAAATCTCTACCGCTGCTGTGCTCAAGGCTTGCATCACCACTATGAGCACGTTAGTTAAACTCTATACTTTCAATATTCACTGGCTTAAGTCAACTTTGCAAAACAATGACTTAATTATGGAATATAATCTATGTCTAATAATCTATTAAAAAAAGTTTGCTTTCACAAAACTGTGGATTTAAGTTTGAATGAAAGTGCAATTTCCAAACAAAGAACCAAAGTAACATGATAATCATAGGATATTCAGAAAACATCCAGGCAGTTATTCCTATTTTGTACATTTTTAAATAAAGCCTTTCTTCATTGAAATAATAGTGTTTCATGTGTTTCTAATGTGGTCACCCCAAGGGCCTAGATGTATACAAATGCATATATAATAATCCAGAGTTACCCTCAAATTTGCACTAAGCAACCAGAAAAACCTCTCTAGAAAAAGTGTATAACAACATTTTTAACAGTCAAGTTATAGTTCATACCACACCATGTTTACTGGTGTTAAATACCACCCTTTGTTATGACTAAATTCGGTTTACTCAGGACTTATTTTCTTTTCTGGAAGACCCAATAGACCAATTCAGAGCACAGCAGGAGGGGAGGCTGGTATGTGCTCGGACCTCACACGCAAAGTGTCACAAGAAAGGTAAAGAAGGGCAGCGCCTGTGCCTCAGTGAGTAGGGCGCCGGCCCCACATACTGAGGGTGGTGGGTTCAAACTCGGCCCCAGCCAAACTGCAACAAAAATATAGCCGGGTGTTGAGGTGGACCCCTGTAGTCCCAGCTGCTCGGGAGGCTGAGGCAAGAGAATCACCTAATCCCAGGACTGGAGGTTGCTGTGAGTTGTGATGCCACTGAGCTCTACCGAGGGCAAGAAAGTGAAACTCTTTCTCTAAAAAAAATAAAAATAAGTAAGTAAAAATAAAAAAGCAAGGTAAAGAAGTGTTTTCTGTGTGAAAGCTTGTACCAAAGTAAAGTTGCAAAGCAAAATGCTCCATTTTGAAAATGTCTAACTGATTGGTTGCGGTGTGTGTATCTCTGTCTCTGATAAATATAATTTAGCATTGCTTCTAGAAGAATAGTCAGGCAGTTGACATAATTGACCAAGCAAATGTAATTCGTCAGATAAATATGTCAAATTTTTTAAAATTAAAGGAAATTCTCCAATGTACTAATTTCTTCCAAAGGGTAAAGTAAAACATTTGTTTTGTTTGAAGTACTAAATTGCACATCTTAAATTAATTAAAAAGCACACTTTTGATCAACATAATACAATATGCACAGCACATAAAGAGCACCCACTGAAAGGACTTAGGGAACGTCTCTGTGCTGACTGGTAACAGGGTCTCGGAAGACCAACGCTCTCACTGGTGGAGGTTCCCTTTCAACATGGCCCTCCATATGGATCTGTTCTCATGCCTTCAACCAGCTGCTTGGGCGGGGCAAGAGGATTCAGCTCTTCCTAGCCCATCCTTCCCAGAGCTCCAGACCTATTACTGTCATTTCAAAGTCCATAATCAAGTGTAAAACCAAGTTCACTGCCACCCATGTAACCAAACCATTTCTTCCCAACACACACATATTTTGCAAGCATCTCACACTTAAGAAGGCATTCCTCAACGTCTTCTGGAATTACCTCTTTTGGGGGGTGAATCACTCTCTCTAACCTAACCTTTTTTTGAGATAGTCTCACTCTATTTCAAGTCTAACAACAAGCAATGCTCATTTCCCCTCACTTGTTATTTGCTCATTAAAATACACCTGCATCTATTCAGATTTAAGTTTAATGAAACCAGGATCCCTGCCTTCTATGTCTATATTTTCTATGGTGTCTAACACGTGTGCTGAGGCATTTAATAAAATACCTGCTGACAGAACAGGTTTTGCTATTCAAGAAGTTGAAAATAGAAACTGGCACTACACTGCTGTACTTGTGAAAAAATGTTTAATATATTAGATCAGTCACATTCAGACACAAAGAACCACTGAACAACCTGCTTCCTTAAAGAAGTCTTTTGTTCATTAGTTGGCATGAAAAATGTCAAAAAGAGTCAGATTTCATTTTCAATCATCCTCGTGGGTTAACTTGCTTCTTTTTAGGTGAGGGTTTTGAGTTTCTTAAAGGAAGAATTTAGGAAAATAACCACAAGTCAAGGAAGCTACATTCCATTACCAGGAGATAACACAACCCATGTCACAGTGTGGTCACAGTAGTATGTCTAAATCCTCAGCTGCAGACCTGGTGTATAACTAAAGCATATTTTTATATGACCATATAAACCATATAAATCAGACATATACTTCTACCAATCTGGAAAGCGGTTGCTATTAAAGTCTTGATTGTCCCAATGTTAAAATACCACCTGCTATGGCTGGGCCCAGTGGCTCACAGCTGTAATCCTAGTAGTCTGGGAGGCTGAAGTCAGTGGATTGCCTGAGCTCAGGAGTTTGAGACCTCTCTGAGCAAGAGAGAGACCCTGTCTTTACTAAAAATAGAAAAATTAGCCTGACTACTCCTGTAGTCCCAGCTACTGAGGAGCCTGAGGAGGAGGACCACTTGAGCCCAAAAGTTTGAGGTTGCTGTGAGCTAGGCTAATGCCATGACATTCTAGCCTGGACTACAGAGTGAGAGTGTGTCTCAAAAAACAAACAAACAAACAAACAAAAGAAATATCATCTGTTTGGATTAAATAAGCAAAAACACACATACTAAGTTATTTCATATTTTAGAGGCATGGCATATTTTTATTATTGTTGTCAATAAAAATATGCAGATATCTGTCCCCTGATTTAGTAAGAGATCAGTAGCAGCATTTGGTAATTCTAAAACAGTAAGGTAAAATACCTCAATGATTTAACTATATTTACATCTCTTAAAATTGTTACTGTTTTTTGCTTAATACTTCATCTATACGTAGTGGAAAGATAACTTCAATCTAACAAATTGAAATAATTACAAATTCATAATCTATCAGAATCTAAATAATGGGAAATAATTAAGTCTCAAAAAAAATAAGTATTTTGGGTTTAAAATATTGTGAATTTCCCTAAATGCATTTTGCGTCATTTAAATTAGGTATAAGTGGGGACTGGAACTTACTTTTTAATCTTAAGATCCTGAGCTATAACTTGAAATTCACTGAGAGGTAGATATTTCTCTTAGGTACTGAAGAAAATTCACCTACCTAACAACCTCTGAAAGGTAGAACATTCACCAATAAAGTATGGCATTACAGAGTATAAATAAATAACGATTAATAAATATTTAGAACTCTGGCAGCGCAAAGAAAGAGAACACATGTTAGACGGCTTTCCACAGCCACCCTAGGATCTCTCTCCAATTAAGGTAATGGTACAAACATAAAATTTTGATGCCCAATCAGCCTATTAGGATTATGAAGGCTATGTCAAAAGTGCCATCTGTCCACCCAGCACTATGTACACTCAGATTTCTAAATACTACAGCAACAGTCATAATTTTGAACATCACAGCTATCGTGATAAATAAGACATTTAATTTAATGTCTGGTGAAGATGAAGTGAGCTGGCACTTGGCTGGGGTAGAGAAACTGACAAGGCAGTCTCATCATTGTATAGCACAATTCTCTTTTTAAGTAACTACTACGCTGAGAGCAGCCGGATCTTTTAATATCAATTTTCTAACTATATATCAATTATAAACTATTACAAAACCAATGACAGAGTCATCCATGGGAATCAGGAGTTGCCTAGGATGCGTGGTGTCTTTTATTTCCAAGGTCTACCTGTAAGGCATGTCTAAGGGAAGAGATGTTTCTGGGGTAGAGGGAGCTGGAGGTGGCTGCTCAAGTGGAAAGCCAGCAGCCACCCGAGGCAGAGCCACAGTGAGCAGAGGCAAAGAAGTCCTCCATGGGGGATGGACCCCGAGGTTTTTCAGTCATGGCAAGAGCTCACCATGGAGAGCAACAGCTCACATTACTCTGCGTTCAACCGGTAACAAAGCTGTAGAGAGCTTTATGCTATGCAGGAGTTCACATGATTAAGAAGCTCCAAACTCCAAGACCCCAAAAGTGACTTTCTTATCGGACTGCTTAATATGATTGACTTCCTCTGCTCTTTTGATATCCGTGAGATAAACAAAAGAAACTTGATAAAGACTGCACTGTTAACTTCAGGAATCCAATAAACAAAAGGAAGTGAAAAATACTAAGCTAACCAAGAAGCCAAAAGTCCAAGCCTCTGTCAAGATCTGCAATTCATTTCCTCATGACAGTAGAGATTTTTGGCACGGCGCCCATGGCACAGTGGTTAGGGCGCCAGCCACATACACCAGAGCTGGCAGGTTCAAACCCAGCCTGGGCCTGCTAAACAACGACAACTACAACAAAAAAATAGCAGGGTGTTGTGACAACTACAAAAAAAAATAGCGGGGTGTTGTGGTGAGTGTCTATAGTCCCAGTTACTTGGGAGGCTGAGGCAAGAGAATTGCTTAAGCCCAAGAATTTGAGGTTGCTGTGAGCTGTGGCGCCATGGAACTCTACTGAGGGCGACACAGTGAGACTCTGTCTCACACACACACACAAAGAAAGAGTTTTTTATAGAGAGAAAAGTTAAGCAAGGGATCGAGCTGCTAAGTGCCAGATGAAACAGACTGGAGTTAGCTGGGATAGTCTCATGTTGCCACAGCTGGGTCCCAGTTTCACAGTACACTGTTAATCTTCACTACCATGTTACCTAATCCAAGCGGCTTTCAACTTATCTTCCACTAACAGCTGCTGTGAGCAGCTACTGAAATTACATCACAAAGAAGCCACCCCATGAATGGCATCACCATCATCATCATCCTTCACAGGGGTCAGTCACACAGAAACATCAAGAACACTCAGATCATTCTCTAGATTTGAATCAGTGTATCTTGATTCAGCATGTGACAACCACCATTTACGTATCAATGTATCTGCAAAGTATATAGAGCAGGAGAAATGTGCACAGTGTAAAACTGCTTTGGCCTTCAAAGCAAAAAAAAAAAAAAAAGGAGTCATTGGCTAGATGGCCAACCAGGGAAAATCCCTTCTTTCCATACTGCTATTCATGAGCAGCAGACCCAGTGGCAGCAACCCAGTAATAAGGTGACCCCTAAAGTTAGTACAACCAGGAAGAATGACCATCCACTGAATATGGTGCTGCAGAAAACACTTAGCAGTTCCTTTCTTGGCCATTTTTGACATGTTTTTGCTAGGGAAAAATCAAGCATTTTAACTACTAGTGGGCTGGCCCACCCATCCTAAAAGTATACGAGGTGAAATTACATCTACAGGAACTTCTTGGCAAAATTTCATATGAACACTCCAGTCAAAGGGAATGAGTACAAGAGTTCCATTCTAACAGTCCTTTCCTGGAGTCTTCAGAATTCTAGAATATCCCAATTCATAACACTTTCCCAAAAGGTTAAAAATAAACAGATATAAGCATAAATTTTGAAGAGATAATTATGGCACACTATCGATCAGATTTCAAAAGTAACGGAGAATGAGACTTAAACACAGTAGAAACTATCACTAAGGAAGGCCTTGCACCAATACAAACCTTAGTCAGGAAGCACTGTCAGAAAGCCCCAAGGTCACTGACACGTATCTAAACATTTTTGTGGCTAAATTATACAGTAGCAACATATACTTAAAGACTAATGAAAACAAGTTTCAAAGAACATTAGAAATGTGAAAACCTTAAAGATAATCTAGCTGAGAGGTTTTCCAAATTCCTTATTTTCTCAACAACCTTTTTAAAATAACCTGGAAGAATACCAATGCATAAAAAGATAAAAACAGAGCTCTTCTTCCTGGGCTTTCTTCATCTCGTCAACCACACCCAGCACTGAGGCTCCCCAAACCCCCCAGGAAGGCCATTTAACATCAGGGACAGTACTATGTGGCAAAGTAACTTCAGACTTGGAGGGAGGATGCCATTTGCTTGTTCACAGTCTGCTGGCTCTCAGGGCAGGTTCTTTTAATTACAGTATGCAACCCAAGCAATGTAATTCTTAAGTCTACTCCCATCTAATTCAAAGTATTTCCCTCATGTTAGGCAACCAACCACAGTATAGCTTGGAAGAAAAAAAAATTCAGGCTTATTATTTTCCAAATGTTTAACTTAATGTTTCAAAATAGGACCACTGTGTGTGTCTGAGAGGTCTTCCTCCCCAGAGTCTCCCCTGGGAAGAGATGGGCCACAGACATTTCAGGACCCACCTTCTCTGTACCTGGTTATCCAGAGGCAGTAGCACCCCACCCCCTTCTAAGAGCCTCTGCACTTGCAGCTCCAGCCCCACCCCCACATCCTGTCTCCATAGCTCCTTGTCCCTTAGCTCACTCTGCTTGAGTCATCTCAGCTGACCAATCCCTTCCCAGCCACCCTCAAACCCTGCCTCACCCAAAGACTATCTAATTTCTTTTTCATCTTAATGCTTATCCTTATCACCACTACCTAATAATGTCTGTCTCACCTTGAATAGAAGCTACAAAACTACAGAAGAGACTTTGTTCACTAGTTGACCAAAAGCAACAGCTGTCAGCAGGCAACACAGCGCAGGAGGAAAAACCTGGGCCTCGGTGAGGCCCTGGCCATCTGACTACGGCTCAGTCTCCTGATTTCTCCTAAGCTCCGGGAGTTGCTAAAAGGTTGTCTTTACCTTGAGGGGGTGAATAGAATCTTGATGCTTTGAGGGTAATTTCTGGTGCTGGAGATCTGAGCTCAGTTTTGATTTTCATGTCTGTTAGCCATCAACGGGTTGTCCTCCCAGTAAGTTTTCCTCCCAGATAGTAAAATTCAACATGCCCATAGCTGAATTCAGTGTTCCTGTACTTGCATGGCTCACTGTTCCTGTCAGTGTCATAAGCCACTCAAAACAGTCATCTAATTCACTCTTATAAGATCTCCACAAAGGAAGCAGGAGCGGTACAGAATTATTCTATAAGCTACAGGCCATGAAATCAGGCTGGTCAGAACAAGAACAGGAATGGAGCTTTCTCTTAATTTCCACCTGAAAACATCACTAAGCTCTTTGGTCCATTTCCTCCTGTGGAACAAGCATCTTTGTGATGACTTGCTATGGACAAGTAGATTGACAATCTACAGTAACTGTTCTCTGTTATAATCAACAGGATAGCCATCAAAAACAAATATAAAACAACACCAAAACTGCACTGAAATAACTGGGAAATGAAGCATAACAGAGATATTCGAGGCAGTCAATATTTTCAGAACTCGTAATAAACTCTGTTAGAATGCAATAACAAAGAAATGGAAAGTTCTGTGAATTTGTTAAGAAGGACAGAAAAATATCTAATTTGCTACACAGATATGTTCCCGATTAGGTGATAAGGTTTCATTTATTTGAAAAAAGATATTAAGAAGATCATAAGGCCAGCTTGAATACATGAACCCTAATCATTTCCAAAGGAATTTTTAAGTTAATATTACCTATTCAAGTAAATAAGTACGACTAGCAAGGAAGAGGCAAGTGAAGGCTTAATTTTGTGTTTGTTTCCTCCTCTTGCTAATAGAAGGGTTAAGTTACCCGTGAGATAATCATCCTTCAAGACTACAAGCTTAAGAAGCAAGAAATGGTAAAGACCAATAAACCAGATAACTCCAGATATTCAAAGCTGGATCAACCAAGTTTTCAAGGCGTAACTAAATTATATATAAAGGGAAAGGCAACACTTGTTCATTTATTCATTCCAATGTTTACTCAGTGTCTACAATGTATCAGACACTGGGCCATGTACTTTACAGAAACCTGCTTGTACAGACTTCCTGACACTAATGCAAAGCTGACAATATGAAAGTCATTAGAATACTCCATTCATAACTTCTCAAATTAGTAAAGAAAAGCATCCAATGTACAAGGTCTCACAATTAAGTTCACGGACTTGCCACTATGGGCTTACGCTGACAGTACCGCACAAACAACTCTATAAGGTTTTATAACATTGGTTATGTCAGTGCCTCACAGATGTGTTTGTGTGAACATGTGGCAGTGTCTTGCTGAATGGCATTCATTATTGTCCCATGTTTTTGTGTGCTGTTGAGAGAATGCTGAAGCTTGAATTAGAACAACAAACAAACATTAAATTTCTTCTTAAACTTGACAAGAGTGGAAGTAAAGTCAGGGACACGTTAGTTCAAATTTATGGGGATAAAGCCATGAAGAAAATGGCAGGGTACAAATAAATCAAACATTTTTCTGAAAGGACAAAAAGTGTCAGTAATGAAGAGAGGTCAGAGTGGCCAATAACAAGCAGAACTGATGAAAACATAGTAAAAATTCATTGACTTGTGCATCAAAATTGTCAGCTGACTGAGAAGCATAAGAAACCAAGTAAACATTAAAAGAGAAATAGAAAAATCTTAACTGAAAATTTTGTCCTAAGAAACGTGTGTAAAAATGGTCCCGAAGGAACTCACTGATGAACAAAAAAGCAAAGGAGAGTGAGTTGAAGCTTGCCGAGGCCTTTTGGAGAGGCAAGACAATGTTTTGGGCTGTGTTACCACTGGTGATAAAACACAGGTGTACCAATACAACCCTGAAACAAAGCATCAAAGTGCACAATGGAAGTCAGCCAATTTTCCATGACCAAAAAAGTTCTGTCCACCCAAATCAAGAGTCAAAACAATGTTAACTTTTTTGATATCAGAGGGATTGTTCATTATGAATTTATGCCAACTAGACAAAGAGTTAATCACGTTTACTATTCAGAAGTGGTGAAAAGCCTGTGTGAAAAAGTTAGAGGAAAATGACGTGAACTTTTTGCCAACAACTCATCGCCCTTGCATCACGACAATGCACCAGCTCACACAGCAGTGTCTGTAAGAGTGTTTTTAATCCAGTAAAACAAATAATTGTGTTGGAAAACCCTTCCCTACTCACATGATTTGGCCTCCAATGACTTTTTACTTTACCCAAAGATAAAGGAAATATTGAAAGGAAGACATTTTGATGACATTCAGGACAGCAAGGGTAATATGATGGCAGTTCTGATGACCATTCGGGGAAAAAAGTATTTCAAATTCTTTGAAGGGTGGACTAGGTGCTTGTGTCAGTGCACAGCTTCCCAAGAGGAGTACTTTGAAGGTGACTGTAGTGATATTTGGAAGGAAGGAGGAAGGAAGGAAGGAAATGTGATTTGATAAATATGAATTATATGAGTGCATGATTTCATTTTACAAAAATATTCTTTGCCTTACGAAATTACTATGGGATTTACTTTTAGTAACAAGTTCCCTTAGTCAACCTAATTGAAGTATTTGTTTATAGATTATCAAAATATTTTGGAAAGCTTGGTGAGGGAGAAAATTAGAAGCAAAAGGAGAATCAAGAGAATCTGTACTGCTGAAGTATTAGTGTCAGCTACCGATTAAATATAAATCAAATTAAAGATAAAGCATTACTGACATTCCTTTTGACATATCTTCTACATGAGTTGACATACATCTGTGAAATACTGGAAGCACAGTAAATACAATGAACTTGAATATTGTTTACATCATCTGACAAATGCTGCTTCCAAGAGTGGTCCACATGTTATGGCTCAAACTTTTAATTAGGCTTAAGAATTCCTACAATGGGAGGTTTCTAACTGGATTTATGCAAAACAGATGTGGATAGCCAAGCTAAGTAAGGTATATAATAGACCTAAACTCTTTAACACTTCTGAGCAAGAATTCCCACAGCATTTTTTTTTTAGCATTCTTAAAAATATAAATAGAAGATCACAGAGCAGAAAGTCTCAAGCACTCATGCCAAAAGTCTATTTTAAAACAAAGAGAGCTTACTATTCTTTACTTTTATGAATGTCTACTTTTATTCTTATAAAAACTGTCTCTAACATTCTATAGTGGTTGTATCAAGTGTAACCATTCTGCATCACTATCAGCTCCTATTAGAACGCAAGTTAACACCACTCTGTGAACCACCTTTTGTGTCTACCTGCCAGGTGCACTTGGGCATTTCCCTAAGGGTGGCAGAGACTTGGAACATTTTTGTCTTACAGGAGACTAGTTGGGCTATAAGACCAGAAAGAAGTCAGGTGGTGGCAGGAGTTCAACGAGAATGATCTGCATGGGAGGGGACTGGGGAGAAAGAAGGGGTGGTGAGAAGATACTGCACTTGGAGATGGGAAGGTGTCAGGGAACTGAAGGTGAGACGTTCTGTCCTTGCAATTTAAAGAGGGTCCTGTGAGACAGTTCAAACTCAGGTTTCCAGCTCAGAGCACTCACTGCCTAGGGAATGAGGGGTCAGCCTCCCCCGCCAAGGAATAAGAAGACATCAATCTCAGAAGAAACCAGAACCTGAATTCTTAGGAACAGTAAGTTACAAAGGAAGAATTTGGGTTCTAATGGCACTGGAGGTCATTACTGTGTGCAGTACCTTATTTCCAGGAAACATTATCATGGTATCTACTATGCTTATCTCATCAGCCAGCCTGGGTTATAATAGCTCCTAAAATACAATTGCTCTTTTGTACTCACTGAGATCTTAAGATTTCATGATCATAGTCTTTTAAATACAAGTAGATAGGCTGGATGCAGTGGTTCATGTCTGTAATCCTAGCTCTCTGGGAGGCTGTGAAGGGTGGATCACTTGATCTCAGGAGTTTGAGACTACCCTGAGCAAGAGCAAGACCCCCATCTCTACTAAGAATAGAAAAAACTAGCCAGGTATTGTGGCAGGTTACTGTAGTTCCAGCTACTTGGGAGGCTGAGGCAAAAAGGTTGCTTGAGCCCAAGAGTTTGAGGTTGCTGTGAGCTGTGATGCCATGGCATTCTACCCAGGGTAACAGAGTAAGACTCTGTCTAAAAAAAAAAAAAAATAAATCCAAGTAGATGGTCCATTCTTCATCACGAATGCTGTAAGCAAAGTCAAATAAGTGGCTTTGACTTTATTTTACTTAGCTACGTGCTTATGGGCCTAAGAAAACCTTCAGTAAGATTGAAAGCATCATCAAATGGGCTTTATGAATATTGTCCAGACACTGCCTGATGTTAACAGCCATGGAAACCTGAGAGATTACAAATGATCCTGCAGCCTTAATGATACTAAGGACTAGAGAATAAGTGGGAAAAGCAGTCACAACCTGCTTTAACCAACCTGTCAGAGATACTGTGTGTGTTTGCTGAGAAAAGATAGTATAAAAATAAACAAAACCAGGGACTGAAATAATAATCATGCACTTTCATAGAGCTATGAAACTTGGTTCACCCTCACTGAGTGTTTAAATTGCCCTCTTCAACAAAACGCTTAATGGCAGGAGGCAAGACAGGAGTGGCCCCGGTCTTGGAGCACAGCCAGCTCACTGGCACAGCAGCCACACTCACTGCAGTCAAGCTCACTGGCTGGGCATATGCTGTGGATGGATGTCAGCAGGGCATGTAAGCAGCTGCTCCGTGAGAACTTCAAGCAGGGCCGGGAGGCCGTGCAGGGCAGAGAGGGAGGCATCTGTGAAGATGCTCAAAAGCACGCTTTGAGTAATGTGGCATGTGTGGAATGCTGAGAAACAGAAGCACATAAACCAACCTGGCATGCAGCAATGAGAAATAAAATGGTTCACTTCAGTGACGTCAGTGGATACCCAGAGCGGCCAGAAAGGCAGAGATGCAAGGCAACCATAAATGCTGGGCCTTGCTGTTCTGTTTTTCTTAAGTGAGAATTTACCATTGGTGATGTTAGTCTTTTCGGTAATACGTCTCAGAAGTCAAGTAAATCACTGGAGGCCAAAGCCCAGGGAGCAACACAGCCTGGTAGAGCAAAATAGGAAGCCTGCCTGAAGGGAATACGGTGCTCTTGGAGAGCTGCTCCGCTGAACCCTTCCAGAGGGAATTTCCAAGTTGCTTCTTGTCCCTGCCAAGTTCAATCTAAAACCCATCTGTGACCAGGTCTAGCCACAGGATAAATTTCCCCTGGTCTCTGAGTTCTCAAACTGCTCTACAAAGTGGCTTCTTGGAGGACGTATCAGGCAGCATGGCACACACAGGGAGGGTGGGCATCAAGATTCTGGGCCTTCCCTAACCTCTGCTCTTCATTCTGCCCAGAATAGAGCTGCTGACCAAGGAAGCAGACAGCTCCTAAAGACACAACTGTCACAGGAGTTTGGAATCGGAGTACCTAACTGCTAGTCCATGCCCTCTCCCAGACACCTGCATCTCCCTGAATGTTGACTGAGCTCAAGCCCCAAAGTGGCCAACTCTACTGCAAGAGCTCTGCGGCCCCGGGCCGGCAATCTGAGAGTGCTGGCTCCATCTCTTCCATGCTGTCATGAACTCTGTGGTTGAAGCAAGTCACTGACTCTGACTTGGAGGAATTCCATGGAAGAAAAATGGAGACGGTTACCACCTGCAAGCTTGTATTTTTACATGGCATTGCTAAGTTAAATAAGAAGTGCATCTTCTGTTGCTCAGGGAAACAAAATGTAAAAGGGGCAGCTTTTGTGCCTTTTATTTATAGACCTCAGGTTTTAATAAGGATGGTTTGTCTTTATTTTTTGATTTTATGCATGTTTATCAAAGAACAAAAACATATTTCTAAGTCAGAAAAGAAAATTTCTGTGGGTTTAATAATAGACCTTGGCTGGCATAATCATCAAGGCTGTTATTACTGGCAGTTATCAGGCTGATTGCCTTCTCTACAGAAGCAAGTGGACTGACTGGAGTTTTCATATTTGCTGCTGTTCTGTGGGGACGTGCACTGCACTGAGGTTAGGACGTTCCACCTTCTTGCAGGAGAAAGAGAAATGATGGAGTGCTAAAAATAGAGTAATTAGGAAACAAACATGCAAGATTAGCCTGCCCTGATTATTCGTGAATGTAAAATAAATTAAATTGCCTCATATACTGTCCATAAAAGTGCCAACAACTCACTACTGAGGATGACTTCCATGACTGCTTTCTCTAGCATCCGTACGCTAATTAGAACTTTCTAACATTTCTGGGAAATTACCACTCACTTTCTGATACATGGTGTCGTACATGATATTGGACCCAGAGTTGCAAATTCACGTCTGGAGAAGTGAGACTGTGTTCGTGCATCCTTTCTCAACTCCATGTGTCTGTGCTCTAAGTGTTCCAACCTTATTCATTTTACTCAAGAAGTCTGAGACAAATCTCTGGGCAGATATAGTTTTTTTTAACTTAGTCCAAAGTATTACCAATTTTTACCTCCCAAGAATAATTGACCTCATTTCTGACTGGATGAAGAATAAGTACAATGGCATGATTTAGAACATATTGTCACTAAACCAGGCCACCAAGCTTTCAAACTGTAGTAGGGGTCAGTAGTGCTCTTGCTCGGCCACCCACACAAATACAAATGTCCCTCCAGGCCAGAAGACACAGGCCCAATTATCCTCTAGGATTATCAGAACTCTGACCTCTGCTATTCTAACTCAAATGCAGACACACATGTTAAATGCTATCTGGCCAAAACTGAGTGGTGTTACAGTTTCTCTATAGCTGGAGATGCAACTGGGTCAGAAGGAACTAACTTCTTTTATGAACGAGAAAAGAAACTTGTGTGTCAGTGGTTGTGCTTCATTGACAGAGGGTATGAGAGGGAGTGGGCAGTTGGGGCTCCACTGGCCACTCTGGTTGGCCAATATGCAGTCTCAGGCAACGTTGATGTAAAAGGGGTCCACTATTTAATTTAAAAAAAATTAGCCAATGGGTAATTTAGTCTTTTGTATTTAAAATTAAGTTTCAGTGGCTCACGCCTATAATCCCAGCACTTGGGAGGCTGAGGCAGACGGACTGCCTGACCTCACAGGTTTGAGACTAGCCTGAGCAAGAGCGAGACCCCCTCCTCTAAAAATAGCTGGGCATTGTGGCTGGGGCCTATAGTCCAGCTACTAGGGAGGTTGAGGCAAGAGAATCATTTGAGACCAAGAGTTTGAGGTTGCCGTGAGCTGATGCCACGGTGCTCTACTGAGGGTGACAAAGTGAGACTCTGTCTATAAAATAAAATAAAATATAAAATAAAGTTTTATAAGCCTTCTCCTGGCCAGCATAGTAAACTGCTGAAGTTGTGAGGAATCTAAATAACTGCAACTTTAGACCCCTGAAGGCCCCCCGACGGCAGGCTCTTTCATGCTGGGCAGTTTACTGTTCTTCCTGCACATGTGTCTGCAACTGTTTTGAATCCTGGAGCACTAAGCTGATGCACGGTCCTAAGGGCTTCATCCCTGGGTGAGCCAGGGCTCTGGTCTCTTCTGTGGCTACAGGCTGTGTTGTCTCTACCACCAGCTGTGCTGTAGAAACTGGGCCTGATAAGCAGAGGCAGAAGTGACAGGATCGCCCAAAATACCTCACCCCTGGAGGAAAAATCCACTCACAATCCCCCCCACTGTAGGCACAGGGTCAACAGTACATTTAGAACAACTGGAACAGGAATGCATCAGAGTGAAGCCGAGAGGAGTCAAGACTCTACAACAGCCAAACACCGTCTGCCCTACAGGCCCATCTCCGTTGTTTAACACTGCAGCCTCCCCAGACATTTAGAACCACACCCTGGGGAAGGTGGCTCAAGGCCAACATCAGTACAGTAAACCTGTTCCCAGTGTTATTACCATGAAAGGAATGCTGAAAAGAAAAATGAAGCCCAGGAAACAAAGTTACATTTCACAACAATTAACTTTTTGGGGAACTGTATAAAACTAGTAGTATGTTAAAATAGTAACACTTTTAAAGTATCTTATAACAGAAATTCTGGAAGTACAGAGTCCATCCTGAGAATGTAGGCAAGACTGTAAAAATGCCTTTCACATCTGGATAAGGGTTTCCCCATTCCAATTCACCTGCCCCGTCAGCAGATAAGCCTTGGGTGTTCCGCCCTGTTCTCTGTTCTTTTCCTCATTCTCTTTATACCTCAGATCTGAGTTCATAATACTGATGAAACAACAGATGAACCCCCATACTTCCATATTTTTTATTTGTTTAGGGGGACTTTTGACCGAGCACAGAGTAGGAAATGTTTATAGGGATTTTAGAAGTTACAACAGTATTTGAGATAAGATGTCCAGCCTCGACCTTCATCTCTGAAAAGTTAATGCCATAATAGCAACATCATCAACTAACTACTCAACACTTTGAGACAAACAGTGCTGAGCACATTGTAACACTGTATAATTAAATCTTCAAGGCAGAAGTGAGTTACACATTTTCTGTCTTCACAGTTGAGAATCCACAGCCAGAGCAGTTAAATAACTCTCCTAAGGTCACACAGCAGGCAGGTGACAAAGTCCACACTTAAGCCCAGATCTTCACCTGACTCTGAGGCTCTTCACCACCACTCTTTCCCCACAATAACTAGGAGATTGTTATTAAAGAATTGGAAGGGCTCGGCGCCTGTGGCTCAAG
>NW_003852493.1:5644933-5653745 GCF_000181295.1 Otolemur garnettii | reverse complement strand
AACTGGAAGAAAAAAAATTAAGAGAGTATGACTTCTCCCAAATCAGCTTACTTTTTTACCATGTGATTTATATCTAGTACGGGCAAGGAGAAGCAAAGCAACCAGAGAGAAGTAGAAAGAGCAGAAAAGAGGGAAAGGAACAGGGGGACAGTTTAAGGTAAAGAATCAAGGGGAAAAGGTAGGCCACTCAAAACTACACAAATGCAAATGTGCCCTAACACAGAATAGTAAAATTAGCATATCACTATAGTCATTTTAAAAATATATGGATTTAAACTGATAGCGATTCACCATAAAGTAACGTGAAAATTACATACACATACTCCTTTATTATTTATTGATTGACTTATTTTTTATTAAATCATAGCTGTGTACATTAATGCAATTGTAGGGTACAATGTGCTGGTTTTATATACAATGTGACATAGTACCTTTTTAAACATACGGTTATCAAGACTGGCTACAGTAGAAGTCCATTGTATGATGCTATTAACATTTAGATTTAGAGTTTTTAATACTATAAACAACTCAGCAGAAAGGAGTCTGACTACTCGAGTGATCATTTCCTTACAGTACATTAGAAGGCATGAGCCAAATGAAATTTCTGGGCTTTTTTAGGCCTGTTGACATGCAGTGCCACCTTACTCTCCAGAAGAGTTGTGGCAATATGAGTCCAACTTGCTCATCCACATGACGTTCAATCATTCTTTCCAGTGTTTGTCAGTCTGATCTGTGAACAAATAGTACCTCTTTGTTTTAACAGTTTCCTCTGACTACTAAAAATGTTAAGACTTTTTTTTAAAAGAGCAATGGCTATTTATTTCATTTCACTGAGTTTTGCAATAACCTTAAAGATAGGAATTATTCTTACTTCATCAATAAAGGACATAGGTTCAAAGATGTTAAAATATCTGCCCAAATTTAAGGGCAAGCAAATAGCAAAACTAAAAATCTCTATTTGGTTATAAATCAGAACTGCTTACAAATTAAAATAGCTATTATATGCACCTAATCTATAATATTTAGTAGTCAGAACAGTCTTTGCAATTGTTGTAGGAAATTTCGTATTAAAAAATCTAAATTAAAAAATTGAATAATTTCTCACCTACCAGGTTTAAAAATGTTTCTACGAACTGTAACTGCCTCGTTCAAATATTTCATTCCAAAACAAAGCACCCCTACTGGTATTAATCATCACTTCAGACATATCTTGCTTATAATTTGCTCATCTATTTTCAAATGAGAAGATAGACTTTGACTTACCTCTTCATACCACTGCAAGTAACTTTCTAGTTCACAGCATACTTTTGGCATAATTGATATTTCAACCAAACTTCAGGTAAGGCTGTATAAAGGTCACATTTTTTACTACTAATACATCTTCCTCATTTTATGCTGAATCTGTTTTCCCCAACAATTAAAAAAATGTAATGCTGAGGTGAAATGATTTTCAGAAAGTACATAATGAAAATACATATTGTTTTATCCTGGAGTGCTGAGAATAGAGCAAAATGCTTAAAGTGGTGTAATGGATGAGTATCTTAGCTGAAGTACATAATAAGAAATATGCTAAGTGCAAGTAGCTTTTCCTTCCTCATCAGTGAGTCATTTAAAGTTCCTAAAGTTTATAAAGAAATGATCCACCTTTTAGAATAGCAAGAGTCTGCCTACCTCCTGATAAGTCTGAAAATGTCAGCCTCATTTTAAGCGAATTTTGCACCTCAGGATTCCATTCCCTTCTTCCCCAAGGACTACGAAATGTTAGTAGTACAATCAATAACCACGAGAGAAAGATGGTAGAGAGAGAGAAGGTCTACTACACCACGTGGGGAGAGGGGAAAGTGAGGGAAGGGGAGGAGAGAAGCCAACTGTAAGAGTCAAAAGAAAAAAATGGGACTCACTGATGATTTGTTAGGTTGACCACACAGAAAATGGTATTAAGAGGCTGAAGAAGAGTATAGGAAAATTTGGCCAAAGATCAAAACAAAATTTAGGAAATGGAAAAATGAGCCAGGTATTTCCACTGGAGAAAAAACAGTTGTACTTAAACAAAGACAAAAGACTATTTGGCTCATTGTTGAATGATACGCACAGAGCCAGAACTTTGGAAACAATGACTAGTAATTTAATTAAAAAATCGTGATATATCCTTATTCAGAAAATGGGAAGACTGGAAAGAAGAACAAGGTAGAAATTCTCACCCATGTAATAATAACAAATAAGGGCTAAAATTAATGATTCAAGAAACAGTAGAACATATTGCTTAGATATAAGGAGATGAATAATAGAATAGACAAAATAATTAGAAGTATTTACCTCTGGCAAAAAGAATGAGGCAAAGGGATCAGAGGACTGTTGTAATTTATTATATGCCATCCAGTATTATTTTACTTAACTATAAGCTTATTAATTTAAAAAATAAAAATAGAAACAGCACCAACATAAAAAAGTAAAAAGTTAAGAAAAAATGTATTACTACATAGGGAGAAAATAAGGCTTTGTATAAGGACTGTGCCTATGCAACACGATCCCATTTTCTTTTTTTTTTTTGAGATAGAGCCTCAAGCTGTCCCCCTGGGTAGAGTGCTGTAGCATCACAGCTCACAGCAACCTCCAACTCCTGGACTCAAGCGAGTCTCTTGCCTCCGCTTCCCAAGTAGCTGGGACACAGGCGCCGGCCACAACGCCCGGCTATTTTTTGGTTATAGCCATCATTGTTGTTTGGTGGGCCCGGGCTGGATTTGAACCCACCACCTTGGGTGTATGTGGCTGGTGCCTTAGCCACTTGAGCCACAGGTGCTGAGCCAATCCCATTTTCATAAAGAAATAAAACCCAAATGCCTTCTCTCAGTGATAACACTATGGAGCAGTCCATCTTTTTTATTATTCTACATTTTCTACTGTAAAGATATATAGCACTTTGATAAGAAAAAAAGAATTTAAAAAAAGTAAGCAGGAGGAAATTGGTCAGCTGAAAAATGGAACTTAGGAAGTAAAATCAGAAAGATAGAAGGAGACACAGAAAAAATAGTATCCTAATAGGCAAGGGAGAAAAGCAATTTCACCAGCGAGAGTGCAGTCAAACTCTGCTGGGCAAGACAGTGCCTGAGAAACCTTTTCCTAGGAGATAAGGAAGGGGTGTCTTCAGGAGAACAGTCCAGGCAGGGTAGTTAAAGGGAAGGAGGGCTGCAGGGATAAGGAAGAGGACCGCCCTGAAGCGGGGTAGAGGTGCAGACCACAGGTCTCTGCAGGTGAAGGCAGCTGCTGGCACTTGTTAAAATCTTGAGGAGATAGAAGATATTTAAGAAACAGTGGGCTTGGTGCCTGTAGTACAGTGGTTATGGCACCAGCCAGGTGTACCAAGGCTGGCGGGTTCAAGCCCGGCCTGGGCCAGCTAACCAACAATGACAACTACAACAAAAAATAGCTGGCACTGTGGCAGGTGCCTGTAGTCTCAGCTACTTGGGAGGCTAAGGCAAGAGAATCGCTTAAGCCCAAGAGTCTGAGGTTGCTGTGAGCTGTGACACCACAGCACTCTACTAAGGGTGTCATAGTGAGGCTCTGTCTCCAAAAAAAAAAAAAAAGAATGAAACAGTGGCCAGTGTGGAGAGGAAGCAACTGAGGACAAAGTTGATTTCTCAACAAAAAAGATAATTTAACCTTTAGCAAACTGATTGTTTTGGTTTCTAGTTTTTAGAAACCTTTGTTGCCCCTGAGTCCTTGCCTACATCCTGACATTTGGTATTAAAAAACAAAGGACTCTGGCCATCATTATGAATTTTGACAAACCATGAATCCCATATAAAAAGGGAAGAATCTTATACTACTACTAAGTCATAAGTCCAAAGTTACCATCATTCCTTAAGTATTCAAAAGAATACTGTATCTCTTTAAAAAGAATTACTCTGTACAATAATCAAGTTGAATAACAGGGCATGTAAGCTTGATAACAATTTCAAAACATGGACTTTTTCATTACAGTTAAATTGTAGGATTTTAAATATCACTTAGCAAGTACTTGGATGGGGGAAGCAAGATGCTGAACAATATGTTTGGTATGACCCATTTTTATTTTTTACAAGAGCCAGTTATTTTTAACCTTGGCTGCATATCAGAATCATCTAGAGCAGTGGTTCTCAACCTTCCTTATGCTGCAATGTATTTTCATTGCTATGAAGGGGTCGAGATCCACAGGTTGAGAACCGCTGATCTAGAGGATTACTGAAAAGTATCAGCGCCTAGGGCTTACCACAGTAATTCTTATTTATTTGGTTTGGGACAACAAGGCTTGGGCATTGGGAGTTTTGACAATGCCTTCCTCTAACTCCTACCTGTATGATTCTATGTGAGGATGGAAAAAAAAAGTATGAAAGGGTTGGGGGTCAGAAGTTTTCATTCCCTACTTTGCATGTTTTTGTATTGAGTTCTGAAACAATGGTAATATACTATTTTTATAATTTAAATAGAAGTATCTCTATTTAAAAATTAACAAAAGCAATACCTCTTTATAGGTTTTCAAATGATTTAAGAGGGAAAATATCTTTTGAATCATGTCACAATGCTCATTTTTCTGTTAGAGAATGTTTCTAGAAACCATCAAATTCAGTGTACTGGGAGGACAAAGGTGGGATGAGAGGCAGTGTGGGCACATCCCAACGGGGCAGAGTGAACAGGGGAGAAGAGTGAGATGGATCTGCAGGGGCTGTGTGAGAGTCTGGCTCACACAGGGCAGCAATGGAGCCCACTTGCAGATCTTTGATCCGGGTAGTGATGCAACGTAGCCTCTTGGTGAATGAAAGCCCAACTACGCAAAGTAAAACTATAAGGTTAAAAAAAAAAAGAAAATGTCGAAGAACACCTTTGAGACCTAGGGATAGAGAAGGACTTGAACAAAACCTACAAGCCATATAGCCAGGAAAAAAAAAAAGATGATTCTGATAGCACATTTAAAGGTTCATGTTTAATAGATAAAGTGTATAGGCAGAGTAGACATTACATTTTTTTTAAAGCCTAATAAGGGACAAATATCCAGAATACAAAGATGTCCCTCAAATCAACATAAGAAGGATGGGAACCCCAACAAAAAATGGGCAAAAGCCACAGAGAAGAAATTTACAGAAATTTACACCCCAAAATGCAATGAACAGATGGAAGAGACAATCAAGTTCACAAGCACTCAGAGAAATACAAACAGAAAATGAGATAATTTATACCTGGAGCACTGGCAAACACTAGAAAGCTGGACCATGCCGAGCCAAGCGCTGGTGGGTGTGAGGATGTAAAGACAGATGAAGCCGTTCTTGAGAGTATTGGCAAAGCACAGCGTATGCAAGTTAAGAGTACAGGCAGTCCCCAGGGTTATGAACAAGACTCTGTAGATCTGTTCTTCTGTTGAATTTGCATGTAAGTTGGAACAGGTACATTTACCTATAGTGTATAATAGCCTCCATTCATAACTGGGAGTTGTAGGTCAGTCAAATGTTTGCAACTCAGAGACTGCCTATACTCACAGTTTATGACCCAGCCATCCTGGTGCTAGGCAAACATACTCCCAAAGAAACTGTCACACCGGTCCCAAGGGGACATGGAACCTTCTATATGATGGTAGGGAGGTAGCAACTGTCTAAATACCCACCACAAAATAAGAGGCAAAACTGGATAAATATATATCATGGAATACGCAACTGCAGTTGGAACCAACGAGCTAAGGTTAACACCACCAGGCATGGACTTTTAAAATAAACATTTGGGTGAAAAATACTAAGTGAATGAGGACAACATTCATATAATGATCACATAACACAAAATATCTATTATATAAGAATTCATAACAAACGAGAAGAAAAACATGGGACACAGTGGAGTAAGTGCCCAGGGCGGGGGGGGGGGAGAGGATGCAGGTACAAGGAATTATCTCAACTGAAATAATATGAACTCCTCAAGTCTCCCGAAAGGGTAACTAAAAAATGTCTACAAAATAAAGATTAGCAGTGTGATCAAAACAGTGAGAACCGGGCCGGGTGTGGTGACTCACGCCTATAATCCCAGCACTCTGACAGGTTGAGGCCAGAGAATCACCTGAGCTCATGAGTTCAAAACCAGTTTGAGCTAGAGCGGGACTTTGTCTCTTCCAAAAAAAAAATAGCCGGGTGTTGTGGCGGGTGCCTATAGTCCCAACTACTTGGGAGGCTGAGGCAAGAGAATTGCTTAAGTCCAAGAGTTTGAGGATGCTGTGAGCTGTGACACCACAGCACTCTACCTAGGGCAACATAGTGAGTCTCCGTCTCACAAAAACAAACAAATAAAAACCACAAACCACACACACACAGAGAAAACCCAGAGACAAAGAGAACAAACAGGAGACCATAGGTCAGTCTTCTGAAATGTTCCCTATTGAAAATCTTACCCTTCTCTGGCTCGGCGCCTATAGCTCGACCGGCTAAGGCGCCAGCCACGTACACCTAAGGTGGCGGGTTCGAATCCCCAGCCCAGACCCGCCAAACAACAATGATGGCTGCAACCAAAAAATGGCCGGGCGTTGTGGCGGGCGCCTGTGGTCCCAGCTACTTGGGAGGCGGAGGCAGGAGACTCGCTTGAGCCCAGGAGTTGGAGGTTGCTGTGAGCTGTAATGCCACGGCACGCTACCCAGGGGGAGAGCTTGAGGCTCTGTCTCAAAAAAAAAAAAAAAAAAAAGAAAATCTTACCCTTCTCAACAGACTCCTAGGAACTCTATTTACCCCCTCCTCCTGAAAAAAATGCCTGCTTATCCCAACTTTCTATTTCCTATTTCCAAATTTCAGTCATGTGTGACAAATTAGCTATTCACATCATTTGAAACCCAATAGCATTTTAAGAAATAGTATTAAAAGTGGAAGTTTATTATAAGCTTTTTGAAAATCTAAGAAAAATACATCTGGCCAGGCGCAGTGGCTCACGCCTGTAATCCTAGGACTCTGGCAGGATGAAGCTGGTGTATTGCCGGAGGTCAGGAGTTAGAGACCAGTCTGAGCAAGAGCAAGACTCCTTAGTCTTTCCTAAAAATAGAATAACTAGCTGGGTGTTGTGGGCGGCACCTATAGTCCCAGCTACTTGGGAGGCTAAGACAAGAGGACAGCTTGAACCCAAGAGTTTGAGGTCGCTGTGAGCTGTGACGTCACAACACTCTACTAAGGGTGACGATGTAAGACTCTGTCTCAATAAAAAAAAAGAGAGAGAGAAACACATCTAGTTTACTTAGACATCTTTTCACTTCCTCAAAAAGTTCTAGTATTTATGTTTATGCTTGTAAGTATCACATTTATTTTCTCTCTAAAGAGTTGTTTTTTTTTTTAAATTCAATTTGGCGACCAGGTCCTTTATCAGAGAAGCACCAGAAACCTAGCAGGAAATAAAGAGGCACAACTAAAGCCCTAACAATTTGGCTAGAAATATCCCAAAGAAATTCTAGGTAGGTGCCATTTGGTTTTAATGACTTACACATCCTTAGATTGAATAAAAACATTTTAAGTTGGGTGGTGGGTTCAAACCTAGCCCTGGCCAAAAACTGCAAAAAAAAAAAAAAAAGTTAAGTAAATCTTACTGTTTTATCTAGTATCATTAATATGTCTGTTTTAAAAGACAATATGAGCTTAAGACTTAATCTAATTGCTTTCTTATTAATGACGAATAGCTGAAGAAAAGTTATTCTCACTGTTAGCTGTTTTCTCAAGGTGGAGGGAGGTGAGAGAGGGCTGTGCTCTGAGTCTTGGAGTTCACTCTACAGCCAGAGCTGAGGAATCCAGACTCCCTCACCTTAAGGTCCTCCTACTACGCACTGTTCAAGTTTATTGGATGCAATTATGTCTTTTAACATACATACCTCTGACTTGTTTGATAAACACAGCTCCAAAAATGATTTGCACTGACACCAAATGGCAAAAACACTTTGCAAATGACATATGGCTTAAAAGCAGCAAGTGCGTGGAATTTAGTTTCTGGTACTATGACCCTAAAAAGAAAAGGCTAATAAATAATAAACCAATCCTTGGATCACAATGGCAAGACATTAAGAAAAGTAACTTTCTCTTTAGCAAAAACCTACCTGCCCACACCCAGCTAAGACAGCTGCAGGGGCGGAAGAGTCAGGGAAGCCCCCATCAGCTCAGAGTGCCACTGTGAGAGAAGGAGAACATTTTAGGGCGTAGACACCGCCTCTGGGCCTGTCACACCAACTCCACAGGAGGAACAACACGCAAGCAGCACAATCATCTCCCGGGAGCAAGTAATTCTGAAGAGAGGGAGTGAAGGGGTTTGGCTTCAGAAATCTCTTTGTCAGGGACACAAACTCAAAACAATTCAGATAGTTTGGCCACATTAAAACCACCTTTACTACTATAAACATCAAAACTTTAGGAAGTTACTATAGATAGCAATTCAAAAAAAAAGAGAAGCCTAGATAATACTTAGAGAAATGATATCAAAAGATTTAAGACGTTACATAAATTTCATACCTACAATTTATGGCTTCTGAAGGAAAAGAAAGCAAAATACTTGGATAAGTTGTTTGTTTGTTTTAAATAAAGTCTTCTTATCCAAATGTGACATATTAGATTTCTGGGATATAGATAATGTAAGTTAAAAAGATTTATCAAAGTCATCAAGTTTAACGCCATCCATTGTAGAAATGAGAAAATAATGGCTGAGGGGGATGTAATGCCTTCCCCAAGGCCTCTAAGATAGAAAATAGAGATGAAGGCTCGGCACCTGTGGCTCAAGTGGCTAAGGCACCAGCCACATACACCTGAGCTGGCGGGTTCAAATCCAGCCTGGGCCC
>NW_003852493.1:5621696-5644758 GCF_000181295.1 Otolemur garnettii | reverse complement strand
TGAGGCTCTGTCTCAAAAAAAAAAAAAAAAAAAAAGAAAGAAAGAAAAGAAAAGAAAAGAAAACACAAATGAAAACACACCTTTTTTGAAGACACATTTCTTGCTCACCCTTGCCTATCTGCTGTCCAGGCACTCACAGAACAGCTCTTTTTAATCACTCATAAGCTTCATCCTGTCTCTGATTCAGACGCTCTTTTACCAGAAAACCATCAAGAATCATTGATAACATTCACAATCACTGATAATGTCAATATACTGATCCCATTGCTATTCTTAGAAGTGAGACCACCACCCTAAGGAACATTCTGTTTAGTAGGAAGTGAATAATAAATTCAGGTCATGCTCAACTGGAAAGGGATTGCACAAAGCCCTGATTTCGGGAGGCAGAATGCATGGAGGCTATCTCCAAGCTGCGAGCCAGCCACATCAGCACTGGGAAATGGATACCTGGATGTGAGGAAAGGCCAAGGTGGTGATGACCTCTTCCTTGTGGACGCTGCTTCACACTGTTTAGAGGCGGCAGGACAATATAAGTGGTATTTTTTTTTTTAAAAAAGAGCACATGAGAATACAGCAAAACACCATTAGAAAAGACTCAATAGTCAAAACAAGAACAAATGAAAAGTCATCTCTGAAACAAATGAAGAAAAGTGCTGAAGAGAAGATGAAGGAACTCCAGTAGGGAAAAGCTGCATCAGGAAGTGCTAAAGGAGAGGATGCACATAGTAGGCTCTACAAATATTTGTTAAATTTCATACCCTGCCAAAATCTTTATACCCCCCATCCAATTTTTTAAACTTAATTTGCAGCACACATGTACAGAAATCAGATCACACAATGGTTATAGATAATTTAGTAGATGGCAGTAATAAATTTGTGGATATAGAAGGAACAAATAAAAAGATCCGAGTCTATGTTGAATATGGTTTGATTCTATGGAATGAATTTAGAAGAAATGAATAATTCCACAACTGAAGACACAACTCAATATTTTCACTTATGAATTAGGAACATCTCAGGAGTTTTCTCCTAATTACTTATTTCATTACCATATTTTATTCCCAGAAGAATTTATCTTACAAACTCCTGCCAAATCTCCGCTTTCATCCGACATCAAGTCCCTATGAACTGGGACTGTGCTGGGCAGCAGTACAGTACAATGTCCTTACTCAGCATGCAAAACAGTACAAAGAAAAAGTGTGGAATACCATTTGCAGAAGCTATTTTTACATTCAAGTTCTTTCAGCACCAATCTATCTAAATTTAACTTGAATAATTATATAAACATTTTACCCAAACAAACTAAAACTTTAAACTCATGGGTACTTTATATATATGACATCTCCCGCATTGACTCAGAGCAACATCCTGATCAAACAAAGGCCTTTTCTTTTTACATTGGAAACTGAGGTTTGGATTCTGATTAAATTACTATCTGCGAGATCCTAGGCAGGGGCGTCCAGGCTTTTTTTCTTTTTTGTTCTCTGCTATACGTTCAAAGAATAAGAGTTGTCTTGGGCCACATGTTAAATAACACAGACACCAAGGAAAGCTGATGAGCAAGAAAAAAAGAAGTCCAGGCATCCTTTTTGCAATATCTGCCACCACAAATAAAGAAAAAAGAGCCTCAAAAATCAATATTCAACCTACAGGCAGCAGGTTGGACACCCCTTTTAGGGCAAGCCACAGATTTTTTTTTTACTGCCTTTTCATATGTAAAACACAAACATGGCTATAATATCTCCTTCCAAAGATTATGATGATGACAACTAGTAACTATAGAGGACTGCTGCACAGTTCGCACAAATGTGCTTTTAAAAAATGCCTTTGTGGGGCAGTGCCTGTGGCTCAGTGAGTAGAGCGCCAGCCCTAGGAGTTGGAGGTTACTGTGAGCGGTGATGCCACAGCACTCTACTGAGGGCAACAACAAGAACAACAACAAAAAATGCCTTTGTGTCAGTTAAAAATGGCCTATGTATGGCCTTAAGTTTCCACTATGTCACTTGCGATTGCTTTTAATCATCACACAAAGCTGACAGGCCAGTGTGGAAATCACTACTACAGGTTGAATCATAATGTGACAAACTCCATACTTTGGCCACTTCTCTGCCCACCCCTGCTTACAAGTATCCTTTATATAAGGATGCTAGTAAGTAATATCTCATATGCAACATACAATAGGTCTGCCTATACTTACAAGACTATGAAGTTACATGAAAGATATTTTCCTTCGTGTTTAAATTGTTACTGCATTCTGACCCTAACCATTCTCCGAATGTATTGTATAGTCAGAATGTGAATAGCTTTACTCAACGTATAAAGACTGTTACTGGACTCACTGTTTATTGTCTACAATCCAGCCTGGAGCTGCCCCTGCCCAAGAGGGGCTGTCCCAAACAAAGCAGAGTGCCTTTCAGTCACCATTATTCTATACTTTCTGACAAGGCCATGTTGCTGGTGATACACATCAGGACATTTTTCAAATATCCCTCCAGACTGCTTCCTAAATCAGTTTCCCATGCAGCAGGTACTAATGTATCATGCTTATTTAGATCTTTCCCTGACTTACAGTTGGGAAGAGTCGCACCTGGAATATGGGTCACTCTGTTCTGAACACCCTGCCCTACCACCACATACTACTTGACATTCCCCAACTCTCAGGAAACTGAAGCACTGCTCAGAAAGCGACAAGATATCTGCATGTCTTCTGGGCTGTAGTCCTTTAAGTCTTCAATTTCACCTGAAACTCAGTTGCACATTGCCACCAAACTACTGGCTTCCCCCAAAACTCATTAGATTTGATATGGTGAAAAATGTTCAGTCATGTTCTGTTTAAATTTCTTCACTTCACTATGATTTATTACTCTAATGATAACCTCAAAGGAAAAAAATTCTACTTTGCCTGACACAATTAATATTGTCTCCATACTTCATACAATTTAATACAATAACATTTTCTTCTTACATCCTTATCTACATATATTCAAATAGGAAGAAACTAGTTTAAGTATAGCCTATCACAAAAGAATTTAGAAATTGAGTTGCCAATTATCTTCAAAATAATTTTGCCACAATTACAAATTATATGATGTTATAAAATCCAGTTCTCCTTATTAAATTCCATTTCTATAATTCTTTTAGTTCAAACGTTGCTATTACCAATTACATAGGTTTAATTATAAATAAAAAATTCAGTGTGGTCAAAAATCAGGACATGCATGTGTTTTGTAACAAATATAATTGGTGCTTAAAAGAGTTTTAAATAATGTAACAATTTACTGTAAACATAACCTCAATTAGCTGACAATGTACTATTTGCCAATGTATTTTAATTATTGACGTTAGGGATGGGTCTTACTGAACATAAGCCAATTAATGCCTATTCTCATACCTGTGATCAAAACAAAACTACAAAAACACATCTTTAGCTATTATGAAGTTATGCATTTTCTTGCATTAGAATCCAATATACATATAGAAATTTGAGTATCATTCATTCCTTCATTTCACAGATGATAGTGAACTAAAGGGTTAAATGTTTTGCTAATAAGAGAGCCCCTGTTCACACATTCAAGCTCAGTGATGAATCACATCCGATCATTTTCATTTATTCATTCAGCAAGTCCACCCTAACCACCTAGTACAAGTCAGATGCTTGAAATGGGTTGTAAGAATGCAATGACACTGTTGAGGGAACTTACAGTGGGGAGAGACTTCAAATAATCCTACAAACAAGTGTGTGAAATTATACACAGTGTTGTTACAGGCTATATGCAGCCTATCTCAGGCAGTATAGTGGATAATTAAGAGCCTGGGGTGGTCTAGGATTAAGTGGGCTGGATGAAATCCCAGTGCTGTCACCTCCTAGCTATGCATTTCTGGATGACTTACTTAACCCTTATGTGTTTTTGTGTTCTCATCTGTAAAATAGGACCAATAATACTAGGCTTATAGGGTTGTTGTAACTAAATTAGTTAATTCACATAAAATGTGCAGAACAGAGCTTGCCCATGCAGTAAGCACGCAATAAATGCCTACTACTTTAAGAAAAGCTGGAAATCTGTGTATGCGATAAACTGTCATTTGGGAACCTCTGCTTACAGAGGAAGGTGGGTCACACAAAGCCTTGAAGGCCATCGTCAAGCTTTCAGTTTTGATATCAGAGAAACAGCAAACGATTTAATTAGGGAGGTGACCTAATCAAATGGCTTTTCTTTTTCTTTTTTCAAAGATCTGGCACTTGGGAACAACTGGGTAAGGTGAGACATGAGCATGCTAGGTTAGATGGCTTACAGTAACATGCATTTTTTTTTAAGAGACAAAGTCTCGTTTTATTGCCCTTGGTAGAGTGCCATGGCATCATAGCCCACAGCAACCTCCAACTCCTGGGCTTGGGCAATTCTCTTGCCTCAGCCTCTCAAGTAGCTGGGACTACAGGTGCGCGCCACAACACCGGGCTATTTTTTTGTTGCTGTTTGGCTGAAGCTGGGTTCAAACCCACCACCTTTGGTATATGGGGTGACGCCCTACCCATTGAGCCACAGGCGTCACCCCCCAAAAATGTATATATTAAGAAGAAATGTTACCCTTGAACCATAAACACCTCTAACACACACCCCAAATCAGGACAGCAATGAACAGCAGAACTTCAATGCTTTGGTTCTCTAGGACAAGTAGAATTGACAATCAGCTTAGATTCAAGAGGCTTTGAAAAATGTGCAACTATTTACATTCTCGTTATGCTTACTTTTAATGTTCCCACACATTCATGCTGTACATATTCATTAGTAAGCTTGGCAATAAATGGAAAAGAAAACTCAAATCAACTGACACTGGGTTTAGCTGGCAAAAAAAGTACTCTGCAGAACCATGACGAAACACAATACCTTTCAAATTATATGTTAATTATCTGTTAATCTCCTAATTCTACCTGCACATTTCCTTAGGGTAGAACACAATTCCAAGGTTAGTTGGTTTAATAGATGTTAACAAATCCAAGAGTTAAAAAATAATTATTAACTTTAGTAAAAATTAGATATCTTAGTGTGTTTTTTAAAGGTAGGGGCTTTAAAAATTTCAAAATAGCATTAACAAAAAAAAAAAAGAAAAGAAAAATCACTTTTTCAGATAATAGGTCCCACAAATACCATTTATTGCACAAAAAAATGTACTTGCTTTCCTACCTGCCATACTGACAGTCTCTATAATACCACATTACTTATTTTGTCACTAATACCTACCTAGAGTTAGTTAATATCCAGTCATTAATTTATGGCTCATGAAATTTATGTGATGATTAGGGTTTATATACTGCAAGTTGAAGATCTAAACCTCAACATTAAAAGGACGAAATGAAAGGACAAAATTTAAAAAAGGACAAAATGATTAAAAAAAAAAAAGTGACAATTAGGGCAACGCCTGTGGCTCAGTGAGTAGGGTGCCAGCCCCATATACTGAGGGTGGAGGGTTCAAACCTGGCCCCGGCCAAACTGCAACAAAAAAATAGCTGGGCACTGTGGCATGCGCCTGTAGTCCCAGCTATTCGGGAGGCTGAGGCAAGAGAATCACCTAAGCCCAGGAGTTGGAGGTTGCTGTGAGCTGTGATGTCACAACACTCTACCAAGGGTGATAAAGTGAGACTCTGTGTCTAAAAAAAAAAAAAAGTGACAATTAAAGAGCAATCTGTTTAACATAGAAAGGAAAAAACTGAGAAATAATCAAGAATCCCCCAAATGACATTAGAAATTAGAGAGCCTTTGGGGAAAAATGTATTAAGAATAGAACAAGTAATTGAAGACAAAAACTCCAGTATGAGAAGTACACAAAGGAGGAGAGGAAAAGGCCAGGCGCCGTGGCTCATGCCTATAATCCTAGGACTCTGGGAGGCTGAGGCTAGGATTATTTGCTTGAGCTCAGGAGTTCAAGACTAGCCTGAGCAAGAGACCCTGCCTCCAGCAAAAATAGAAAAATTAGCTGGGCACTGTGGCGAACTGTAGGCCCAGCTACTCAGGAAGCTGAGGCAAGAGGATTGCTGGAGCCCAAGGGTTTGAGGTTGCTGTGAAATGTGACCCCACAGCACTCTACTCAGAGGGCCACAGAGTGAGATTCTGTCTCGAAAAGAGTCGGGAAAAAAACATAGGTTCCTAACCCTTATCTCAATTTCCCCAACTCAAAACACTGATTTTTCTAAAGACACACTGAAGAACAGTTTTAGTCTCTAAGCTAGTGACTTAGAGATGGGCCAAATGATTGTTTCTGATGTCTAAACTTCAGGAACTAGCCATAAACATTCAATTAATTTCCACACTGGACGGGAAAAAGCTACTTTAAAAATAACCAATTGGCTCACGTGTAGACTAAGAACCACTATACCACAAGCTCAGAATTCAACTCTCCCTTTGCTCTGTTATCTGCAAGTAGAATTCAAAAATTTTCAGAAGGTTTATTAAAGACAGAAATTTCAGAAGACAGCATTAGAGACAGAAGTCAATCTGACCCCTTTGGGGAAAACCACAACAGAAATAAAAACAAACACCTTACATTACAAATTACATCAGCGAGTTAAGAAGACTGCCACAAATATCAGAGATATCTGCAATGCATGGGCGTGAAGCTTGCCCCTAGGAATAATGTGCATGGTATATTTCCACCAATAAGGTAATCTGTACTTTCTCTTAAGTTTCTATTTTAAATCAGAAGACCCTGAATTACCTCAGAGTTAAGAAAATTAAAACTGACACTGATGTTTTCCTTGAAGTAAGAAACTTGAGAATAAAATAAATCCAGATCAGCACTTTCTGTGATGATGGAAATACTATATATATTTGCACCTTCCTATACAGCAGGCACTAGCCACCTGTAGCTACTCAGCACCTGACATGTGGCTAGTGTCACTGAGGCATCGAACCTTTTATTTTAATTCATACAGATTTAAATAGCCATATTTGACTAATGGCTATGTAGTAAATAGCACAAACACCTAACTATGACATGACAGATTACAGTTGACAATTCTATAAAGTTTACTAATGTTGGGCCAGCGTGGTGCTCACGCCTGTAATCCTCTGTAAACCTCTGGGAGGCCAAGGTGAGTGGAATGCCTGAGCTCAAGAGTTAGAGACCAGTCTAAGCAAGAACAAGATTACACCTCTACTAAAAATAGAAAAAACTAGCCGGGCGTCGTGGTACACTCCTCAAGTCCCAGCTACTCGGGAGGCTGAGACAAGAGGATCCTGTGAGCCCAAGAGTTTGGGGTTGCTGTGAGCTGTGACGCCACAGCATTCTACCGAGGGTGACAAAGTGAGACTCCCTCTAAAAAAAAAAAAAAAGTTTACAAGTATCATTCAAAGTAGAATATAGTAAAATATCACTAACATTAACAACAATATTTTAAAATCTGACACTAACATTATAAACTAATTTGGCACCATTTCAATAATACATATTGGTGGATAATGTTCATTTCGATAACCAGTTTTGCTGTTTTTTATGTGTTATGTGGCATTGACTCTCCACATATTTTACTTATACATTATCTTTGAATACTATAAAATTCTCTCTCCAAAAGTAATCAGAGCACTTATAATAGCGCTTGAAATAGGCCAATTTAAAAAGGGGCAAAGGATTTGAATAGGCATCTCCAAAGAAGATATACAAATGGCCCATAAGTACATGAAAAAATGCTCAAATGCCTCTAGTCATTGGGGAAATGTAAATCGAAAGTACCATGAGATTATCACTTCATACTCACTAGGGAAGTGTAATTAAAGAAAGACAGTAACAAGTGTTGGTGAGAATGTGGCCGGCTGGAACCCTCATACATTGCTCAAGGGGAAGTAACTGTGCAGCTGTTCTGGAAACAGTTCGGCAGTTCTCAAAAAGTTAAACATAGAGTTTCCATATGACCCAGCAGCTCCGTTCCTAGGCATATACCAGAAGAACTGAAAACATATGTTCCCACAAAAACGTACACAAATGTTTGTATCATCACTATTCATGAGAGCCAGAATGGAAACAATCCCATTGCCCATAGCTGATCAATGGAGAAACGAATGCAGGACATCCACAGGATGGAATGTTTTTCAAACATAAAAAGGAATGAAATATTGATTCATGCTACATGGATGAATCTCAAAAACGTCATGCTAAACAAAAGCCATAGACTACACGATTCTATTTATATGAAACGTTTGGAACAGACAACAAATCCATAAAGACAGAAAGTAGACTTTCTGGTGGTTGCCAGGTGCGGGGGGAGAGGGAAAGAATAAATAACCGCTTAATTGGTACACGGTTTGTTTTGGGGATGATGAAAATGTTTCTGGAATTAGGGATGACGATTGCACAATTTGAAAATGTACTAAAAACCAGTGAACTGTGCTTGTTAAAAGGGTGAATTTATAGTATCGGAATTAATTCTCAATTTTTAAAAGCATTTCGATTCTTGGCTTTATTTTCTGTTATCAACAATTTCTACAAACAAACATTTCATACAGGAGGCAAATTTTAAGAGTTATTAGATGTTAAAATTAAGAACAGAACCAGTCAACAGAAATCATTAAGCTGGTGCTGACTTCTGAGAAGAAAAGGACTAGCATATACTCTTGACCCACAGGTATGGGATAGGTCTGTAATTTAGCTCTCCGTGAAGCAGGAGCAGCTCTGAGCCACGGTTTGAGAAGGCTGAGTTTCCTTCCCCTCTTTCTGATATCCTGCCCAGCCAACAAAAGATACAAAGACTTAAGCCACCTGGGCAGCCCTAGTAGACACGCGGGCAGAAGCAAAACTGTGCTGCCAAGTTACGAGCCAGTTCTGGCCTTCAGTAAGTCAAGCAAACGGGGGAATCATAAATGCTTTAGGAATACATTTCCATTTCATGACTCAGAAAAAGAACTGTTTGTCTAGGTCATATAGTAAGTTAGAGACTAAAAAATAACCCAAAAAGTAATTAACAGTCTATACTCTTATTCACCAGCCACCAATGGCAGAGGATAGAATTACCACCTGTAGTAGGTAGCTTTTTCCCCTTAACACAGTTGTTATTAAACTCTTTTCCAAACTGATAAAGATGTCATGATTCTCATTTTAAATAGAAATGATAATCTGCCTATGAAAGCTTAATAAGGATATATCAAGGCAAAATAAAATTTGAAAATCTAAAAGTTAAAAATAAAATTAAAATATTAAATGCAGAATTTAAAAGTTAGCTATTGTTTAATATCTAAATTTTTGGAGAGCTAAAAAAAGGTTGAAAAAAAAATAGTACTGATTAAGTAACTCCTACTAATGGAAAAATGAAAATAATAGAAACCTCCTGGAGAATGCTGGCTGCCCAGCCCAGCCCAGCCCAGCCCAGCCCAGCCCAGAAAAGGAATGGGAAAAGTCCCTTCCAGGGAAGTACGGTGAAGGTGGGATTTACTAACTCTAACACTGGGGGAAAAGTAACAGGAAATCATGATCACAACTAAGACTTTCCACATCTAAAACCTCATGTTTATAGAAATACAGATATTATGTATATAGTAAAAATAAAAATATAATAAAAAGAAAAAACACCAACTTCAGAAACCTTAATTTAGCAAACAAGATTTTTTTAATTTGAATAACAGTTTCATGGGCTCAATAGTTTCATGTGGACTTTTTCCACATTTGATACATACCATAAAAACTCCAAGGAAAAAGTTTCATTATCATTAGTGATCATCATTTACAAAAGTTCAAATTATGTTTTCTAGTAACTACCAAAATAGGGGTGGCACCTGTGGCTCAGTGAGTAGGGTGCTGGCCCCATATACTGAGGGTAGCGGGTTCAAACCTGGCCCTGGCCAAACTGCAACATCAACAAAATGGCTCAGGTGCCAGCCACATACACCTGAGCTGGTGGGTTCGAATCCAGCCCAGGCCTGCCAAACAACAATGACAGCTGCAACCAAAAAATAGCTGGGTGTTGTGGCAGACACCTGCAGTCCCAGCTACTTGGGAGGCGGAAGCAGGAGAATCAGTTGAGCCCAGGAGTTGGAGGTTGCTGTGAGCTATGATGCCACAGCATTCTACCCAGGGTGACAGTTTGAGGCTGTCACCAAAAAAAAACATACCAAAATATGCAAATAATTCACATTGTTTGCGCTTCACCATGTTAAGGTTTAAAGCCATCATTAACAACGTAGATGGTTCTATCAAAATACTGACTTAGAAAGCCATCTAATAGAAGGTAAGCTATTGCCAGGGTATAGCGGTGGGCAGGCAGCAGCTCCAGGCTTACTGAAGAGCCCATCTATCTTGATTAGCACAGCACTTTTCAAACATGTTAATGTCTCTTGGCATAAGAATTTAAAGAATACTACTGCTGGCATAGTCCATAGTGCTTATTAAACCTGGAAAACCAAAATCAAGGCATGTCATCTGCTTGTGAGCACTCCATCTTACAAAATTCCACCTCCCGGACTGGGAGAAGGAAAACATACAACTTAATGCGGCTACTTTTAAGCTTTGGAGGTCACTCTTCTGAATTCTTCCCTAAATAAAAAAGAAATAATCTAAATTATGATGCCTTTATGATCTTCTATTCAACAGCTTCACATCTTATAGCTAACATGAGGTTAATACTAAGTTTCAAACCACACCCTTTCAAAAACAAAACTGCAAATTTAGGATCTCTAACTTTTGCCAGACTATTTTAAGAAACTAAAAATGTTTTTAGCCTGAACTAGAAATTTCTCTTTAGAGGGAATAAACTTTGTCCCTGTCTTATGAGCTAATATACAAGAAGTATTATGATGGCAATTAACCTATTTATTTGCATACAGCAGAAACTAGTCTCTACAGCTTAGCCTGAGGCTTTAGCCACTTTTTTTTTTTTTTTTTTAAAGAGTCAGGGTCTCACTCTGTTGCTAGAATGCACCACCTATCCACAGGTGCAATCATAGAGCACCAGAGCCTTGAACTCCTGGGCTCAAAAGATTTTGCCTCAGCCTTCCTAGGCACATGCCACCCCTCCTGGCTTTAGCCAACTTTTAAATCAGGAAATTGGACCTCAGTCTTCTCCCAGCTGATCAATATGACAGCAGAATTTCAGGGAACCTTGCCTTAAGACTGATACTTCAGTCTTCTTTACAGGGTCTATACCTTGCAACCTGACTTCCTGAGAAATCAGGCCATAATTAATATTTCAGTGGCATAAGAGCTGATACTTCTGCTGCAGTGAAGTAGTTCATTCACATTGGCATGGTTTTCTTCCAATTTCTTATTTATAAAAAGCACACCTCCAGCTGAGTTGGCCTAGATCATTTCTTGTTTTTGAAATAGGGGTAAGGGTGGGGAAGGGGAAAGTCCTGTATTCCTGGCTGGATTAACTGATGGGAAACATGGTACCTTGCCAGCTTCCTGTGACCTTGAAACATCCGGGCCCACCATGTACTATCTTCCCGCTCCTTAGTACACTTTTTATAAAGGAATGCAGATTATAGATTAAAAACTTATAAAATGCATTTTGTTCCCATGTGTGTCTTAACTACCAGGCTGCAGATAGCCAGGTATTCAGAGGAGGTTTTGCCCAAACCCAGAGGTCTCAATTTTAGAGTTCAGACCTAAGGATTTGACCATTGTCAGTATTCCTAAATCAGGCATACCAAACCAACACTTAAGATTTCTGGCCATGAAATTACTGGTTACTTCTTTAATATCATATCATAACTATTAGGCAACACCAACTGGTTCCTGTCCTGAATTTGTTTTTGGCAACCAGAAAATTTGGGGTAAGAGCAACACTAGTATCTAGGAAGAAAAGACTTTATATACATATAACGAGCAAATTACAGCAAAACTTGTGGTAAGTGCTCTACAACTACACAAATTTGGACTATATTAATTCAGATATAAACAATGCATATAACTGGGTGGGGTGGTTCACGGCTATAATCCCAGCTTACTTAGGAAGGCTGAGGTGGGAAGGTTGCTTGAGCCCAGGAGTAACATACTGGACCATGCCAGTCCTTGGCTCAGAATCTTCTAAAGGCTTCTCATCTCAAACACAAGGCCAAGTCTTAAAGATGACCTACAAGGTCACGTGGGATGGAAGCTCTCCCTGCTACTAGCCCATTCCACTGCCTCCTACCACACTCTCCCGCCTCTCTGCACTTCGGCCACAGCAGTGTCCTGGCTGAAAGCACAGGAAGCATGCCTTTGCCTCAAAGCCTTTGTACTTGCTGAGACGCCATCTCAAAAAAAAAAAAAAAAAAAGAAGTCCTCTGTAGTTACAACCAAATTCCTGGAACTTGCGGCTGAATAGATTTGCAGCCTTCTCTTAATGACGTCATTAATGTTACAAAGAATCCAGTTCCATATTTCATAGGACTGAATATTTTGTACCCCAATATACAATAATGGCAGAGTCTGACTATGTCACATAAGAGATTTTCTTTTCAAACTGCCTAGCTAGTACACATGGATAGATAGGTGTTATTCCTCCTCTAGGTTTAATTCTTAGATTTAAATAAAATAAATGTATGACATGATACTTAAAGCAACTGCTCGCGCTATATCAACAGAAGATAAATCCTGATGCAAATTTCTTTAGTGCATCAATCACTGCCACTTTACCCATTTCTTCTGTGCTACTTCTAAAGCCTAAGGTTTTGTCAATAGTGTTTTTCTTTAGTTTAGCTCTTATATTTACCTACACCACAATCACAACACCCACCTCCCCAGTCCAATGCTTCAAATACTAAGGCCAGCTGTTTTACATGAATCAGATTTTCTTGTATTAGACCACTTCATCAAAATCAGTCCAGAAATTGAGGGGACCATTTGAATATTGATGACCTAAGAATGACTGATTTAGGGATCAACTACTTGATTCATCTTCTACTGAACATTTAAGTTATATCGGAAAACTATGCACATTGTATTTACTCTTTAGAAAGTGGTACATTTTGGCTCAGTGCCTGTAGCAAGTGGTTATGGCGTCAGCCACATACACCTAAGTTGGCAGGTTTCAACCCAGCCCGGGCCAGCTAACCAACAAAAACGAATCCAACAAAAAAATAGCTGGGCGGGCTCAGCACCTATGGCTCAAGTGGCTAAGGCGCCAGCCACATACACCAGAGTTGGCGGGTTCGAATTCAGCCCTGGCCTGCCAAACAACGACAACTGCAACCAAAAAGAAAACAGTCAGGCTTTGGGGTGGGTGTCTGTAGTCCCAGCTACTTGAAAGGCTAAGGCAGGAGAATCACTTAAACCCAGGAGTTGGAGGTTGCTGTGAGCTGTGATGTCACAGCTCTCTACACCCAGGGTGACAGCTTGAGGCTCTGTCTTAAAAAAAAAAAAAATGGGTGGGCGTGTGGCAGACACCAATAGTCCCAGCTACTTGGGAGGCTGAGGCAAAAGAATTGCTTAAGCCCAAGAGTTTGAGGTTGCTATGAGCTGTGATGCCACAACACTCTAATGGAGGGTGACATAGTGAGACTCTGTCTCATTAAAAAAAAGAAATGGTGCTGGTCCCATATACCAGAGGTGGCAGGTTCAAACCCAGCCCTGGGCCAAAAAAAAAAAAAGTGGTACATTTTGAATATACAAAATATTTTGGTTCCATTTTGAATGGAATTTGAATGTCAAAATCGGGACTACATTTTGATTCTATAATACTTGCAAGTGAGTTTTTAAACTTCTTTCCTCACATTTAAAACATACACACACATATATAGACTAGAAAGACCAAAAAGAATCCACACTACCTAAAATCTAAAATCAAATACAAAAATTAATCAATAAAATGATAGAAAGAGATGTTAACTCTCAATAAGATCAGTATCTCTTTAGCACCTGCACAATATTTTTAGGATATTAACACAGTTCTGGTTTAGAATCATGCCAAGACTTAGGTCCATTGTTTTTCAGCTTTGAGACATAGGGCATGCCTTAGAGACTGCCCAGAAGTCCAAAGTGATACTGGTCACAGTTTCCAAATGATGTTCATCTGTAATTGTTTCCTGCCACTCAAGCCAAAGTCACATCTCCCAAATAGTTCCTCCAAGGTAACCTAAGGCCAGGTGACCACAGGAGCAGCAAACTGACTACTTAAGAAGTAAAGGAGAGCTGTGGCCTGCTTGACTGTCTTGAGCCCAGGAGTTGGAGGTTACTGTGAGCTGTGATGCCACAGCACTCTACCCAGGGGGATAGCTTAAGGCTCTGTCTCAAAATAAATAAACAAATAAATAAATATGTATATGTAGATTCTTAAAAATCTCCTGGAAGCATATACAACAAAATGACAAGAGTCATCTTTAAATGCGAGTGAACTACAGTAAGGTGGGGTTTTTTTTTGCATTTTTTGGCCAGGGCTACGCTTGAACCTACCACCTTTCACATATGGAGCCGGCACCCTATTCTTTTGAGAATGCTGGTGCTGCCCAACTACAGTGAGTTTTACTTTCTTCTTTTGGGCTTCTCTGCATGGAAAGAGTATTATGCATGGCTTACATTTGTAATCAGAAAATAATTACTTTAAAAGTGAGATCTCCTACATTTAAAGTAGCAATTCTCTAATCTGAGAGTATTTTATTTCAATTAAAATCTTCAGGAGAGGAGGCCCCAATTCAAAAGTGCAGGAAAGGAATTATGTGACACCTGAGAATATTTTTCACTGTGCATATCAAGGATGATAACCAGTAATATAAACGTAAAATCATACTTTAAAATTTCAGTTACTTGGATATGATCATGTGTGTACATGCCCCAATGATGACCTCATTGCCTCTAAAAAGATGCAATGTACCAGTTCTCTGAAAGGAAAAAAACTGCTCTCATGTCTTAAGTTTAAAAGAAAGAAGAATCCTTCTTTTTCCTTATTGCAATGGACCCTAACTTTTTGAGGGGAGGGGAGAGGCAAAGAATTATTTGAAAATCTAATGCAAGCTCTAACTCCTTCTCAAAAAAAAAAAAAAAATGTATACATTCAAGTCTCTTTGACTTTGAGGGCTGTATCTTATACAGAACTGTTAGAAACATCGGAATGTTCATGGGGATTTTAACTGTCTATTCTGGGTTGTGATTTTCTCAGAATTAGGCCCCAAGACAAGGATTTGAGTGCAAGTAACTTATCTGGGATGTGGACAACTGAGATAGGCCAGGGAAGTCAATAAACGGTGTACTCATGAGTAAATTACAGCTGTGAATAAGTGGGTCTTATCCCTCCTGGGGACTTCTATGAGAATGTCCACTTGGAAAGGTGAAGAACTGGGCTACTGGTTGCAGGCTGCTCCTAGGGGCATAAACACGTGGCCCTTCTGACTCACACCAATACAAGTGGCAGTGAAATCTTTAGGCTAAAAGCCCTATGGGCTTGCAGTGGGAAACTGTCAGGTCATTGCAAGTGCCACGGGATGTGGAGCAGGGCATAGCCAGAATATTCTAACAGGTCATTCCTAACCAATAAGTACATTAAAAAAAATTCAAATGCCCTTTCTCAGATTAAAATGTAAACTGAGGTGTCCACAAACACTGGGTACCCACTCAGTGCCAGGCACTCTGCTGGGTGCTAAAGACAAAAAAAAAAGAATAAAGTTAGTTTCATGACTGTTAAAACCACAATTTAGTGAGGAGACAGCATATACGTTATCAAAACATTAAAAAGGTTTAATGAAGGATTTTAAAATGGGACCAGGGCTTCTTGGCATTTCAAAGGGAAAGATGAGCTTCTTCAATGTAGCTGTAAAAGTACGTAACATTTCTTCTGGTAAAAAGGAAAAGCGAGCAGAGATCCTACCCTGATGATGACAAGAACAAAAAAACACCACACAATTTGCCAGTTCATAATTTTCTTTAACCATCAAAGGGTTGAAGCCTCAGTATAGTCAACTAACCTGATGCCTAAGGGAGGAGAAGAACCTCCAGGGTTGGACTTGCTCTCCTGGAACAGATGCTACTGAATGCTGGTAAGAAGTGAATTAAAATGTTTAGCAAATTTAAGCGCTGAATGTGGGCAAGTAAGAGAATACAGAACCTCAGAGGGCCACCTGAAGGCTCTTCGACATGGACCTCCCCTGACTTAACAATAAAAAAGATGCCAGTGCCTCCCACTAGGTGATGGCCCAGGAGAGGAGGGAGGGCGGGGAGAGGGGGGAACAGTAGCCAATGTGGGAAGGCAAGAAACTCAGCCTGCATCCTTCTATTCCCCACTATGGAACAAAAGCCTTAAAACGCTGAGAAGGACAAAAATCCCTGTCTTTCTTGGACGCTGGTAAAAACCCATTGTGAGTGGGCATTTCTGTCAGTATCTTTAAGCCATTGTGATTTTGTGTGTATGCTGTTCTTTTTGTAGGGTTTTTAAAAAATAATTTCAGAATATTATGGAGGCATAAATGTTTTGGTTATGTAAATTGCTTTTGTACAGTTTGAGCTCAAGTTATAAGTGTGCCCCTCACCCAGATGGGGTGCACTGTCCCCTCCCACCTGGCTGCTTTCCCTTCAGTTTTACTAACAAATGTGCACACCGGTGTTGATCTGTTAGTTCCAGTTTAATGATGAGTACATGTGGTATTTTGTTTTCCAGCCTTGTGAAGCTGCACTTAGAAGAATGGTATCTAGTTCTATCCAGAATGTTGGAAAAGGTATTAATTCACCATTTTTTATGCCTCATTAGTCCTCCAGGGTATACATATATACCACATTTTATTTATCCACTCATATATTGACGAGGACTTGGGTTGGTTCCACATCTTTGCAATTGTGAATTGTGCTGCAATGAACATTCAAGTACGTGTCTTTTTGATAAAACGACTGTCCGCCTTTGGGTATATACCCAATAGTGGGATTGCTGGATCAAATGGTAGGTCTACTTTTAGTTCTTTGAGGAATCTCCATATGACTTTCCATAGAGGTTGTACGAGTTTGCAGCCCCATCAATGGCGCATAAGTGCTCCTTTCTCTCTACATCTATGCCAGCATCTATTGTTTGGGCATTTTTTTATAAGTCATTGTCATGGGAGTTATGTGATAACCTCATTGTGGTTGCGATTTGCATTTCCTTGGTGATTGCAGACATTCAGCATTTTTTTCATGAGTTTATTAGCCATTAGTTTATCTTCTTTTGAAAAACTTCTGTCCATTCTTTTGCCTGGGGTTGTTTGATTTTTTTCCTGCTGATTTTCTGGAGTTCTTTATGGATTCTGGGTATAAGCCCTTTATCAGATGAAAAAGGGATCTCTTCCCATTCTTAAGGTTGGCCATTTGCTCTATTAATTGTTTCCTTGGCTATGCATAAGATTTTTAACTTTATCTGGTCCCGTGTGTTAATTTTTGTTGCTGCTGTGACTGTCTTTGGGGTCACCTTCCAAAATCCTTTGCTTTGGCTGACATTTGTAAGAATTTTTCTAACATTTTCTTCTAGAATTCTCATAGTTTCATGCCTTTACCCTTAGGTTTGTCTGTTGCCCACTGTAAATTAATTTTTGTGAGCGGAGAGAGGTGCTGATCCTGTTCCAATCTTCTATATGCGGCTGTCCAGTTTTCCCAGCACCCTTTATTGATTCTTTGCTGGTCTTGAACTCCTAAACTCAGGTGATCCCACCTCAGCATCCCAGACCGCTAGGATTATAGATGTGAGCCACTGTGCCCAGCTGAATAGGGATTCCCCCCCCCCCACCGTACATACTATTGTCCCCTTTGTCAAACATCAGATGGCAATAAGAGGATGATTTCATATCTGGGTTTTCTGTTCTGATCCATTGGTCATTATCAGTACCATGCTGCTCAGGACCTTTCACAATAGCAACAAAGAAAATAAAACACTAGGAATTATCTTCAGCCAAGGAGGTAAAAGCCCTCTACAGGGAGAACTATGAGTCACTGAAGAAGGAAATGGGAGAGGATGTAAACAAATGGAAAAATCTATCATGCGCATGGATAAGCAGAATCAACACTGTTAAAATGTCTATACTACCCAAAGTGACCTACACATGCAATGCAATCCCCACTAAAATGTCAATGTCATTTTTCACAAATGTAGGAAAAATAATTCTATGCTTCGTGTGGAACCAGAGAAGAGCCTGAATAGCCAAAGCAACCTTAAACAAAAAGGACAAATTGGGAAGCATCACTTTACTCAGACTTCAAGTTATACTAAGCGTTGCATTTTATGAACACTCTAAGTTAATAACATCATGCTTGTTACTAATGTAGCTTTAAGACCCTGCTCTCACACTTCAGCCAGGCCACCAGGGTAAGCCTGGTGCAGAGAGATTGGATGTTAAGCGCTCTCCCCAACAAGCAGATTCCGTGGATAGAGAATTCTCTCAAGGCCTGGGGGGTATAGTGGGACAGGCAGAGAGGAAAATCATGGCTCAGCCCAGGGTTTCAGTGGCAAAAACATTTTTAAAATAGAAAAGACTTGAGCATAGTCATGGATAGAGTAAGGGAATCAGAAACCAGAATTAACAGACATCAGGGAGTATGGAAGATGGGTTATAAATCACTTCGCATGAATTTTCTTCTGAATATTACATCAATGTAGATGCTTAGACATGCAATTTTGATTTTTGTTTAAAATGGGGAGAAAACCCTACATGAATAGATTCCTGGATTAAATTTAGTATCAGATTTAATTTTTAGAGTCAAGAACAATTAAATTGTCTGCTAGTATTTTCTGGATCATGAGAGCTATTCACACTGAAATGTCTAACATTTTACTCATTGTCAAAAAAAGCCTTCAAGTGCTGACATGAAGGATTGTGCTTTATTTCAAATTGTGCACATCACTGCAGTAACAGAGGCTCATCACACATATGAGAGAAGACATACTGGAAGTAAGATTCATCTCTTCTTCTAGTTGATTTGACATAAGCAGTAGCATCCAACCTAAACATTAGGGAATGCCTGTTTTAATATTTCTTCAATCTTATTCATAGTTACAAAATCAGGACAATTTCTTTCTTCTATTAACTGCCATTACTGAACTAAGCATTATTTAAAAAAAAATAAGAACTAGTCATTGAAAAGTAATTTCTTTTTAGATATCCCATTAAACTTAACAAAAGCATTTAAACACTTCTGATTATTTAAATATTAAACATGCCTAAATTATTCAGTTTCATCCTCATATGGCCAAAAATTAAAACATATCTTATCAGATGGTTTCTAAAAGGTACAGAGTGAAAATGCATTCTTCCTCAGCTCTTTTCTCTGCTACAAAACCCTTTAAGAAGCTCACTACAAAAGTGAAAATTAAAATGAATCAAGGGGAGCATGTTGGTTAAAGGATATATAATTACAGTCAGATTCAAGGAATCTATTGTACAGCATGGCAACTATAGTTAATATTGTATTCTTGAAAAATGCAAAGAGATTGGATGTCAAGCGCTCTCACAATAAAAATGATTACTATGTGAAATAATCTATTTGTTAATTAGCTAGATTTAACTATTCCACTATACACAGTAGAACCTCTGTAAGTTGGCCACCCAAGGGACTGTAACAAACTGGGCAACATATGAAGCTGGTCAAGATAAGGAACTAGACCTACCATACTGCTGTGCGCAAGTGGTGCAAGTCTGGTCTATGAAGATTAGGTCATCTTAACAAGGTGGTTAATGTAGAGAGGTGGGCAACTATGGAGGTTCTCCTGTATGTACACACAGACTTCAAAAACTCATACTGCAAATAATAAATACGTATGATTTTAGCTGTCAATTTTAAACAATTTAAAAAGCAAAAAAAAAAAAAAAAAAAAAGAGCCGGGTGTGGTGGATGGCTCACGCCTATAACTCTAGAAAGCCAAGGAGATGCATCAGTTGAGCTTAGGAGTTCAAGACCAGCCTGAACACCAGCGAGACCACGTCTCTACCCAAAATAGGGAAACTAGCCACCTGTAGACCCAGTACTCAGGAGGCTGAGGCAAGAGGAGTACTTCAGCCCAAGAGATTGAGTTATGATGATGCCACAGCACTGTACGCAGGGTGACAAAGCAAGATTCTGTCTCAAAGAAGAAAAAAGGATTTTTAAAAGTATAATAAAAAACTATCTTCAGGCTGATCGCATCAGTTCTATTGTCTTTACAATCAAGCCGAGTTAGAGTAACGGGAAGGAGCTACACATTCATTACTACCCATTACTACTTTTTTCCTATGAGGAGGGCCAATCACCAAATTTTAAAATAACAGTGAAAATTAAGACTATAGGCTATAGCATAGATTTCTGTCATATAGCAAGATGTTACGATAACAGTTAAAATAACTGTATATCTTAGCATATATTTTGTGTTTTAGTTTATGGAAATTGCAAAATCAGAAGAGAAAATTCATGTGACTTATAAGGTCAACATTAAAGGGGAAAATTTAGGGAAGGTGAAGACACCCCTTTGACTTTCCTGTGGTGACAGCTTACATACTTAATGAACCTGTTTCCTACGTGGATTATCTTACTCTTCCCAACAAAACTCCTATGTGTACCAAGCAGTTTTCATCTTAACTTCTGAAGCAAAATTACAAATAGAACAATGTTCAGAACAATTGCTTTCCTTCTTTTATCCCCAGAATCAAGGACCTTTTATACCTTGTACCCCTAAAGGTCTGAGCATTTAGACAAAGCAGAGAAAAGTAAAAGACTCTGGCACTCTTGATGTTGCTACACAAATGAAGACAATCAAGCCTTTCTGTAATCAGTAATGACATTCCTGGGATCTCTGAGACTCACTTATATTACTTCTAAGACATAATACAAGGGCGTTAGAAACAAAATGACTAGGCTGTGTTCATTTCCATATCCCTCTGTATATTGGAATCTGGGCCTCAGAAATCAGTTCACTAAATTGAGAAATCACTAAATTCCACTGAAAAGTATCAACAGATAAGCCCAATAGAAATTTTTTTAGAACCTCGATGAGATTTTTAATAAAGGTTAAGAATAACATCGTACATTCATATATATCAAATGGCTTCCATAATTCATTAATCAAATACAACAAAGGAGATATCTTACTTAATAGTAAGAAATATATATAGTTGGCCTCTGAAAACCCTTGTAACTTTCTGAGTGATAAAAGTGACAGATGCATCTTTTGTTATATTGTCTTGTTTCCTGGTTCCTGACACAGAAGCTTCTAAGACCCTTGGAATCTCCCTAAGAGTGTCTTTTTGATGTTGTCAGTATAAGAAATGAACTGTCACCCAGCTGATGTCTGGAGAGTTGGAGACAGTTAATGTGAGAGAAAACCCCACACATTTGTGATCATAAGTGATGTGAGTATTTAAAAAACAAGATTTACCCTTTTTTACTGCGAAATAACTATTTTGTTTCAGTATGGAGGACTGAACCAGAAACTGAACTTACAATATATTTCTTTTCTTTCTTTTTTTTTTGAGACAAGTCTCACTATGTCACCCTTGGTAGAGTGCCATGGAGTCACAGCTCACATCAACTTCAAACTCTTGGGCTCAAGCGATTCTCTTGCCTCAGCCTCCCAAGAACCTGGAACTTACAGTATACTTACCAACTCTTTTTATTTCTAATTGCAACTCTCTTGATTATAACTTCTTTGTGAAATGAAGGTAGTATACCATCTATATCACAGAGTTATTTGAAAAGAATGTTTTGGAACCATAAAGATGTTATTTTGCTTAGTTCAGCATCTACAATTTTATTATTTTACTTACAACTACCCCCAGCTATCCTCTACATGAGCTCCAATAGTACTTTCTGCATGACAAAATGTTCCATATCTGTCTATTACTATAGCCACTTGTCCTATGTGGCTGTTCACCTTTTAAAACCTAACTATAATAAATAAAGAACTGGATTTATTTAAGTAGTTCACAGGGCCACTCATTACTCTGTAGCTTCAGAAGACATACCCCATATAATCTTTTCACTATTAGAACAAAAATTTCAAAAAATAAAATTTTGTATTCTCAACTCAGTTTTTCCTCTTTTCAATATAGGATAATACTCTATAAAAATAAAAGACAACTTAGAGAAGAAAAGCCCCATTTAATACAGCTTATTTGACAAATAAAACGTTCAAATAATCTGAATGACATATAGCAAAGGCTAACACACAAGTCCTCAGTAAATAAATAGTGAGTGGAGGAAAACACTTTTCTGAGTACATTTCAGTGTGCTTAAAATAGGTGTTGACCTTGCCCTCTAACATTACCAACAGATATGCTCCTTAAGTAACGAGAACATGAAACAGGTCCATTGAGATAGACAATGTACAAGATGAAGGAAGGAAGTAGAAGTTAACTTTTAAATTTCAAAGTCTAATATGACAGAAAACCAATATGACAGAAAACCACCATGACGAGTTTATCATTAAAATCCACAAAATAAGTAAAGACACTTGGAAAAGGAGACCACTGTGGGGCACAGTGGTCTGAGAAGGACCACACAGAAGGAAGGATTTGAACTAGGTCTTAAAGGGACTACAAAGATCTGAACAGAGCACGGGGAGGCAGGGGAACAGTGCGTCCAGACTAGTCTTGCTGATGTGGAAGGTTCAGGAAGGAGGGTTTGATTGTGAAGAGCCTTGAATGGCAGGAGTCGAAGGAGTCTGCATGATCCCACAGAGTAAACAACGGGAGCCACTGATGGTTAGAGAGAGGGACTCCTAAGGTTGGAAACAAAAGAATTTAATTATTTATTCATTCAAAGCAAGCATCTGTTGCTTACTCTACTTCAGGAATATCTCTAGATAAGAGAAGTATAATGATGGCTGAGACACAGTTCTAACCTGGGCAGGGCTCTCACAACACAGCTAGGAAACAAACACAGAGACAACTCACGATGTGACAAGAGCTCATAGCAGTTATGTACAAAGGACGGACAACCACACGCAGACAGGTGCACATCCTGAGGGCGGAGAGAGGGCCAGGGAAGGCTTCCCTAAGGAGCAATCATTGAGTGAGAGCTTGAAGAAGAAAGAAAAGGGCTAAACATGTCGAGAAGGACATGCCAGGAAAGGACATGCTACAGAAAGGCCCCAGGAAGCATACAGCTTAGTGGAAAGATCATATTTTTGTGAAATTAAAGGATGCAGAGATTATATATCCTTTATTTTTTATTTTTTTTTGAGACA
>NW_003852493.1:5615118-5620850 GCF_000181295.1 Otolemur garnettii | reverse complement strand
AAAAAAAAAAAAAAAAAAAGATATATTCAAATTTTATCACAGCGGTTACCTAAGGTTGGGGAGAGACCACCAAAATATATAAGAATATGTAAAAAAAAAAAACAACAAAGGTTTACTGTAGCCATTGGATCAAAATGCTCTATGAAATGTCCTGTTTTATTATTCTGAACACTGATGTAATTTTATGGTATTAACTATAGTCATAGCATTTTAACAACATTTATCTTTTGAAAACCTATGCCTGTTTTAAAAATTACATTTACTTTGTCTTCAACTGTTCAACTGAGTATACAAAAGGCATTGCTAATTGACAAGAGGATATAAGACAGAAAGTTTGCTCAGTGTTGCACGTTCAAAGCCTGACCAAGTTAGTCTTAGTGCTTCATGGTGGCTTATTAATATTTTGATAAAGAGCATTATGAATCTCATTTCACTATGGTTACAATCCAAGCAATAAAGGTTAAAATGAATATGAATCAATCTGTTTTAAATTCTTTAATTAATGTCTTTCCTAAGTAATTTGATATAATGAATTATTTATCTAGCAAGTTGTATTACAAAGGCAATTTTTTTCAAGGCAACATGAGGTTTTTTCGTTGAAACAGGCATGATAAATGATATTGAGGGTCTCAGACTGGCTTACAAAGGAGATAGGCCACAAATGGAGACAGAATGGCTATAAGCAGAGAGAAGATTATCCAGGAGTAATAAGTGAGGTTCTACAAAGCAGAAATTCAAAACTTGAGGGAGGCTCTGTCTCAAAAAAAAAAAAAAGAAAGAAAAGATAAAAGGCATGATGCTTTAGATATATTTTCATAATTTATCAAAGCTATACAACTTCTAAAAAATGTTATTTTAAGTCATCAACATATCGATAATAATGGCTAAAGTACTGAGGTCTCATGCAATTCAGTACAGAATTTAGAAAGAAAGCTTTAAAAATTATAATTTAATGCACCAATTGCATTCCTGACCATTTTACCCAGAGACATGTAAAATTATGCTAACAGAAAAACCTGTACATACATATTAATAGCAGCTCTATTTGTAATAGCTATATCAGAAATAACAGTAAAATAGTAGACGAACTGTGGTACATTCATATCATGGAATACTACTCAGCAATAAGAGAGAATGGACTATTGATAACATGTAGCAACCCCAATGAATCTTTACAGGATAGTGCTAAGTCAAAATAAAATCCCAAATTTTCTGTATGATTCTATTTATATAATATTCTTAAAATTAAAAAAAAAATTATAGAAATGAAGGACAACTGATGGTTACCAGGGATTTAAGAAGGAGTGATGGTAGGAGGGATGTGGGAGTATGGTAGTAAAAAAGCAACATCAGAGATCCTTGTGATGATGGAAATGTTCTGTATCTTGATTGTATCAAGGTCAATACTGCAGTTGTGCTACATTGTACTACAGTTTTTCCAAGATGTTACATTGGGGAAAACTACTTAAAGGGCATGCAGGATCTACATAAATTATTTCTCACAATTGCATATGAACTCACAATTTTCATGTAAAAATTTAATTAAAAAATTATGAGTTGGCCAGGCGAGCTCATGCCTATGATTCTAGCACTCTGGGAGGCGGAGGCAGGTGGATGGCTTGAGCTCAAGAGTTTAAGACCAGCCTAAGCAAGAGTGAGACCTCATCTCTAAAAAATAGTTGGGCATTGTGGTAGACAACTGTAGTCCCAGCTAATCAGAAGGTTGAGGCAAGAATATCACTTGAGCCCAAGAGTTTGAGGTTGCTGTGAGCAATAATGCCATAGCACTCTACTGAGGGTGACAAAGTGAGACTCCATCTCAAAAAAAAAAAAAAAAAAAAAGATATATTCAAATTTTATCACAGCGGTTACCTAAGGTTGGGGAGAGACCACCAAAATATATAAGAATATGTAAAAAAAAAAAACAACAAAGGTTTACTGTAGCCATTGGATCAAAATGCTCTATGAAATGTCCTGTTTTATTATTCTGAACACTGATGTAATTTTATGGTATTAACTATAGTCATAGCATTTTAACAACATTTATCTTTTGAAAACCTATGCCTGTTTTAAAAATTACATTTACTTTGTCTTCAACTGTTCAACTGAGTATACAAAAGGCATTGCTAATTGACAAGAGGATATAAGACAGAAAGTTTGCTCAGTGTTGCACGTTCAAAGCCTGACCAAGTTAGTCTTAGTGCTTCATGGTGGCTTATTAATATTTTGATAAAGAGCATTATGAATCTCATTTCACTATGGTTACAATCCAAGCAATAAAGGTTAAAATGAATATGAATCAATCTGTTTTAAATTCTTTAATTAATGTCTTTCCTAAGTAATTTGATATAATGAATTATTTATCTAGCAAGTTGTATTACAAAGGCAATTTTTTTCAAGGCAACATGAGGTTTTTTCGTTGAAACAGGCATGATAAATGATATTGAGGGTCTCAGACTGGCTTACAAAGGAGATAGGCCACAAATGGAGACAGAATGGCTATAAGCAGAGAGAAGATTATCCAGGAGTAATAAGTGAGGTTTTACAAAGCAGAAATTCAAAACTCATCCATTCATTTACGGTATCTAGAAACACTAGGGGTCAAGATTAGGTCCTGTAGAAACACAAAATCCCTGCTGCTGAGTAGCGTAGAGGAGAAGGAGAACCATTTTCCTATAAAACTGATATACTCATGTTATACCAGAGGATAGCAGATGAATGGGTTTATGTTGCTTCTATGGAAAATTGTACTCAGGGTTCTGAATATTTTGTAAGATTGACACTTGACAATCTACTATCTGAAGATTTCAGACTGATACATACTTTTCATCTGTGTTAGACCTTTAAAAACTGAGTTGTTCATCATAACAAGTTGAAAAAAAAAAACAGCAGTTCTTAGGAAAGTCCAGTTGGATTTTCTGATCCCTTATTTGGGTTTTTTTTCTCATTTCTTTCTATTGTTTGGAATTCATTGAGGGTACAAAGAATTAGGTTACACTGATTGCATTTGTTAGGTATAGTCCCTCTTATAATTGTGTGGTGCTTTTTTTTTTTTTTTTAACGGACTTTGCTGCTTATTCTGTCATTGACAAGTTGACAATAAGTGAAAAATTCCCATCAGTATATCAGTCTGGGATTCAAGGTAAGATTCAGTGAGAACATTTATTCCAGCAGATGTCACAAGAGATTTTCAAAACATTCTTCTGTTTATTCATAACAATGGGAGGTAATATTTTCAATAATAAGTTTGACTTATAAAGGCATATAAATTACATAAGGAATAAAAGAAAAGCACACAATACAATAAACCAAAACACTGCTTGATGGAAAATAAAAATAAGAACTTAACGAAAATGGAAAGTGCTAAGGCCTAAATTATGGCTCCTCATAAATAATGTATTTTCATTATGATTATTTCACATAGGCTACATCGCAAAGTGTTTCAAGAGATAAAACCAAATGTAATCAAGTTCCTGATTAAAACCTGTTTTGAAATCACCACCTTATCTTTGGTAGAGAACACCTTTTCAGACGGAGGCTTTCTCCAAGGAAAGCCGATAACAGTGGTTAACACCTCTATCTAAATTGCATCTGTCTAGATTTGGATAATGTATCAAGTAACAGACAATAAGCACATAGGAGTATGAGCAAAACCCTGGTCATTTTACAGCTCATCCTTAATACGTATAGAATAATTTTACATGTTTATTTATACACCAAGATTTTTAGGACAATCTTCTCTAGTTCATATGTCTCATCTTTCCCAACCAGATTGGAAAATTTATCACGTATTTCTTAAAGACAGAGATGCCCATTACTGAATTCAACACAGACCGTTAAAGTCCCTGGGGGAAAGTCTTCTTTTTGGCCATGAGGCCTAGCACAAGAGTCTGATGTAGAGCAGGGACCTAATGAATGTTGGTTGAAATGAACTAAAATGAATCATTTCAAATAAGAAATTTTAGTGTATTTTAAAATAAGAAGTATTCTGTTTTGGATACACTATACACTTCACAGAGTAGGACTCCAAAAAATATCTAATGCAAAACTTGCCTACAGCCCCCTCACTTGCACCCCTGGTGGCACACAGGAGTAAGAAGTTACCTTCAGCTGGGTCACTCTGTCCTTGTTTCCCACTCATCCAGGGTACATGAGCACTTCACTGAATAGTGCTTATTACTGGTTTCCAATTTGCATGAGCATGTATGGTTCTTGTGAAAGTATGGAAACTGAACAGCCTGTTCAAGTGTTTATGTTGATCATGACACTGAAAATTCATTTACTATTCCATATGGTATAATTGATTCTACCTTTGAAAATAACGTACTTAATTGCATTAGCAAAGGGAAACAGTGAACCTCAGTACTTCTAAACTACTGTTTTGTGGATGTATACAAATTAAAGTTCTATAGAGATTTTTTTTTCTCCCCTTTGTAGTGGAGACCAGGATCTAAGAGAAACTCTCTTCACTGAATTCTTATTAAAGAGTGAAAATCCAAATAGGGTTGCTGGGTGCTATGTGGTGGCTCACACCTGTAGCCCCAGGTACTGAGGAGGCTGAGGCAGGAGGATTGTTTGAGCCCAGGAGTTCAAGGCTGCAGCGAGCTATGATCACTTCATTCAAGCCTAAGTAACAGAGCAAGAAATTGTCTCTTAAAAAAAGAAGAAATCACCCTGTAGAAATTCACCACTATTTCTGAAGACTGGTTGACTATTTCTATGTAAAAATTTATTAGAGCTGAATGAAAAGTACCCATATTCTATAAAGAAATATGGATCAGTTTATTCCTATAAATATCAAGTATTTGTACAAGATACATTTTCAGAACAACTCTCAGTTGTTTAATTTCTCTGAGGAAAAACCCAATCATTTGAGCAAATGATAAGTCTTTCTCATTTTAACAAGACCAATTGCTTTTACTACCCTGAACTCCCTTCTGCTTCTATCCAACTTCTAGAAAATTTAGTCTCAATCAGAGGCGAAGCCTCCAGTGTGTGCAGAGAACTGGTTACTAACAAATGAGCCTCCGAGGGCAGGACTGTGACAAACTGGGAGCCGTGCAACATCGTGAGCACTCACAGCAAAGCTCCTGCTAGCTGTTGCCCTGAGGAGCTACAAAGATACTCCTTGAATACTTCACATCACGATCACACAGCAGATATGGAGCCACTGACTCAGCCAGGAAGGAGTCACATGTTCGCCTGGCTGCAACACTTAGATTTTCAGGAGCTGAGAATTAGAGGTACACAACTTCAATTTTCTCCCTTTATCCCAGAGGGTAAATTGTAATAAATCCTTGAGAAGACAGTATTTTTTTGCAGAGGAAAAAATCTAACCGCCTGATGTTCCGAGAGTTGTGAAATGTAAGTACCAGAAGGACTCTAGAGAGCATCTAGTCCAACTCCTCATTTTGTAGATAAGAAAACTAAACCCCAGAGGAATTAAATGGCTTGCTCACGGGACACACACCTGCCTTGTGGCAAACCCAGGGCTAGAACTAGAGCCTCTTGATACCTTTTCCAAGCACTGCTTGTGGGTTTACATCAAGCATCTTCCAAACCTCCTTCTTCTTTTCTAGTCTTTCTCACTTCAGCAGTTTCCTGCCAATTTCAAATATTCATTTCATTTTAAGTGTAATTAATTTCAGATAGAAAAGCCAGCTTTGAGCAGCACCTGTGGCTCAAAGGAGTAGGGCTGTGGCTCCATATACCAGAGGTGGCGGGTTCAAACC
>NW_003852493.1:5610104-5615085 GCF_000181295.1 Otolemur garnettii | reverse complement strand
AAAAAAAAAAAAAAAAAAAAAAAAAGAAAAGAAAAGAAAAAGAAAAGAAAGAAAGAAAGAAAAGCCAGCTTAAAGAGTTAATTTACAAGCTTCATTTGGGGGCAAAAATATGTTACATGATTAACACATTCTAACACTTTCTTAGTGTACTTACTAACAAAGACATTGTATAAAATGAGTACTGCAGAATCATAAATGCAACAGTTGTATACATATTTAAAAGGTATGTTTTACATTTTGCAAAGGTTTCTTTTCTTTCTTCTGTAATGTAATATCAGTCTTCACTTTCTAAATATTTTATTAAGGTGCGTTTATCCAAATTTCCTACACTTGTTGGTTAGTGATGTTTAATGTCTAAGGACTTCCTACCAAAAGAAGCTACAACTTCCCTATTTAAAAAGGTCCTTAGTTATTTTGCTGAATTCTCTTCCTTACAATGTTTTGCAAACTCTTTTGTTTCTCTTCAGTAGTTTATTCCCTTCCCTGAAATATTCTGTTTAAATGCATAACCATTTTGACTAATCCCACAGAAAGCAAGCCAATAATTTGTCTGGCATACAGCAGATGCTGCAGAAAGCATCATAAAGCACCACAATGTAAGAATAAAAGTAATGACTTAAAGCAAGTATTAAGTGCTGGCCTCAGCCAGGTCCTGTTGTGCTTTATAGGTATTAACTCATTCGATCCTCACAACAACTATGTGTAGTAGAGTTTTTTTATCACTCCATTTTACAGATGAACAAAATCAGAGTAAAAAGATTATACAATTTGCCACATTATGCAAGTAGCAAGTTGCAGTGCCCCAACTGAATCGCCTCACAACCTGCTGACACCTCTCATGAGCCTCACTCAGCCTGAAGGTGAAACTTCAAGGACTTTCCCTGGGCTAACCTATCATAATTAATCTTGGACTGGGGTAGAGATACACAGCAGGACCTTGAAAACATATGAAAACACATACCACCTAGCTAATTGTTTCAGAAGTTTCAAGCCAGGTTCACAAAGCTCATAATACCTTGAAAGCTCCACTTCAAGTGCCTGTTTTACCTAACTTTCATATATATAAATATCATTTTTATGCCAAACACTCACTCTAAAGTCAACCTGCAACACGAATCATCAGGATCTATGTTTTATGTAAGTGGCCTCGGGCCACTGAAAGGGGGCTTCCTCTGCTTCTCCAAGCAGAAGGATATGATGGTGGTGCTGGTGGTGTGGTGAAGGACTGACAGTGGGGGATGTCCAGATTAGTGAAGAATGGGATATTTGTAACTCGCTAAATTGATACTGAATACAGAGGATGACTGCAGAACTGCCTCAGATGCCAAGAAAGAGGCTTACTGGTTCCCCTGAACCTCTCTTCTCCACTCCTCATTGTGAGTTCTGGACTCTGTGAGGCCCTTATCATTCAGTATTTGCCACAGGGATTAGCACCCACCCAATCATTAGACATTACTCAGTTCGTGAAAAATGCTTCACAATAACATTACTTAAAATAATTCATAATTCAGCTTGGCGCCTGTGGCTCAAGTGGTTAAGGTGCCAGCCACATATCCCTAAGGTGGCGGGTTTGAATCCAGCATGGGCCCGCCAAACAACAATGCCAGCTGCAACCAAAAAATAGCCAGGTGTTGTGGCTGGTGCCTGTGGTCCCAGCTACTTGGGAGGCTGAGGCAGGAGGCTCTCTTGAGCCTAGGAGTTGGAGGTTGCTGTGAGCTGTGATGCCATGGCATTCTACCCAGGGGGACAGCTTGAGGCTCTGTCTCAAAAATTTAAAAAAAAAAAAAAATAAATAATAATAATTCACAATCCAATCCCTAATGGCATTTGATTAGCTGCTATGAATCAGTCATAAGAAACTCTAATATTATCAAGACCATAAATAAAATAATCAGCGATGTAGCCAATATTTATTGGTATATCAAATAAAAGTAAAATATGAGAGGAAAAAACAAGTCAGGCCAATGACAAATGGAATGTCTGCAACATTTCTATGTTTAGTTAAGAGCACCATCATGTAACATCTCCGATTCAGAAACGGTAACGCGGCACCACCAAACTAAGATGATTCCACTGAATCACTTAAACGACAACTTCAGAAACATCTGCATGTTGTGCAATCTCTTGACTAAAACCATGAATTATTGATCCTGGCATCCTAAAGCCTGATTCTCTCATCCTGGAAGAACCCAGTTATTTCTTACTACTGGGCATCAAACTGAGCTGCTGACTGGTACCACCAGTTCCTAGTAGCACATGAAGCCTTACCCCCATGTCTCTTAAAAGTTTCCCTTCCCTTCTCTCTCTGTTTGCAGCTTTTTGTAGTTACAGTCTGCATGTGAAATATTTATTTAATTCTCCAAATAAACCTATTCCACTCATGTCATGGTTCAGATTCTTCTTCCCCTTCAATGCAGGAAGAGCACTACAGAACCATTTAACACACTGAAGGAGTAATAATGTCCTAGTACACTGAAAGCATGAAGGCAACTTCCCAAAGTTACATACAATTCCATAGATGTTTATGCCCTAGAATCACCATATTATAATCTCTATTTCATCTTCCAATTACCAATAAATGGTAATACCATTACCATTTTAGAATTAAACAAGGTAGGGTAATACCTCTCAATTGAAATAGGAAAAAAATTAGATTACAGAACATTCTTAAAATACCTTAATACTTCAAAAGAATCAGGTAAAGGACTAGACTTACCAGAGAGTTGCCATCCTCCAAGGCATGAAAATTCTTTATTTAAATCAATCCCTGGTCAACAACATGGAAATTATTCAGTTCAAAAACTGGCAATAATTGAATTTTCAAAAATTAATTTAAGTGAACTTTAAACTTTCATGTTAAATTTACTTTGCCTGTTTGTACAGACAAGAAAAGAAAACCAAAATTTGGATTTAAGACAGACCTAATCCAAATACTCAAGGTCATATAATTGCTAAAGTTTTTATTAGACTGAATTTAGTCGCAGTACCTTTAAATTCATGTTATATCAGAACTATTCACATAATTAGATTTATTCGGCCTGTAAATGCAGCAATAATATATATATCTTTTTTTTCCTAGTTAAATAACAGCTGCCTTTACTTCTTTCCTTCTCTTATACTTTCTATCACTAGCTCATCTCTCCTATCTCCCTCCAAACACAGTATAAGATAACTGGATACTTAGTTTCTCCAACTTAGAGGCTTCAGTGTAACATATAAGACATCAAATGCAGTGCCCTCTTCTTACATAATAGCAGGGGGTGGGGAAGGAATGTACTTTGTTGAAAACACAGTTTACATTATTTTCAACTGTGAAGAATCACCAGTTTAAAAATTTCCTCTTCAAATATCTGTAACAGGCAATGTGTTTCTAATTGAAAGCCTACCTTCACTTGGTACAGGCAAAACTGTTTGCATAGCTAACCATGTGTATAATGTTCATATCTTTAAATAAGATTTCCAATTTCCAATGTAGCAGAGAAACAAAATTTGGTTTTATCTTCTAATCTTGGCAGCAAACCAAATAAGCACAGGTTAAACTCTGCTGTAATATGATAATGTTACATAATAAAAGTTTCCCATTGGTATTTACAAACACCTCCCCCAATCTCCTGCACTGTGCTACTAGACATAAATTAAACCTCTAAATTAGAAGATTCACTGATTCTGGACATATCTGAAACACAATGTAACAGTCAAAGATACAACCTTTACAGGCACAGAATATTTTTTTCTATTTTTCTCCTGCTCCTTTGGGTCCTAAAAGATCTCATCTTATACTTTCCAATGCCCTTGATCCACACAAAGTAGTGTTGGAATACAGCTGACTGGCTGGACAACCGACTTATTTTGCTAAACATGACACAAAATAACCAGGTGCAGAGAGGCTAATTGTAAACCCAACCTCGGAAGGAAACTGTGTCAAATAAAAGCACACATAGTATGGTCTCCAACATCCAGAAACACTTATTTCAGACACTGGTTGTTCTCATTTTCATGTTGCCATTTTCCATAGCTGATTCACCAGGCACCAGAAATGAAGATACTTCCATAGCAATATACTGCATTCAATAAGAAAAGCATTATTTTCCTTTCCCTTTGAAAATAAAAAGAATCTAAGCTCAATTCTACAGAAGTACCTCTATCAAAATTTTGCTTTTCTCTGTTAAGGAACATAAAATTTGACCAAAACTACATACTGATCATTATTGATATTATGCCTAATTGCCATTCTTGAAAAGTTGTGGGACTGCATTTATGATTTCTTCAAACTCAGTAACTGCTGACCTCCACCAGTAAATTACATCTTAAAATATACATGATTGTGGCGTCCCCATGTTACTTTCAATGGTAACTGACACGCCCCGAATTTAACTGTACCAGACAGTTCTATCTGTCCCATCGCTGACCAAACAGTGCTGCTCTGTTTCTATTCATTATGTATTTAAGAGGTCTAAACACAGCCCAGTATGACGAGGAAAAAAATTACACTTCCTATGACAGCAAAGTGATGCATTCAAGATCTCTCTCCCAGTACATTCCCTTCCACGAGCACTAACAGGCATTTTTCTTTCTTTCTTTCCTTCTTCTTCTTCTTCTTTTTTTTTTTTTTTTTTGGATGGAACTAAAATATGTTGGCTGCAAGCTCATTACTCTAAGAACCTTCGGGCACTCCGTTCCTGCAGGTTTTCAGAAAACCCTAGTACAAACCAGACATTATCCAAACCTTGCAAACCAAACTTGCAAAGAGCCTTGTGCGATGATCAGTAACCTTGGCTTCACTGTCATCCGCCCCAAATTCACATTACTGACGACCAATGCAGCAACAACCCAGAAGAAAGGCTAGCTGGAGCCCAAAAGAATTACGCGCTTCCCTTCCGCCACCCTCTCTGCCGCAAGGCGAGAAGCAATGGGAGAAGAGTGGAAAGAGGCTCACCAGCTCCGAAGATGCTCCGGTGACCTCTGGCTGCACGGCGAGAGC
>NW_003852493.1:5608998-5610084 GCF_000181295.1 Otolemur garnettii | reverse complement strand
GCCCAGGAGCTGGCAGCGCGCGTCCCCCCTTGGACACACACACACACCTGACTACTGCTGCGCCCTGAGCGGCCACCGCCGCCGCGGCGTCTCCACTGCCCGCGCTTGTGGTTTGTCGCACTCAGCCAACACGCTGCCAAATCCCGACCCCGCGGCTCACCCCTTCGTTTCCCCGGTAGGGGTAAAAGGGAGAGAGTCGGGCAGCCACAGCGGCGGGCAGGGACACCCGATCCGCCAGGGGGGTGCTGCAGCTCCGCTTCAACTCCTGGCAGGGAGAAGAGGAAACGGCGGCGCAGGAGGGCACCCGGGAGGCTCCGGGCTGAGGAACCGAGAGGGGTGGAGCGTGAGGATTCGGCGCTAAGAGACAGGAGAGCGCTGGACGGAGGGGGTGGGCTGCGCCGGCAGGAGTGCGGGACCCAGGCAGCAGATACCAGACGGTGCGAGCAGCAAGGGAGCCAGAGGAAGAGGAGAGCGGCAGGATGCAAGATCTGGGGCGAGAAGGACAGACAGACGGCCCCGAGGGCTGGGAAGGGCGGGCGCCCCAGGGGTTGGGGGCGCGGAGCAGCGTGCCAGGCGGGCGGGAGTGGGAAAGCAGCAACGCAGACGTCCAGGAGGGTTCGGCACGCAGCTCAAGTTAGGGGCTGGGGGATCTGGATCCGAAAAGCCCACCGTGGGGAGGGGTCGGGCAAGGCGTGAACGGAAGACCTGGGGAAGAGTAATCACCGGGAAAAGCAAATGGAGGGTGAAACTTGTGCGCCTGCCGGGGGGAGGGGAGCAGGCAGGCGAGTGCGGGCAGGAACACGAGGCGGGGCAGGAAAGCCGAGGCGGCCGCGAGGCGGTGGGGACGGAGTAACGGGAGGGAGGGAGGCGCCCGTCCCCTGAGCGGGCAGGTCCCGGCTCCGGCGCGTGGGGGCGAGGGCCGAGGGTCTCGTGGGCAGGAGTCTCCGCGCCCTCCCGCGAGCCCACACACTTACTTTTCAGCTTAGGCAGCGGCTGTCTTCGCTCCAGGGATCAGGGACATCAGCGCTGAGGGGTCGCCGCTGCGGCACCCGAAAAAATTAAAAAAGTGCCGCGGCCAAGCGGCAG
>NW_003852493.1:5606791-5608756 GCF_000181295.1 Otolemur garnettii | reverse complement strand
GGGAACGTCAGCACGCCGCCGTCTCCGGACCTGCTCCCCGCTAGCCCCATTGGTCGGAAGGAGAAGGCTGGCCCTCCCCATTGGCCCGGCCCTCATATTGAACGGGCCAATGGGAACTGCGGTTTCAGGTCGCCATGGAAACCGATGCTGTTAAGAGTGAAAGGGCCTGGAGAAGGTGGCGAGTGAAGATGAAGGTGTCTGTGGTCTCCGGCGCCTGAGGGGAAAAGGTGTGCAGAGGGTTTCCCGAGCGCTGGCTCTGAAATCTCGGCCAGATTTTGCTTTGCCTTCCTGTCAACTCCAACTGTGCTTGGTAGGGTTTGTCCCTGGCGTCAAAAGCTGGGGCAGCTGAGCCCCTAACCTAGAAGTATCCTGGACTGTGAGAGCCCAGGAGTGGGCGTTTCACTTTTCTTGCTTCTGGGGACCTCCTGAGGCGTATGGCCTTTGACCTTTGACAAGTGTGCAGCTTCTGCTTCTCCAGGTGAGTTTGCACCCTATCCGTTAAATCGCTACTTCCTCCTGACGTCACTGGGCCACCCGAGTTCTACTTATACTTGTTCTTCCCAACCACTCCCCTTTCCCTGAGGCGGATCTTGCCTCAAATTTGGGGGGTCCTCAAACTTACAGTAACACTCCTTTCCAAAGGCGACTCAGAAGAGGATTTCCTCTGGATGGTAAGAAAACAAGTTGAGAGACTGGTATGATAGGTGCATATCGTGGGGACAACATGTGAGGCATCTGTAAGGTAGTGTGTTCCCTGTTTCCCAGAACAAACCTCTAATCTCCCCCGTTAAAAGACTTTTATTAGACATCCCGAAGTGTGTTTTGCACTATGAACGTGGCAGGTGATGCATACTCTTTCCTCTAAGAGTTTACAGGTTAGAGAAAGACACAGGTAACAGAGTCAATCCTTCATGCTTTCTAACGATTTTATAGAGTGGAAAGGAAATAGGTTGCCGTTGATGGATTTTCTGACTGTTTTCCAGTTTACATTTAAATTTGATAAAGAAATGAACTGAGGCATGGAATTAGTGCATACAAAAATCTTGAGCTTTAATAATGAGTCTTCCACTTTCATTCAAAGTCACTTTGTACCAGTTTGTCAAAACCAATTGTTTGGTATTCATATGCCACCTACTAAAGTGGAATTCCACGAACATATAAGGCTTTTAAACATGATACTGCTCTAGTCTAGCCTATACCACTGATATTCTCTTATGTTTCTTATTTTGCTGTTGTTATACCAATCTCTTTAGTAAGAAAACTATTTTATGTTATTGCTCCTCAAATTGGAGAGACCATATTGTGTGAAAAAGCTGATTGAGTTTTGGAAACTACAAGGATTTTGTTAAGAGAAACAAATTAATGTGTGTGCAAGCTGCATATGTCTACTCACTGTTCTGAATTTAAAGTTGGGTGATAAGCTTTGCTGTTGGTTTTTATCTTGCTGAAATTGAAGATCACCTACAGGTAACATAAGAAATATTAATAAGGGCTCAGCGCCTATGCATAGTGGTTACGGCACCGGCCTCATACACCCAGGCTGCTGGGTTCAAACCCAGCCCGGGCCAGCTAAGCAACAATGACGACTGCAACAAAAAAATAGCTGGGCATTGTGGCAGGCGCCTGTAGTCTCAGCTACTTGGGAGGCTGAGGCAAAATAATCGCTTGAGCCCAAGAGTTAGAGATTGCTGTGAGCTGTGACACCATGGTACTCTATCAAGGGTGACACAGTGAGATTGTGTCTCAGAAAAAAAAAAAAAAGAAAGAAAAGAAAGAAATGTTAATAAGGTACCCTGAGTGAAAAATTATCTCCCCACAATTTGAAGTAAAATTTGAACTTGGTTGACAGTCCTGTCTAGGATTGGAGTGTGAAGCAAAACAGGTGAACATGGCTTGGCGCCTGTGGCTCAAGCGGCTAAGGCGCCAGCCACATACACCTAAGGTGGCGGGTTCGAATCCCCAGCC
>NW_003852493.1:5587400-5606538 GCF_000181295.1 Otolemur garnettii | reverse complement strand
AAAAAAAAAAACCAGGTGAACATATGAATGTTCCTTCTAAATATTTTCAGAATTGGGAAAAGATTGCCAGGGACAGAAAGTGCTGTCTCATGTTTTGCCATCATGGAAATAAGGTGCTTCTGACCTCTTCTGGCTTTTATGTATTTTTGTTTATAGAAGAATAGAAAAAGTAAAATGCAAATTTTTATAAATAAGATTCCTTTTTAATGTATTAACGAGAAGCCAATGATTTGGTTTTGTAGTTTTTGGCCGGGGCCGGGTTTGAACCCGCCACCTCTGGTATATAGGGCCAGCACTCTACTTACTTTGATCCACAGGCACCACCTGCCAGTGATTTGGTTTTTAAAAACTTGAACAACATTGAATAAGTGGAGGATGTGTCTAATGGAAAGAAAGAAAATGGATATTTTGTTTTTTCTTGCCTTAGACTAGCATGAAAAGAAGAAAAAAAAGCTCTTTTTTTTTTTAATCCAATATTAATTTTTTATTTCTTGGATCATGTTTGAGCATTTTGATAGTATTTCAGTTCACAATAATTAAAATGTTACCTGAATCCATCATAAATAATATCCCCTGAAATAAGTTGTCATTCAACATTAATTTTTTCTTTATTGTTTTATTTAGTGCTTCTGAATTACTAAGCATTACTGGGATGGTTGAGAAATGACTTGATTCCACTAAAAGTTCATGATATCCAGACTTGGTTCAGATTCTCTAAATTCTTTTCCTCTTCAAGAAAGTGATTATCCTAAACACTTATATAAAGGATGGTATATAGGCCACTCCTCCAAGCCTGTCCTATTTCTGCCCTCCTTAACCCCCTACTTTACTTGTTCTTCCTTCAGTTCTACAAATGATCTTGCCTTATATTTGACTTAGGGATCTACCTGTTACCAGACAAAGGGTCTGGCCACCTGTCACTGTCAGCCAATATGCAAAGATGGGAATAGGTCCACCAAACTTTATCAGACGTCAGGGATTCTGGAGAACATTAAGAGTAGCCTCTCTGACTATTCTGCCCTTCCATTTCCAAATGACAGTTTTATACTTAATGGTTCACAATGAAGTTCACAATAATCCTTATTTTAAATAATAATCAGCACAACTCAGTGACAATCTATAATAAGGTGACCAGACATCCTGCTTTTGGCAGGACTGTCCCGATTTTTAACAATTTGTCCTGCGTCCGGCAGCTTTTAAAAAATTGCCGATTTTTGGAAAGAATGCACGGCAAGCTAGGGAGCAGAGGGAGAATGGGGAAGGGAATATACAGTTTTCAGCTGCTGAAAAGGTTAATGTAACTCCATTTGGGATTGAAGAGGTTAAAGTAACTTCATTTGGAAATGAAAAGGCTAATGTAAACTCCCTACTCCCCTCCTGGGCAAGGTCACCCACGTGGAATGGGTATCAGAAGGAGACTGCTCCCTCCCTTGCTTCTAGGCAAGGACAATTAGCTCAGAAGGAGCCAAACTGTCGGGAACAAACAAGTAGCCCCCCCGCCCCACCAAGGTGACCAGACCTCCTGCTTTTGGCAGGAAAGTCCTGATTTTTAACAGTTTGTCCCAAAACCTGAGGCATTTTTAAAAAGTCTGATTTTTGGAAAGAATTCACGACAAGCTAGGGAATGCGGGAGAACAGGAAGGGAATATATGGTTTTCAGCTGCCATGTGGCTATTTCACCAGGATATGAGTTTTATTATTTTTGTTCATTTCATAATGTTAAACTTTAATAAAAACAAATAATTGTTGAGAACTGATTATGGAGAACTGCTTATCAAGTTTGCATTGTTGTCAGGACCCGCCCCCTGAGGACCTGCCCTCCCCCTCTATGGTGTCCCACTTTACCAATGTTAAAATCTGGTCACCTTAATCTATAACAACATTTTCAGTTCAAAAGTTAATTCCTAAACTAGTGATGTGGGCATCTTTAGGGTGGGAGCTTAATTTACAAAACAGTAAGAATGGGAGACCAGGGGTGACGACCAACTGTGTCATGTCTGCCTGAGCCTGACAGACTTCATTTTATTCTCACTACATGGATTTCACACCATAAGGTTCCTCGACTTTCCTAAACCTCAGTCTCAATTTTTACACACCTTTACCATTTTCAATCCTGATGGCAAGTGTCTACAGACCTCTCTAAGCTCATACTCCACCTGGGTCCTCAACACAGGCCCTTCCCTGCGCTAGGATTATTTCTCTATTGGTTATAGTTTCACCCTTAGATTGTGTTACACCCAAAGATTGTGTCACCTCCAAAGATTTTTTTCCTAAGCTTTCCAAATGTCTGACCTTTTGTAAAACCACCTTCCTTCTCCTTTCCTTCATCTCCATTTCCATCTACTGGTCTTTCCTTTCACCAAAGAACAGGCTTCTTTCACTCCCCCAATATTTTGATCCTTTGTACAACTGAAATGATTCTGAACATTGTGCCCTTTCTCCTCACAATCCTAGCTTATTTTGCCAATTGAGTTCTCTCTTATGAAAGCATCCTCTGCTTTCCTCTGCATGTTTCAGTACCCCAGTCCCAGATTCCCAGTGAGGGATGGAAACCATTGCCGGCCAGCCTGAGGACCCACAGAAATACAAATGATGTACTGGAGAACAGGAAAATTTAAACTGTCTTGGGAAAAATGCTAGGAAATAGAGCTGGAAAGAAGGGCTTCTGCTCAGGCTGCTCACAGGGCCTAAGGCAAGGTCAGAAAGAGGTTTGTTGACTCCACCCTCAAGAACAAAAGTAAACAGCAGAAGCCAAAGAAGTTTTCTATCACCAGCTCAGAAGGAAGTCAACCTGAACATTTTAAGATCATGAAAACTTGCTAACTTTCCGATGTTCGTTATTTTTCATTTTAGCCCATGATAAATAGTAGTAAATTCCTTTAAAAAAAAAAATAGCAGAGGCAGCAACAAGTAAGGGAAACAGGAACACTGTCACTCTTTTCACACTTGGATGTCTACAAAGAGTGGAACGAGAACAGGAATGAACCAGGCCTGGTGAGGGTTGCTGGGGTTTAATGATAGTTTCCCTGGTGGTTTCAGGATTGGCGGTGCCCCACCCTCAGCCCCATTTTCTGAGTATGCAGATCCCTCCCTGCCTAGTCCAATAGTTTCCTATAAAGATATTTCTAAAAGCCTCTTGGCCCTACCCCCTTTTGGCAAGAGTGATTTCTGCCTTACCATGCTGTTGTTACACTTAGCACTCGGATTTGTGTGTGAGCCTTCTCCGCAGGAGGATGGGATCCATATGGTGATCCTGCTCAGGCCCCTTGCAGTGCCTTAGATTCCTGAAGCGCCTCCTATGCTAAGAAAAGCCAATATTTGTTAGTCCTTTTATTTTTTAGTCCTTGGAAGAACTTGACTTCCAACAATAAAAATTGGATTCAGAATGTTGGGAGCTAATTAGAAAAAGATGGGAATAGATGTTTGCTGTGGAAAAGGGAGGTTAAAGTATGTTGAGCAGAGTAGAGGTTTTGCCACTTAGCCTCCAGAGGGAGAAAGGCCACAGATTTTCTCCCTACCAGGTTGGAAGGAGGGACCTGTTGAGAAGGACTGGCTATGTGTGCTTTGGCATGAAGTTAGCATGTTCAGAGCTAAAGCTATAAAATATGTGAGGGAAAGCAGTTGAAACTCAGCTTTGCCAAGCAAGTTAAATAAGGGTTACTTAAATCTTTCTTACCATATGAAACATCTAGGCTGCTCTGTCTCTTGGACTACGTGGTATCATGACAATTTAGCAACTTCATAACATCAGAACAGCATCAAACATCTGGCATGTGTAACAGACATACTTCCTGGGACCTGTATCCACAGCTCTGGAAGAAGGCATCTCTGCATGACTCATGACAGCATCTGCTATGGCATCAGCTCCTGTGGGCACTTGACTCACATGTAGCCAATCCCTCAGCAAATCGTTGACCCTGACTTATAATGATGCCAATCAGATTCTTTTCCTCTCAATTCGAAATTGAGAGAACAAGTGAGCCAGAGAGAGCAGCTGCCTGGGTCCTGATGTTTTCTGGGTTTCTACTGAAGGGATCACAATAGGCCACTCTGAAATAATGCTACTTTGGCATAAGGATTATTTAGTTCTGACTGCAACTGAGAAACAGCAGAGGCAGGAAAAGCTCTTTTTCCCTCACCCTTATTTTATCTAAAAGCAGGCCATAGAGCCAGTGTAATGGCTCATGCCCATAACCCCAGCACTTTGGGAGGCCAGAGCAGGAGGACTGCTTGAGGCCAGGAGTTTGAAACCAGCCTAGGCAATGTGGCAAGACCTCATCTGTACAAAAAAATAGGAAAAATTAGCCAGGCATGGTGGCATGTACCTCTAGTCCCAGCTACTTGAGAAGGTGAGGTAGGAGGGTCAGAGTTTGAGGTTGCAGTGAGCTATGATCATGCCACTGTACTCCAGCTTGGGTGACTGGGTGAGACAAAAACAACAACAAAAAACTGCAGGCCATAAATTTCCATTTGTGAAGGTGTCTCCTTCTCTGATTAGAGGAAGGAAACTACTCCCGAGACAACTTTTAGCACCTGAGAAAACTCTTATGCACATAACCTCACTTAACAACCCTTACTTACCATATATTTGTTAGTCATCACCCCAAAACTTAACCCCTCCTACCCAAAGGGGCGCCAATCCCCTTTTCGTTTGTCTGGCCTCTTCTCTACAGTCAATCTCCTAAGTTAAGGTGTTGTAAGCTCCAAATTCTAATGCCTCCTTGAGTTGGATTTCTTAGTGAACTTCTTCTAGTTTTTTCCCCCTTGTCAATTTGTCTTCTGTCAGTTTAACTTGCAGGGCTGAATTTAGGAAGATAAAGAAAAACTGTTTTTCCTCCCCATATTATTTTCCCCATGAAACCAGACTTAAATACACCTCTTTTTTTTTTTTTTTTTATTGTTCCATGAGATTTCTGTTTTCCATAATCGCTCCCACCCCTTTCTTTTCTTGGTTTGCTTTTAGTCAATGTTCCTTGAAATCAAAAGACTTTATTATAAAATTATGCATATTTTATGAGAAAAGAAAACATATGTTATGACTTGAACTATGAAGATTAACAACAGTCTAAAATTTTTCTAATAAGCAAAGAATAGAAAATAAATTACCTATTTAGTGCCAAGTACTGGTAACCTAAGTTGAGTGAAAGAGCACTATCTAGGGTGGTTATCTATATCCTCTACCCTCCATGTCAGAGCCCTAGATTCTTCAATGCTCAGTTTTCTTCTCATGAAGTTGGAAATAAGAACTTTGAGAAAATGAGCAATATAATGCTTTTGGGGGAGTAGAATTATTTTGCTACACTATTTGTATGGGGAAAAAAATACTAGAACTTATTTTTTATTATTTTTATTTTTTTTTGAGACAGAGCCTCAAGCTGTCCCCCTGGGTAGAGTGCCGTGGCATTACAGCTCACAGCAACCTCCAACTCCTGGGCTCAAGCGAGTCTCCTGCCTCCGCCTCCCAAGTAGCTGGGACCACCGGCGCCCGCCACAACGCCCGGCTATTTTTTGGTTGCAGCCATCATTGTTGTTTGGCGGGTCCAGGCTGGGGATTTGAACCTGCCACCTTAGGTGTACGTGGCTGGCGCCTTAGCCGGTTGAGCTATAGGCGCCAAGCCTTTTTTTTTTTTTTTAGAACTTACATTTATAGTACACATTTATACTAATTTGGGGAGAAGCCAGGCTAAAAAAAAGAAAATTTATCAGATAAATCATTGACCACATTAAGGCAGGAGGAAAAGACTTTGAAGTTTACATTCCAGCAATTTAAAAAGCCTCCTAGTAGGAAAACCACATGTCATCCAGAATTGTTATAACATTTTATTTAAAATACCAAATTTTTGATTTTTGGCTGAAGATGCCATCTTCCAACAATTCACCAAAATGACAAACACAAAGGGAGAGAGGAGAGGCACCCAATACACAATCTCTAGGCTTTTTAGAAAACATGTATGTAGTTGTTCCTTTGGCCACATACATGCAAATCTCTAAGAAAGGTGACATTGTAGACTTCAAGGGAATGGGTACTATTCAAAAAGGCATGTCACACAGGTGTCACCATGGCAAAGCTGGAAGAGTCTACAGTGTTACCCAGCATGCTGTTGGCATGGTTATGAACAAACGAGGGCAAGATTCTTGCCAAGAGGATTAGTGTTCATATGAGCATAGTAAGCACTTTAAAAGCTAAGATAATTTCCTAAAACACATGAAGGAAAATGACCAGAAAAAGAAGAAAACCAAAGAGAAAGGTACCTGGGTTCAACTGAAGCGCCAGCCTGCTCTACCCAGAGAAGCTTACTTTGTGAAAATCAATTGAAAGGAGCCTCAGCTGCTGGAGCCTATTCCCTATGAATTCATGGCACAATAGGCATACAGTGTAACACACAAGTGAACCAAGAAAGCCAGTCGAATGGGGGCATCAGGTATTGAAACCTATTCTCTATGAGTTCAAGGCATAATAGGCAAGCATGCTTTGTCACATTCAATAGAAAGGTTCCCTGAGCTGCTGGAACCTTTTCCTAGGAATTCATGGCACAATAGGGGTAAAAAAATAAAAGGCTACTTTTAAAAAATTAAAAGGGAAGAAAATACTAAGTTTTCAACAACAAAAAATTAGGAAATGTGCCAAAAAAAAAAAACCCAAAACAGAATCCAGGAAAGTGTGACTGACTGAAATTCAGGGAAATAAGCAGTTAGATACTCTGAGTAGGCACTAATTCAAAATAGCTACCATATATGCAGTATTACCTCCATAGTTGACAATCTCCCTACATTGACCACCTCTTTAAGTTAACCTACCATGTTTCCCCCAAAATAAGACACTGTCTTATATTTATTTTTTCTCAAGAAGACACACTAGGGCTTATTTTCAGGGGATGCCTTATTTTTATTAAGTATAATACAACAATCTACATTTATTCAAATACAGTTAAGTCATCTTCTTCTGGAACCTGGCAGGGGGAGCCGACCTTGTTGGTGGGGCTGGTGCTGGTGCTAGTGATGCGTGAACTCCTTTCCCCTAGCCATTCACATGTGTGCAATAGGATGCCTGTGACGGAGGTGGCCACCTGCGCAAGTGCGAAGGGCTTGGAGAAGGGAGCTGTGGCATATAAAAGGTATTCCAGTCTTCTTACCTCTCTGTGCTGAAATGCATGGCATGGCTGCATTTTGCTGCATAGCCACACCCATCACTAGGTCTTATTATTGGGGTAGGGTTTATATTTAACAAATGCATAGAAATCCTGCTAGGGCTTATTTTTTGGGTAGGTCTTATTTTTGAGGAAATATGGTAATTTTCATAAACTGGACACATACGATATGTACATATCAGTAAGTAGGCCTTGTTCCTTATGTTGAACCGTTTGTTACAGTCCCTTGACCCGAGGTGGTCAACTTGCAGAGGTTCTATGTTTAAAGCTTAAAGGAAAATGACTCATCCAATAGGGATGCTCAATAGAGAAATATAAACTATGGGGGGGAAAAAGAATAATTTTAAAGTTGAAAAGTGTAAAATCATGAAGAATTCACTACATAGATTGCACAGCAGATTTGTGATGGCAGAACAGGAATCAGTGAACTTGAAGATAGACCAGTATAACAGAAAGAAACAAAAAGACTAAAGAAAAATGAACAAATCTGCAGGGACTTAGGGCAGTATCAAAATGTACCTATTTATGTAAGCCAGAAGGAAAGGAGGATTAGAAGGGTATAGGAAAATATTCTTTAAGAATGGAGGTAAAATGTACTTAGCTCTACTATGAACCCAATATATAACCACCCAAACTTTCATATGAAAGCTATAACTACAGCCCAAGATAAAGGGGAAAGAAGAGGGGGAGGGGAGAACAGGGGGGAGGGAGAGTAATTGGTTGGACCACACCTATAGTACGTTACAAGGGTACATGTCAAATCTACTAAGTGTAGAGTAGTGTGTAAATGTCTTAACACAATAATTAAGAAAATGCAATGAAGGCTATGTTAACCAGTTTGTTGTAAGTATTTCAAATTGTATATAAAACCAGCACATTGTACCCCATAAATGCATTAATGTACACAGCTATGATTTAATAATAATAATAAAATAAAAACTAAAAGAAAAGAAAAAAAATTTGAAGAAACGATGCCCTAAAACTTCCCAAATCTGATAAAATTTACAAATCAAAGAAACTCAGCAAACCACAAGTAGAATCAGTATAAAAAGATCCACAACTAAATACATCTTAGACTGCTAAAAGACAAAGACAACAAGGAAATTTTGAGGCAGCAAGATAATAACTTTTACACAAAGGAACCACAGTTAAATTAACAGCTGACTTCTCATGAGAAACAACAGGGTAGTAGAAGACATATTCAAAGTGTTGGAGAAAAAACTATAAAGAATTCTGTAACTAGCAAAACTGCTTTGCAAAAATGAAGGTGACAGATCATAAATAGACCTATGTTGAAGTGTGCTAATTACTAACAGAACCCATACACAGCCTGCAGCCTTGAGTAAAGCCCAAAGCAAAAGAAGGCTGTCAGACAGATGCAGGGCACCTGGCAAGGCAACACTCTCCACTTGGAAAGCAGTTCTTTACTCAGTGCCAACACTGGGACATCCAATGATCACCACACTATGCTGTTGTTATAAAATGCTAGATTCAAAGTTCTCCAAAAATAAAGCCTCGGAAAATATGACATCATTATTTTCTTAACTCCAGAACTCTTTGTGTGTTTCAGATGGCTAGAAATAAATATATTAGAGAAGTAGGGGAGAGAGAATAAATCATATATAACATTTCTTCTAGCCTATCCTCCAACGATGGTGTCTGGTTCTTTACATTCCTTGGCTGCTATCTTTTTTTTTTTACACACCAGGTCATCTAACTTTGTCATCACAGAACTGCCACACAGCGAGTTGCATAGAGCTTCTGTGCATTTCTGGGGTTGGATCAGGGAAGCAAGTTAATCGCACTTGCTAGGGCATCATCTTGTCAGCAACCAGAAAAACTGCCACATTTTTCTGTAGTGTAGTGAATTTTTAAAATTAAAAAAAAAATGAAAATGACAATAGATGCAGAAAAAGCAACTGACAAGATCCAACCTCCATTCATGAAAAATAATATTCAACAAATTAGCAATAGAAGGGAACTTCCTCAATGTGATAAAGTGAATCTCTTTATCTTAAGAGATAAAGATGTGATAAAGGTTCACTTTATCTTAAAGTGAACCTACAGCAAAGAACACATTTATGGTGAAAGACTTCATGCTTTCCTTCTAAAAGCCTATGACCATACCACCTGGAACACACCTGATCTTAACTGAACTCAGAAGCTAAGCAGGGATAGACCTGCTAGTACTTGGATGGGAAAATATATAGTAAACTAAAAATGTCAATATATAAAAATCAGTTGTATTCACATGTGTTAGCTACTGACAATCTGGAAATGAACTTAAAAAAAATTCCACTCATAATAATATGAAAAATAATAAAATATTTAGGAATAAATTTTAGGGGAAAAGTATAAGACCTCTCATCTCTATATTCAATTTGATCCCTATCAAATTCCCAGCATTTTTATAAAAACTGACAAGCCAATCTTAAAATGAAAATATATAGGACAGTCTATGAACCTGACAGTCTAGGATACCTGAACGCATCCGCTCTCATCTGGTCTCAGAAGCAAAGCAGGGTCTGGCCTGGTTAGCACTTGGTTGAGGTGAAAGGACAGAAATACATAAGACCAAGATTACCAAAAACAATTTTGTAAAGTGAGCAACCAAGTAAGAGTAATAACAATACTAATTTCAAAACTTAATATAAAGCTATAGTAATAGAATGTAGTATTGGTATAATGATAGCCACTTAGGTTAATGAAATAGAAGTTACAATTCTTACTTTTATGGTCAATTGACTTTCATCAAAGATGATAATGCAATCAATGATGGAAGGAGTGTCTTTTCAAGAAATACTGTTGGAATAATTGGATATCCTATGCAAAATAATGAACTTAATTTGGTCCACTAGATTGCCTTAGGAGGAGCAAAAACTCTTACCTCACACCATATAGAAGAAAATTAATTCAATATGTATCACAGACCAACATGTAAGAATTAAAATTCTAAGACTTCTGAAAACAAACTCTGTGACCTTGTTTTTGACAAAGATTTCTTAGATACAACACCAAAATTATGATGCATAAAAGAAGAAATTGAAAAATTTTATCAAAATGGTAAGTTCTGCCCTTCAAAAAATACCAGTGAAATAATAAAATGACAATTCATGCTGGAAAGTCCTATCTGATGAAGCTCTTCTGAATGTCAAAAATAAGAAGCAGCTCAATTAAAAATAGGCCAAATGCTTTAGTAGCTATTTCACCAAGAAAGTATACAAATGATTAACAAGCACTTGAAAATCTGCCCAACATCACTGATCATTAGGGAAATGCAAATTACAGCCACAATTGATACCACTGCACTGCCACTAGAATGGGTGGCTGGTAAAAGATTGATGACACTAAGTGGTGACAAAGATGTGAAAAGAACTGAAACCCTTGTAAATCACTTGATTGGAATGTGTAGTGGTATACCCACTTTGGAAAAACATTTGTGAATGTATTTCATTTTATTTATTTATATATTCATATACATATATATTTTAGACAGAGTCTCACCCTATTTCCCTGGGTCTGTGGCATCATCATAGCTCACAGCAACCTCAATTTCTTGGGCTCAGATGATCCTCTGGCCTTAGTCTGCCCACTAGCTGGGACTACAGGCACCCACTATGATGCCCAGCTAGTTTTTCTATTTTTAGTAGAGACCGGGTCTCACTCTTGCTCAGGCTAATCTTGAGCTCCTGAACTCAAGCAGTCCTCCTGCCTCGGCCTCCCAAGAGTGGTAGGATTACATGTATGAGCCACCGAGCCTGGCCAACTTTGACTATTTTAGATTGTACAAGCAAGACCCCTATCTCTACTAAAAATAGACAAACTAGCCAAGTGTAGTTGGTGCATGCCTATAGTCCTAGCTACTGGGGAGGCTGAGGCAAGAGGATCGCTTGAACCCAGGAGTTTGAGGTTGCTATGAGCTATAATGATACCACAGTACTCTGCCCAGGGTAACAAGTGAGACTCTGTCAAAAAAAAAAAAAAAAAAAAGGAAAAGAAAAGAATTCCAAGGTAACAAAACATATTCCATCACATAATTCTCACTTAAAGTTATTAGGATTATAATACTATATGTCAATAACATATTTCTTTTTTCTTATATTTGGATTTTTCTATATTTGTATTTTATAATTTATACAATATTAGCACTATATTAATTTAAAAAATTTAAAATAACTAATTTCAGAAATGTGTGCTCAAAAATATTTAGAAATAAAGGCATATGATCAAGACCTCACAGTTTTAGTTGAATATCTTTAGGTAAAACATTTATTCTTTACCTGCAGTTTTTGTTTGTTTTGTTGGAGTATTTTAGTTTGTTTCTCTTCTGTCTACCCCAGTTACTAGAAGTAAGTCTTTGTAAGGCTATATTTTCATCTTATTCTTTTGCCTTTTTTTTTGTCTTAAAGATCACTTAGATCATTTACCTCCAATAAGTCATATTTGAATTTCAGAGACACTTATCGTTATTGACTGAGAAAGGTCAATGAAATCTTCAGTGGTATTGAGACAATTAGTCTTCTTTTGACACATCCAAATGATGTGAAAGTGGGATATAAATAACAAAAACCCAATAAAGGAAGAAAGCCAAGGAACTGGCTATAAAGAAGAGAGTTTTAAAAAAGAAAGAAATCCATGCAGAATTAAGGCATTTTTATGGTCTGTTGGAAACCAGATTTACTATTTGGCCTTGGAAAAGTCACTTATTTTTTTCCATTGCCTCTGTCCCACATTTATGAAAATGAGGCTTAATGTGCTTCTCCATAGCTCACAAACATTAATTATTAACTTTTAAACTTAAAAAAATGTAAACTATGTAAGCGTCTGAGCTTTCTGTATGTGCATGTTACTGTACTTGTATCTGAACAGAAACACAGAGAGGGCTTTGGCATCTAATAGTTCATCTCAGAAAAGGCCTCCTTGTTTCCACTTCACTTCAACTTTTTCCTTTTATTTCCTTCCTTCTAGGTGTTAACATTAGGTAAACATTTCTTTATTAACTAATGTAATTGAAATCCCATAGGTAATCAGCATTTTGTCAGTTTCTTATATATCTCCCCTTTTTTTTTTTTTAAAGCCCCTAGAAACAATTTTCTCATAGCTTATTTTAGGTGGTATATCATAATCTCATGGCCAAATATACTTAAATCTAATATTCTAATCCAATTTGTTTTCAGTTGTCAGCTTCCTAAAATTATAAAGTTTTAGGGCTAGGAAGAGCATTTAAGAGATTATAATTTAGGGATTATAAATTAGCATTAAAACTGGCCAAATAATTCCCAGCTTAATTCTTTCTATTCAAACTTATTGGTCTCCCTCATAAAGAAGAAGAAATTAATAAGATTCAGTCATTTCACCATGTTTGCTATGTATGTGTATGTATGTATGTATGTGTGTCTATGTGGCTAAATTTTCTAAGTCCAAAATAATGTAAATTTTGAAAATTTTATAAGCATAGAACAATGGAGGAAAAAGTTGTGCATTATACCAAGAATTCTTGGCTGGATGCAGTGGCTCACACCTGTAATCCTAGCACTGTGGGAGGCCTATGGGGTGGATTGCTCAAGCTTAGGAGTTCAAGACCAGCCTAAGTAAGAGCGAGACCCCATCTCTACTAAAAGTAGAAAGAAAAAAAAAAAAAGAAAGAAAGAAAATGGACTGTGTGTGGCTCTAGTCTGTAATCCTAGCACTCTGGGAGGCAAAGGCAGGTGGGTTGCCTGAACTCAGGAGTTCGAGACCAGCCTGAGCAAGAGTGAGACCCTGTCTCTAAAAAATAATAGCTGAGTGTTGCGGTGGACATCTATAGTCCTAACTACTTGGAAGGCTGAGGCAGGAGGATCACTTGAGCCCAAGAGTTTGAGGTTACAGTGAGCTATGCCACCATGGCACTTTACCTCGGGTGACAAAGTGAGACTCTGTCTCAAAACAAACAAAAACAACCCAATTCTCCTCCTAGCATTTCTGACTACTCTATCTACACTATCCCTATATGATATTATATTATCTGACTACAGAGAAGGTAATAGGTTGAGGTAGTTGATATTTAATCGTCAATATGGTACCCTGGAATTATTTGTTATGTCCTTGAAATTGAGTTGCAACCTATGACTGCCATTTCTATGTTTTAAAAGTAGCAAATTGTATTTAATACAGGGGGTGGAAGAGCACTACCCTCCCAGTCAGGAGGTCTGGCTGAGCCTACCCCTGCTTATCCTAAGGCTTCCTGAAGTCTTAGACAAGGTATTTGATCTTTCTGGCCCTGTGTTTATTGATTAGATTGAAATATTTCCTGGGTCTAGATTAATTTGTGTATAAGATGAAATATTACACAATCTCACTCAAATTTTGGCTTTTGTTTTCCTTTGAAAGGAATTTACCAAAATGCTTATCACTTTGGTATAGCCTTCTGTCTATTTCTACCACCCTCTTTGTGTTCAGTTTTCTATCTTTGAATAGAAAAACTATCTATTTGAAAACCATCTTTGAATAGTTTTTCCGATCTTCACTCTTTTTCTTTGTTCAAGATATGCCTCTCCCCTTTACTCCTACTTATACCTTGCCTTCTTTCCCTACTTCTACGACCTTACCCTTACCTTAACAAGGGAGCAGCTGTTGACTAACACAAACCCTGTGAAAGAGATCTACCTCTTTGCCTGTTGAGGAGCCACTACCTGTGAATTATGTTCCTTTACTGATATAGAACGGGAACAGAATGGGAAGGGTAGGGGTGTGGGCTTTGGAGCCAGACTGCCTGAGTTTATATCTAGTCCCTGTCGTTCAGTAGCTGTGCGATCTTGAACCTTAGTTTCCTCATAAGCAGAATGGGAACAACAGGGTTCCCCAAACATAATCATGAAAATTAAAAGAATCAAAATAGGTAAAGCTCTTAGGATAGTATCTGGCACACAGTCATTGCTATAGAACCTCGTAAATTGGTAACGACTCCAGCACAGGCTAAGAGAGGATAATGCTAACGTAGGGGGACAGCCCTGTGAGTGTGTTCTTAGAGTTATACACCTTTTGTAACAACACTCTCTTCCCTACTCTCTGCTCTTTTCCTGTTCTGGGCAAAAACCTAATGAGAACAGGAAGACTGGCATGATTTGTGGGTGATGTTTCTTTCCTTTAATTTGAAGGAATGGCTACCGATGGCAACTTTTTCTGCAGTAAATTGTCTGTTTGAAACATGGTTTTGTTCTTGTTCTGGTTTTCTACCATGCTTCTGAACTGGAATGCCTTAAGTACTATAATCTAAGACATTAAAGTGAAAATGAAAAGCCCAGGAATCCTCCTTTGGACAGGCCTATTTATATATTATTCCATTTGAAAAACAGCACTGGAAAAACTGTTCCTAGCAAAGAATATTAATTGATGAAAACATTTCTTTGCTAACAGTCTGAGGGAAGCAATCTGTTCTTAGCTCTTTCAAACCACAAAATAGATTTAGTCACTAATGAACAAAAGCCAATTATTTTCAATACTACCTTTAACAAGTTTTTGTTTCGAAAAACAAGGTTCTTTTTCTATTTTCTATCAAAGCAAGTTTTTGAAATATAGCGGATCACTTTACAGGAAAAGGCAGTCGAATCTAATTGTAAGATTCTGATTTGAGTGCAAAGCATATTTTCCACTTCAATATTTAAGTATGTAGATTTTTAAGAAGGGGAGCGGAGCTGTTTATCCATTTTGATTAAGAAGTATCATTATACCTAATGTTTTATAGAGTGAGCACAGCAAATATGTCACATGACAAAGCACATGAAAAGATTTATGCTGATAAGAAGCCAAAATCCTATAGTATTTAGAAAATTACAATATTGCACATTATTGATGACCATGGAAAACATTAAATCTGGGTAAATCAATGAGTATTTCACTTTCCCTAGCACTGTTGTAGGATGGAAAGAAAACTTAATACTGAACAATATTGACAAAAGGTTAATTAGCATATGTATTTTTTTCTGATCATAAATATTATGTTTGAAGCTCAAAAGAAATACATCAATAAAAGTAGGAATTGAAATTCCTGAGCCCAGGCCAGGTACGGTGGCTTACACCTGTAATCCTAGCACTCTGGGAAGCCAAGGCATGTAGATTGCCTGAGTTCACAGATTCAAGACCAGCCCGAGCCAGAGCAAGACCCCTGTCTCTAAAAATAGTCAATGTTGTAGCTGGTGCCTCTAGTCCCAGCTATGTGGGAGGCTGAAGCGAGAGAATCACTTGAGTCCAAGAGTTTGAGGTTACTGTGATCTATGATGCCATGGTACTCTACTAAGGATGACAAAGTAAGACTCTGTCTCAAAAATAAAATAAAATAAATTCCTGAGCCATACAATGTCACACAACAACGAACTTGGTCTTTTAATAAAAATATCTTCAGCGTATTTTTATTTCAAGTACAAACATAAGAGAAAAAAATCACACATTGTATGATCGTGTAAGTAATCATGGGGAGCTTTCATTCTATTTTGTGAATGGAGGCTACCCTAATAAATTTGTAGAAATCCTCTTAGAATGTGCAAGGCAGGTATCTTCTGTACTTACTTTGTCATCTTTCAGTTAGATATTTCTTCTTCTTTTTTTTTTTTTCAGAAAGAATGTCTGTCACCCTCAGTGGAGTGCTGAGGCATCATCATAGCTCATAGCAACCTCAGTCTCTCGGGCTCAGGTGATCCTTCTGCCTCAGTCTCCAGAGTAAGTAGCTGGTCCTAGAGATGCCTGCCATGATACCCAGCTAGTTTTTCTTTTTTTAGTAGAAAGAAAGTAGTGGGGTCTCGCTCTTGCTTAGGCTGGTCTCCAGTTCCTAAACTCAAAGGATCCTCTGGCCTCAGCCACCTAGAGTGCTAGGTGTGAGTCACTGCACTGGACCATAATCTGCCCTTTCTAAAATTGGGTTGTGTATGTCTTACTATTGAGATAAAAGAATTGATTATATATTTTGAATATGTGTTCTTTGTCAGATACATGTACCATAGATATCTTCTAGTGTTTTGTTTGCAATTTATGTTTCTGAACAATGTTTTTCAAAGAACAGAAATGGTTTCTTTGATGAAGCATATGGTATTTTTTTCCTTTTATGATTTGTGCTTTTGCTATTTTACCTGAGAAATCTTTTCCTACTTCAAAGTGATCAAGATTTTTCTTCTGTGTTTTCTTCTAGGAATTTTATAGTTTTGTTTGTGTTAATATTTGTGTATGGTGTGAGGCAAGACTTGATTTTCTTTTTTCTTTTTCTTTAGAGACAGAATCTCACCTTGTTGCCCTGGGTAGAGTGCCATGGTGTCACAGCTCACAGCAACCTCCAGCTCTTGGGCTTAGGTCCTTAGGTGATTCTTTTGCCTCAGACTCCTGAGTAGCTGGGATACAGGCGTCCGCCACAATGCCCAGCTATTTTTTTTAATATTCTCTGTACATATACATGTGTTTATTAGGTTTCCACTTTTTGCCTTTACAAAATTAAAAAGGCTTAAAATTTAATAACAATAACAATATTTAAGATAAGGACTAGAAACAAAAACCTCGTAAAGAACAAACAAAGATAAATACATTCAGAAAAGAAATCAGGCAATTACTGCAATGAAATATTGAGCAATAATAATAATAATAATGCAAAAAAAGTAACATTCGCATTGTCAGATAACAGTATGTCTATCATAGAATGCTTTGACTCTGGGGTTCAATATGGAGTTATCAGTTAACTTCTTCCTTTTTTTCCCCCAAAGTCTCAAAAAATAGGCAACTAATATTTATAAATAAAAATAGAAGATTATTTCTAAAAACAGATCATGTCAAATTGTATAGACAATAGAAAAAGAAGGAATATTTCAAAATCATTCTACTTCATCTGGATATACCTGATATTAAAATGGGAAAAAATATATCATTATAAAGAGAAATTATAAACATATTTTCACTTATAAATGAGGATGCAGTATCCGAAACAATATATTAACAAGTTGAATTAAAAATTAATGTTCAAATAATGTACCTTGGTCAAAATTAAATCCAATTTATGTGAGAATTAGTCACTATTTTCTTTTCTTGTTTTTTTCTTTTCCTTTCCCTCACCTCCTCCCTCCTCCTCTCTCTCTTTCCTCTCTCCCTTCCCCCATGCCCCACTGTGTCATTAATTGTCATTAATTGTCCTCATATCAAAGTTGAAGACAGGATTCATGCTTCTCTGTTTCTGTGATGCTTCACTAAGAATAATGTGTTCTGCCTCCATCCAGGTTAATACAAATGCTGCAAAATCTCCATTTTTTTTAAATAGCTGGACAGTATTCCATGGTATACATGGTATACATAATACCACAGCTTGCCAATCCATTCCTGGGTTGAGGAGCATTTAGGCTGTTTCCACATTTTAGCAACTGTAAATGGAGCTGCGATAAAGTCTAGCACAAGTGTCTTTATAATAGAAGGTTTTTTTTTCCTTCTGGATAAATGCCCAGTAATGGGATTATAGGATCAAATGGAAAGTCTAGGTTGAGTTCTTTGAGGTTTCTCCATTCTTCCTTCCAAAAAGGTTGTATTAGTTCGCAGTCCCACCAGCAGTGTAAAAGTGTTCCTTTCTCTCCACATCCGTGCCAGCATCTGCAGTTTTGAGATTTTGTGACATGGGTCATTCTCACTGGGGTTAGATGATATCTCAGGGTGGTTTTAATTTGCATTTCTCTAATAATTATGGATGATGAGCATTTTTTCATATGTTTGCTAGCCATTCATCTGTCTTCTTTAGTGAAGGTTCTATTCGTCTCTCTTCCCCATTGATGTATGGGATTGTTGGTTTTTTTCTTGTGGATTAATTTAAATTCTGTATAGATCTTCATTATTAAGCTTTTGTCTGATTCAAAATATGCAAATATTCTTTCCCATTGGGTAGGTTGTGTATTTGCTTTGGTTGTTGTCTCCTTAGCTGTACAGAAGCTTTTCAGTTTAATTAAATCCCATTTGTTTATTATTGCTGTTGTTGCTATTGGCATGGCAGTCTTCTTCATAAAGTCTTTCCCCAGGCTGGTATCTTCTAGTGTTTTTCCTGTTCTTTCTTTGAGGATTTTTATCATTTCATGCCTTAAATTTAAGTCCTTTATCCATCTTGAATCAATTTTTGTGAGTGGAGAAAGGTGTGGGTCCAGTTTCAGTCTTTTACATGTGTAGTATATCCAGTTCTCCCAGCACCATTTATTGAACAGGGAGTCTTTCCCCCAGTGGACATTCTTGTTAGGTTTATTGAAGATTAGGTGGCTGTAAGTTGCTGATTTCATTTCCTGGTTTTCTATTTGATTCCAAATATCTATGTCTCTATTTTTGTGCCAATACCATGCTGTCTTGACCACTATGGCCTTGTAGTACAGACTAAAATCTGGTATGGTGATACCCCCAGCTTTGTTTTTATTACTAAGAACTGCCTTAGCTATACAGGGTTTTTTTCTGGTTCCATACAAAATGCAGAATCATTTTTCCCATGTCTTCAAAATAGGATATTGGTATTTTAATAGGTATGGCATTGAATTGGTAGATTGCTCTGGGAAGTATAGACATTTTAACCATGTTGATTCTTCCCAGCCATGAGCATGGTATGTTCTTCCATTTGTTAACATCCTCTACTATTTCCTTTCTTAGGGTTTCATAATTTTCTTTATAGAGGTCCTTCACCTCTTTTGTTAGGTATATTCCTAAGTATTTCATTTTCTTTGGGGCCATAGTGAAGGAAGTTGTGTCCTTAATTAGCTTCTCATCTTGCTCATCTTGGATGTTGTTGGTTTATACAAAGGCAACTGACTTGTGGACATTATTTTTATATCCTGAGACATTACTGAATTTTTTTAGGACTTCCAAGAGTCTTGTGGTTGAATCTTTGGGGTTCTCTAAGTATAAGATCATATCGGAGGAGTTTGACCTCCTCTGCTCCCATTTGGATGCCCTTTATTTCCTTGTCTTGCCTAATTGTATTGGCTAGAACTTCCAGCACTATGTTGAATAGTAATGGC
>NW_003852493.1:5585427-5587017 GCF_000181295.1 Otolemur garnettii | reverse complement strand
CTCTGTCAAAAAAAAAAAAAAAAAAGAAAAGGATGCTGGATTTTATCAAATGCTTTTTCTGCATCTATTGAGAGGCTCATACGGGCTTTGTTTTTGCTTCTGTTGATATGGTGAATAATGTTTATGGATTTATGTATATTAAACCAGCCTTGCATCCCTGGCATGAAACCTACTTTATCACGATGTATGACTTTTTTGATGATAAGCTATAATCTATTGGCTAGGATTTTGTTTTGAATTTTTGCATCTATATTCATTAGTGAAATTGGTCTAAAGATCTTAGTTGGGCCTTTTCCTGGTTTTGGTATCAGGGTGATGTTTGCTTCATAGAATGTGTTGGGGAAAATTCCTTCCTCCTCAATTTTTTGGAATAATTTCTGCAATATAGGAATAAACTTGTCCTTGAAGGTTTGATAGAATTCAGGTGTGAAGCCATCCGGACCAGGGTATTTTTTTGGGGGGGGGGGATTTTTTATTGTTTCTTTGATCTCAGTGCTTGACATTGGTCTGTTCAGGAGATCTATTTCATCCTGGCTAAGCCTAGGGAGAGGATGTGATTCCAAATATTGATCCATTTCCTTCACGTTGTCAAATTTCTGGGCATAGAGTTTCTGGTAGTGATCAGAGATAATCTCTTGTATCTCTCTGGCATCAGTTGTTATTTCTCCTTTATCATTTCTGATTAAGGTTACTAGAGATTTTACTTTTCTATTTCTAGTTAGTCTGGCCAAAGGTTTATCTATTTTATTTATTTTTTAAAAATAAAACTCCTTGTTCATTGTTTTTCTGAATGATTCTTTTGTTTTCAATTTCATTAATCTCTGATTTAATTTTGGATATTTCTTTTCTTCTGCTGGGTTTAGGCTTAGATAGTTCTTCTTTTTCTAATTCTATAAGATGGCTTGTGAGTTTGTTGATGTGCTCTCTTTCTGTTTTTCTAAAGCGATAAATTTTCCTCTCAGGACTGCTTTTGCTATATCCCACAGGTTTTGGTAACTTGTGTCTTCATTGTTGTTATACTTAAGGAAGTTAATGATTTCCTTTTTTATTTCTTCCTGCACCCAACAGTCATTCAACATAAGGTTGTTTAACTTCCATGCCTTTGTGTGAGGTTGAACATTTTTGTTGGAGTTGAGTTCCACTTTCAGTGCCTTGTGGTCTGAGAAGATGCAAGGTAAATTTTCAATTCTTTAGATTCTGTTGAGGTTTGTTTTGTGTCCTAGGATATGATCAATTTTGGAGAATGTTCCATGGGAAGATGGGAGGAATGTATATTCTTTATCTTTGGGCTGGAGTGTTCTATATACATCTATCAAGCACAGTTCAGGGGTCTCATTCAAATCTCTTATATCTTTGTTAAATTTTTCTTTAGAGAATCTGTCCAGATCTGAGAGATGGGTATTAAAGTCCCCTGTTATCATGGTATTATATGATATCATATTGCTCAGACTAAGGAAGGTCTGCTTCAAGGATCTGGGAGCATTTAAATTGGGTGCATAAATATTTAGAATTGAAATGTCTTCTTGTTGTATTTTTCCCTTGACCAATATGAAGTGACCTTCATTGTCTTTTTTTACTTTAGTTGCTTTA
>NW_003852493.1:5575201-5585407 GCF_000181295.1 Otolemur garnettii | reverse complement strand
CCAATATGAAGTGACCTTCATTGTCTTTTTTTACTTTAGTTGCTTTAAATCCACATGTATTTGAAAATAAAATTGCAGCCCCTCTTTTCTTCTGAATTCATTTGCCTGAAAAATTGACTTCTTTCCTTAACTCTGAGTTTTAATTTGTCTTTTGAAGCTAGGTGTGTTTCCTGCAGATAGGAAATGGATGGCTTTGTTTTTCAATCCAATCAGCTAATCTATGTCTCTTTAGTGAGGAATTCAAGCCATTGACATTTATTGAGATAATTGATGAGTGTGGAAGCATTCTAGTCATCTTATTTTGTGAAAGGCCATTGCTTAGTTTTGTCTTTTGCATCACTGTGGAAGCTAGGTTCTGTCCTTTAATTTCTGTGTGATTGGTTTGCTGAAGTTCCATTGTGATGGTCAGTGTGTATAACAGGTTGAAGTATTTCCTGTACAGCTGGTCTTGTTGTGGCAAATTTCCTCAAAGTTTGCATATCAATAAAAGATTTGATTTCTCTGTCAATTTTAAAGCTTAGCTTAGTGGGATATAGAATTCTGGGCTGGAAATTGTTCTGTTTAAGTAAATTAAAGGTATATGACTGTAAGGGCCAAGCCAGCGCCATTTTCTTGTCTGCTCTGTTAAACTGCAGGGCCCACCTTGTAACCCTCCCCATTCCATTCGTAGTTGCTTAAACCACACCCGCAGGGCCCACCCTGCAACCTTTCTCATTCCTTTCATAGTTACTCAACCAAATAGTGTTAAGGGACCCTCCACCCCTTACCTGTACCAATCCAAATTCACCTTTACTAATGAAATCACCAACCACCAATGAAAAGTGTACTCGTATCCGACCCTACCCCTCTTGCTTTCTGTACCCCATAAAAACTGCCTTCACCCCGAGTTCGGGGCTCATCCTCGGCTTGCATGCCAGGAGAGTCCAGGCCCGTGGCCCCCGGGCTTCCCAGGTCTGTAATAAATCTCATCTTATGCCCTTTACATCGGAGTGAGTCTCGAGTTTGTCGGTTGGGGTTGATTTGGGAGGCTTTCTCGGACCCAACATGACCATTGTCTTCTAGCTTGAAAAGTTTCATTAGAGAAGTCTGTGGTCACCCTGATAGATTTGCCCCGGTAGGTCAGTAGGCACTTACTCCTGGCAGCTTGCAAAATCTTTTCTTTTGTCTTGACTTTAGATAGATTCATCATAATGTGTCTTGGAGAAGCTCCATTTGTGTTGAGGCAATCAGGGGACTGATATCCCTCTGAAAGGGGTATGTCAAAATCTTTGGTGATATTTGGGAAATTTTTATTTATAATATTCTCTAGAATGGCTTCTATTCTTCTGGGGCATTCCTCTTCCCCTTCTGGCCTTCCAGGATATCTGTAACTCATATGTTGGACGTGCCATAAAGTCCCATAATTCTGTCAGTGAATGTTCTGCTTTCTCTCTCTTCTTTTCTGCATCTTTAACTATCTGAGTTATCTCAAGAGCTTTATCCTCTACTTCTGAGATTCTTTCTTCTCCATAATCTAATTTGTTGTTGATACTTTCTATTGCATCTTTAAGTTCCCTAATTGACTGCTTCAGTTCCTTCAGCTCTGCTATATCCTTTCTATATTCTTTATATCATTCATCTCTTATGTGATTCTGTTTTTGGATTTCCTTTTGGCTATTTTCCACTTTCTCAGCAATTTCCTTCATTGTTTTTTTCATCTATATTTTAAATTCCCCTTATGTCATTTCTAACATTTCTTTATAGGTGGAATCCTCTGCACGAACTACCTCATAGTCCTTTGAAGGGGTTGTTCTGGACTGGTATTTCATGTTGCCAGAATTTTTCTGCTGATTCTTCTTCATGAGTGTTTACTTGTATCTGTCTCCTTGCCCTAATTTTCCTTTCACTTCCTCTTGCTCTTTATATTTCTGTGCCTTTGGCCTAAAGTTTTAATGAGTCCTTTTGGTACTCGACCAGAAGGATGAGAAGATTAAAGAGCAAGAAGGGAAAAAAGATTTATAAAAGAAAGAAAAAAGAGAAAGGAGAGGGGATGAGTAAAAGAAATATTGGCAAAAAGAGTAGAGGCACTGAAAGAATGAGATAGGAGTAATATAGGTGTATAGTAGGGTACTTTGACCCAACCTTAAAAAAACCCAATCTCTGGAAGTGCTGGGGGGTGGTTCCCTTCAGGTCAACAGCTCTTTACCAGCCTTATCAGACATAGTACCCCATCTCCATCAGGTAGAGAAGAAAGAAAAAAATACTATAAATCAAACCAAACCAAATAAACCAAAACCCTTATGGGATAAAATTGGGAGGAAAAAAAAAAAACAATAGGTGCCAAAACACTGACAAAAATGAAATTCTAATTGTTAAAGAAGGCAAAAAATGGAAAGTTGTATTTAAACTAGAATAGTGGGGAAAAAAGAGAACAAAGAATAAAAAGAAAAATGTAGAGGAAAAATGTTGAAATTAAGAAAAAAAAAAACCCAAAAAACAAAATCCCCAATACCAAAAAACCAAACAGTATATATATCTTGCTGAATATTGTTTGGGCAACAGGTGATCTTTTGAGGTATGAGATGTTAATCATAATGTTGATACAAGTATACGAGATGGAGACTGGAGGCCTCTGCTGATTTCTCAGACACTACAGGCTTGGCAGCCCAGATGTCTCCTCAGCCTGCTTAAAAGATACTCCAAACTGTGAACCTTGGCTAAGCAGAAGCTTTCCAAGGAAAGTACTTATTCCTGGATCTCTCCTGGTGTCTGCCCACTTAGCTAAAACCAGTCTCATTCTATGCCCCTGAGGGCCAAGGCTGTAACCTGCCAGACAGATCTCTGCACTTCCCCAGCATCTCAGTCCCCACCTTTGGGCAGCTCACTCACTAGATTACTCACCCAAGGTCTCCAGCTGATCCCCATGCTGCAGCCCTCAGGGGCAGCTCTCCTATAGTGGTTGTGTGACAGCTCACAGTTGACCCATATTAGCTCCTTTCCAACTTAGCTGCTCAGTCTGGGGCTCCAGACAATGTCCAAAGTTGTCTGCACACTCACCCAAGATCTCCCAAGGTAGTTCAATGAAGTGACAAGTCCAAAAAAACCAAAACAGCCCTCAGGTAAGGCTTTTCCTCCTTTGCAGTCTCACTGTTGCTATGGTTATAGCTGTGGGCAGCCTCTAACCAAACAAACACACCTACCACTTGCCAGTTTTCCACTGCTTTTGTCCTCTTCATGGGGCCCAGAAGTCTCTCCCTGACTCCCTGTGTTACCAAAGGGAAGTTTCTGGGCAGAATACACCAGCCAGAGATGTCTGGAGTCTTCTCTACCCAATCTCACTGCACCCAGTTGCACAGAAGCTGTTACTCGGCTGTTATCTTGCTCTCAGGCCTGGCTATTTTTTTTATTGCAGTTTGGCTGGGCTGTCAAATGAGCCACCCTCGGTATATGGGGCTAGCGCCCTACTCACTGAGCCACAGGTGCTGCTCAAGACTTGGTTTTCTTTTCTTTTTTTCCAAATATATCCAGTACCATTTGTTAAAACAACAAAAAAAAACAACAACCAAAACCAAAACATAAACAACCCTTTCCTCTTTGAATTACCTGGGTACATTTGTCAAAATCAATTCAACATAAATCCACAATGAGATAGTACTTCACACTTGCTAGGATGGCTGTTATTAAAAAAAAGAAACAAAACAGAAAATAATAAGTGTTAGTGAGGATGCATTGGTAGTGGGGCTATAAAATAGCAGAATCTCTAGAGAACAGTACATGGTATCTCAAAAATTTAAACATAAACTATCATATGATTCAGTAGTTCCACTTGGGTATATAATTAAAAGCAGAAACTTGATTAGATATTTGTATACCCATGTTTATAGCAGCATTATTCCCAATAGCCAAAAGGTAGAAACAACCCAAATGTCAATTGACAGATGAATCCATAAATGTTCCATGATAGTATATAGGAGAAATAGCATTCATCCTTAAAATGAAGGGAAATTATGACACCTGATGCAACATAGATGAACCTTGAAGACGTTATACTGAGAGAAATGTGGTAGTCACAAAAGGATAAATATTGTATGATTACATTTAGATGACTAGTCAAATTCATAGAGACAAAGTAAAAGGGTGGTTATGGGGGGAGGGGGATGGGGTGTTAGCTTTTAATGGGTAAGGTATTTTAGTTTGGTAAGATGAAAGGTCCTCAAGATAGGTGGTGGTGACGGTTGCACCACAAGGTGAATTTAATGCCACTGAACTATACACTCAGAAATGGTTAAAATGATTAAATTTTAGGTTATGGTATATTTTTCCATAACTTAAAAATCAATTAGCCATATGTGTGGGTAATATTTCTGGTGTATCTTCTATTTCATTGATCTTTGTGTCTATCCTTACACTAATATCACAGTGTCTTAATAATTATATATTTTATAATAAGTCTTGAGATAGTGAAGTTTCTATAACTTTGTTCTTCCCTTTCAAAATCTGCTAATTCTTTTGCCTTTCCATATAAATATTAAAATTGAATGGTCATGTCTACTTTTTTAAAAGCCAACTGAGTTGGGTGGGATGGCTCATGCCTGTAATCCTAGCACTCTGGGAGGCCGAGGCCAGTGGATTGCCTGAGCTCACGGGTTCCAGACCAGCCTGAGCAAGAGCAAGACCCCATCTCTACGAAAAATAAACTGAGGCAAGAGGATTGCTTGAGCCCAAGAGTTGGAGTTTGCTGTGGGCTATGACACCATGGAACTCTACCCAGGGCAACAACTTAGACTCTTTCTCAACAATGAATAAATAAATACATGAATAAATAAATAAATAAATAAGTAAAATAAAAAGCCAGCTGGGTGGTTGACTGAGATGGCATTGACTCCTTATGTTAGTATGAGGAGAATTGACAACAACATCAAATTTTTGATCCTCAAACATGGTATATGTCTCCCTTTATTGAGATCTTCCTTAATGTTTCTTAGAAATATTATTCAGTTTCTAATGTACACATCTGAATGTATATTATATATTTGTCGAGTATTTCAAAACTTTGATGCTGTTGTAAGTGGTATAGTAAATTTCCTTTACCAATTATTCATGGTTAGCATGTAAATTACAAATGAATTTTGTAAATTGACCTATGATCTTGCTATATTGACATGTTAATTTTAGTAGGTTTTTTTTTTACTGATTCCACAGTATTTTCTATATGTAAAATATACCATGAATAATGACAGTATTAACTCTTTACAAAGTCTTGGTATTTTATTTCTTCCTTTTTTAAAAAAATTACATTTTATTGTATTTATTTATTTATTTATTTTGCAGTTTTTGGCTGAGGCTGGGTTTGAACCTGTCACCTCCAACATATGGGGCCAATGCCCTCCTCCTTGAGCCACAGGTGCCACCCCTTATTTCTTTTTCTTAACCTTATATTTACTTGTTAGAATACTGGAATATTGTTGATTAAAGGTAATTGAAGTTAACATCATTGCCTTCTTTCTGATTGTGAATGGAAAGCGTTCTTTTTTTTTTTTTTTTTTTTTTGAGACAGAGCCTCAAGCTGTCCCCCTGGGTAGAGTGCCATGGCTTCACTGCTCACAGCAACCTCCAACCTCTGGGCTCAAGCGAGTCTCCTGCCTCAGCCTCCCAAGTAGCTAGGACCACAGGCACCCAAGCACAACGCCTGGCTATTTTTTGGTTGCAGCCATTATTGTTGTTTGGTTGGTCTAGGCTGGATTCGAACCCGCCACCTTAGGTGTATGTGGCTAGCACCTTAGCCGCTTGAGCCACAGGCGCCAAGCCGGAAAGTAGTCTTTTTGTTATTCAGTATGATGTTAATTGTAATTTTCTTATAAATGCCTTTATTCAAGTTAAATTTCTTTATATCAAAGTTTGTTAAAAGTTTTAATCATGAGGTGATATTAAATTAATTTTGGCAAGTCTTTTTAGATCATCAAATGATTTTTTTTCTTTATTCTGTTAACATCTTTAATTAATCTGGTATTCAAATGTTAAACCAACATTTGATGTTTCTGGGATAAATACTACAGCGTAAAGTGTACTATTCAAAAGAACTTGAGATATTTTTCCTACTCCTTTAATTTCTAAAAAAGTTTGTTTTGGGTTGATGTTATTTATTATTTAGAAGATTGATAGAATTTACCAGAGGAATTGTCTGCATCTGGAATTTCCTCTTTGAGAAGATTTTAATAACTAATGTACTTAATATAATTGATATAAAAGTATTCAAATTTTATGTTCTTCTTGAGTCATTTTTTGGTAACTTGTATTATTCAAGAATTTGTAAATTCCATCTATATTGTTAAATTTGGGGCATACCGTTGTTCGTGGTATATTTAGTATTTGTATTGTATATCTTTTGCTATTCTTATATTTTTAAACTTTTATTTGTGTTTATATTTATTTTTTATTTTTATTAAATCATAACTGTGTACATTAATGCAATCATGGGGTACGATATGCTAGTTTTATATACAATTTGAAATATTTTCATCAAACTGGTTAACAGAGCCTTCATGGTATTTTCTTTGTGTTTATATGTAAAGTAGGCTTTTTGTTGATAGCATCTCATTGGTCAGAGTTTAACAATCTCTGCCTTTTAATTTTAGTGTTTATATCACTTACCTTTAACACACTTAGCACTAAGATTGGATTTAAGCGTACCATCTTACTCTTTTCTTCTTCCTGCCATCTGTTTTTGTTCATTTTCTTTGCCTTTTTCTACTCCTTTGGATTGAATGTCTTTTATTCTAGTTTATCTCCAGTGTGAGATTATTAATTATATACAATTCTAGTGCTTCTTCTAGAATTCATAGTTTAGCTCATCACAGTTTATCCTTAATTACATTTTATCAGCTTATTCATTACGTATGACCCTTACTGCACAATGTTTTTATTTTTCTTCATTACTTGCATTCTTTTTTATCTACATATGCTGTAAAAACTGCTATATAATTTTTTTCCATCTTATATCATTTTTCTCTCCACTTAAAGAACTTTCTTTAATAATTCTTATGGTGTAAGTCTTTCTTTAACAAGAAAGACTTCTATTTTTGGAGGCAAAGTCTCACTGTGTTGCCCTTGGAAGAGTGCATGGCATCATAGTTCATAGTAACCTCAAATTCTTGGGATCAAATAATCCTCTTGCCTCAGCCTCCCAAGTAGCTGGGACTACAGGCACCTGCCGTAATGTTCTGCTATTTTTAGAGATGGGTTCTTCCTCTTGCTCAGACCGGTCTAGAATTCCTGAGCTCAAGTGATCCACCCACCCTGGTCTCCCAGAGTACAAGAATTATAAAGGCATGAGCCACCTTGCCAGCCTTTTTTAAATAAGTCTTGTAGTTTAACTAAAATCTTTTAGCTTTTGTTTGAGAATTTTTTTGTTTTGTTTTCTTTCTTAAAAGGTATTTTCACTGACTGTGTAAAATTATAAATTGACAGGTTTTTTTCAAAAAACTTCTTTTCAGCACTTTACGGGTGTTGTGTCATTTTCTTATGACTTGTGTTGTTTCTGACAAGAAGTTTGTGATTATTCTTATCTGCCTTTTTATATATAATGTGTAATTTATGTATAATATGTCCCCTTACACACACTGGCTGCTTTTAAGATATTCATTTTATGACTGTTTTTCAACAAGTTGACTATTCTATGCTTTCATCTGGTTTTATTAAGGCTTCTAATTCTTTGGATTTGTTGGAATTCTTGAATGTATGATTTTATCTTTGTTCAAATTTGAAAATATTTTGACTTTTATTAATTAAAAAAAATTTTTTTTTGAGACAGAGTCTCACTATGTCACCCTTGGTAGAGTGCTGTGGCGTCACAGCTCATGGCAACCTCCAACTCTTGGGCTTATGCAATTCTCTTCCCTCAGCCTCCCAAGTAGCTGGGACCATAGGCACCTGCCTCAACGCCCAGCTATTTTTCTGTTGCAGTTGTCATTGTTGCTTAGCTGGCCTGGGCTGGGTTTGAACCCACCAGCCTTGGTGTATGTGGCTGGCACTGTAACCACTGTGCTATGGGCGCTGACCCTAATTAAAATATTTTTAAGAATTCAAAATAGAATTATATTCATGTTCCTTGTAAACTGATTTTATATCCTGTGGTCTTGCTAAACTTACACATTAATTTTAATAGCTTTTTTTTTTGGCTGATTCCTTGTATTTTCTGTGGGTAAAGTATACTTTCTATAATTAAAGATAGTGTTAGTTCTTCTTTACAAAGTCTCTGCATTTTATTTTGTTGTGATTGCTTATGCACAGTTTTTTCTGGTACTCTACTTCATGTATGGCTCTGTTAGTTTTGTCTCTTTTTTCCTCTGTGTTTCATTTTGAATAATTTCTATTGTGTCTTCAAGTTCACTAATTTTTTTCTTCTGCAGTATCAAATCTATTAATTCCACCCAATGGAATTTTATTTTACATATTATATGTCTTTTGTCTCTAGAAATTCCATTTGATTCTTTATATTTTTCTTTTTTCATTATGTTTTCTTTTAAGCCCTTGACCATATATATAACCATATATATAACATTTATTAGATCTGTTTTTATATCCTATAGAATACTAATTCTATTATTTTTGACATTTCTATATTTGTTCTATTTCTTTTAACTTTTAAAATTATTACTTTGTTATTATATTATATTAATTATATATGTGTGTGTATATATATATATAGAGAGAGAGAGAGAGAGAATCTCACTCTGTCACTCTTGGTAGAGTGCAATGGAGTCATAGCTCACAGCAACCTCCAGCTCTTGGGCTTAGGTGATTCTCTTGCCTCAGCCTCCCGAGTAGCTGGGACTACAGACCTCTACCACAATGCCTGGCTATTTTTTTGTTGCAGTTTTGCCAAGGCTGGGTTTGAACCCTCCACCCTTGGTATATGGGGCTAGCGCCCTACCCACTGAGCCACAGGTGCTGCCATATATATATTTTTTATTTCAGGTTAATGAGAGCATACCAATAACCAGGTCAAAATATTTGAATTTATTAGGTAGAGTCTCTCTTGTAGTTATGTCCTTATACCCAAAAGGTGTGCCAACCACTCCCACGTTTTTTTATTCCTTCTTAAAAATTAATACATAATAGATATACATCTTTTAGGGTTGATACATTCATATAATCAAATCAGGATAATTGGGATATCCATTGCTTTAAATATTTATTTTTTTAATGCTAGAAATATTTAAATTATTCTTTCCTACCTGTTTTGGAATATACAATAGATTAACTATAAGATAACTACAGTTATCCTACTGGTCTATTGACTCTCAGGTCTTATTTCTTTTATCTAATGTATGTTTGTACCCATTACTATTTACTAGTTTTTATTCTGTTCATTTGTTAGCCTTTTTTTCTGACTCTTCGTATTTCTAGTGCATTTTGAGTGGATATAGGATATTGTAAATGTTATATTGCTGGCTGGGCGTGGTGGCTCACGCCTGTAATCCAAGCACTCTGGGAGGCCAAGGCAGATGGATGGATTGTCCTGAGCTCAGGAGTTTGAAACCAGCCTGAGCCAGAGCAAGACCTCCTCTCTACAAAAAAAAAAGTTGGGGGTTGTGGTGGGTACCTGTTGGCCCAGCTACTGGGGGACTACAGTTTCTAGCATTAATAAAATAAACATTTAAAGTGATGGATATCCCAAGTATTCTCTGAGACAAGAGAATCGCTTGAGCACAAGAGTTGGAGGTTGCTGTGAGCTATGATACTACAGTACTCTACTGAGGACCACAAAGTGAGATTCTGTTTCAATAAAAAAAAAAAAAAGTAAATAAATAAACAAAAGAAAAATAAATGTTATACTTCTGAGTCCTTGAATTTTGTTTTCTTTTTTAAAATTAATGTTGGGTCTTGTTTTGGCAGGCAGCTAAGATTGGCAGATCAGTTTGAGCCTTGCTTTTAAGCTTTGGTAGAACAAGTGCTGAGTAGCCCTAATAAATTTTAGCCTTCTACTGAGGTACAAGCTTCTGGAGTCTCTGCCAGGTACTTAGGGTGATTAACAAAGACTTTCTCTTGGCTTGGCGCCGAAGCACAGTGGTTACAGCACCAGCCACATAACAAAGGCTGGTGGTTCGAACCAACCTGGGCCTGCTAAACAACAATGACAACTGCAACAAAAAATAGCCGGGCATTGTGGCGGGTGCCTGTAGTCCCAGCTACTTGGGAGGCTGAGGCAAGAGAATCGCTTAAGCC
>NW_003852493.1:5569203-5575128 GCF_000181295.1 Otolemur garnettii | reverse complement strand
CCATCGCATTCTACCAAGGGTGACATAGTAAGACAAAAAAAAAAAAAAAAAAAAAAAAAATACAAAGACTTTCCACTCTAACCAATAAGAAGTCAGACAGTTCATCTCTGTGTGAACTTGAATAACTGCTGAGCTTTGATCTTTCTGTTCAATTTGTGTTGGGATTTGTACTATTTTTTCTCCTGTGCACACACCAGTCTAATATTTAGTAAAGACTCAAGAAGAACCATATGTGGATTTATGGACTTTCAGTATAGCTCTTTTTTGAAACTCTTCTTCACTACTTCCAGATACCTTAGCTTTCCTGACCAGTGATTTCTGACTCTTCGAGCCATCCAGTACTTGAGAACTTTTTACCTGTTACATGGTCTAGAGCAGTGTTTTTCAAACTTTTTTGTTTCACAGCACACTTGAACCTATAGTTAAGCTCCTGTGGCACACTTAAATTATGTTGATCTAAGAAAATCGTAAAAGAAGAAAAAAAATATATACTTACTATTCTTTTGAAAATAATTTAACTAATGATCTTTAAAAATGTTTGCGGCATATCTAAGACCCTCTCAGCCATGGCATACCGGTTGAAAATCACTGGCCAGAAAGCCAGGGCAATGGTGAGTCTTGCCCAACTTGTTTCTTTTTCTTTAGTGATCACAGACATGTTCTGCCTGTTCTCTAATAAGTGAAAACATGGGTCATAAATTTTGTCTAGTTTTTTTGTTGTTTATAGTGGACGGGTAAGCCAGGTCCTTGATACTCCATCATGATCAGAAGTGGAAGTCTGGTTTGTTTTTTTAATGTGATTACTACTACCTTATTCCCTCAGAAAAACCTTTCAGCAGTTTACATTTTGTGCGTATGTGCTTATGCAAAGGATGTACCTCGTCCCTTCTTACAATATTCTCTTCTACTGTCTTCTAGAATACTATACTAATCCAACTTTTATCCTTTTCTTGCCAATTTTTTTTTAATTCAAAGAGATTTATTCGGAGCCAAATTTGAGAACCATTGTTCAGAGCCAAACCCAAGAGGACGTGAGCAAGTGGAGTCGCTGTGATGGGGTTACAGTTTGGTTTTATACATTTCAGGGAGGCAGGAATTATAGGTAAAGTCATAAATCAATAGAGGGAAGGCACACATTGGTTTACCAAAAACGGTGGGACATCTCAAAGTGGGGGCTTATAGGTGAGTGTAAAGATTCTTTAGTTGACAATTGGCTGAAAGATCTAAGCTTTGTCTAATAGACCAGGAGTAGGTCTGTTAATCAGAGACAAACCACTAGACATATGCCTGGACTTGAGTGGTTTGTTGTATATTTTTCTCATTTCTTTCAAGATCCCTTTTAAACTCATCATCCTTTACCTGGCATGATATCTTGGAATTTTTCAAGACTTAGTTCTAGGTATCCTTTTCTTTTTATCTCATATTCTCTCCCTATAACATTAAAGGTCACCAAGGACATTCAAATCTCTATTTCCAACCTAGAACTCTCTTACATGCCCTAAATCCTCCTGCCTGCAAGGATATCTCTAAGGCAACTCAAGGTCAATAAAATTATGAATAAAACTGCCCCCAAATCTGGCCCTCTTGCAATGTTTCATTTTTCAGTGAATTATACCTCTACTCCACCTAGTTGTGCTGTTAAGAAATGAGGGAGAGATCTTAAACAGCTTCCTTTCCATGATTCTCTTGCCATCCCTGACTCTGCCTCCTTGTATATTCTATCAGGAAGTCCTTTAATTTTATGTCTTAAAAAAACTTTGACCTCATTTATTTCTCCCCATTGCTGCTGAATTAGTCCAAGGTAAGTAATCATCTTTCATCTTACGTACTGTAGTAGTCTCTTAAGTGGCTACTATATATCCCCTCTAATCCTCCACCGAAATCTATTCTTGATACCACAGGCTAAAATGACCTTCCAAAATGCAGATCTGAGCATTTCACCCCCTTCCTTAAATCTCTTCAATAGAGTCTTATTGATTTTAGGATAAAGACCCTAATCCTAAATAAGGCCTGAAAGACTCTACATGTTTTGGTTCTTGCCTTCCTCTCCTGCTGCTTCTCCCATCACAATGCCCTGGCTTTGTTCCCCAGCCACAGTGGTTTCTTTCAATTTTTGGATGAAGCCCCCGTTCTTACCATAGGATCTCAGCATGTGCAATTCTGTTTATTTGAAATATACTTTCCCACCTTCAAATCACAACCTTTTCCATCTAACTCTTACTCATGTATAGATCTCTGTGTATGTCACCCCAGAAGGGTTTCTTTCCCTTTACATATATGTATAATTGTATAAAACTGATTATGTGACTGATACTTTGTCCCCCAGAGAAAATGATATCCGTGTGCTCAGCACTAGGCCCTGCATACATAAATATTTTTGAGTACATGAATGGATGTCTTACTCAATGATTGGCTTTTGATTTTTACGGATCATGAACATACTAGATCTTAAAAACTTGTTGAGTACTTTATAAATTATCTCATCATTTCTTCAATTCTGAATGACAGTTTATTTATCACCTTTGGTAAATGAAAGATTCATATTACATTGAAAATAATAGCATAGACAAATTTAATTTCAGGTAAACTCTCATCATGAGGTCAAATTATTATTTATTTTAAATAGATTAGGTTAAAAGATTCGCCTTGTATTTCTTGTTTGCCGTTTGTCTTTCTAAAGGGGAAAAAAGTCTAGTCTGAAAATATTCCAGTTTTCAACTGTACCTATTGTATATTTTCACAAAGGGAGGGATAGTATCCACTTTCGAGTGAGGGAAGTGGACTTGCAGAAGTGGTTCTGACATCAGTCTCTCTCACACACATATTCCTGTTCACCGCAGCCTTACATTGTCAATGCATTTTTCCTGTTTAGTTTTGTTGCCATTTATGTAGGTCAATATGAAAGTTTTAAGATAGACTGTGTTATGATCCATTATTTCACTTCCAAGGAAACATTCTTTCTGATTCACCTGTGCAAGTTTCAACTTGCTCAGCTCATCAGTGTTGCTGGGAGGGCTTGATTTGTTTCTGTCCATGTGGATTTTATGTGTCTTGATTTTTATGTCTCTCAAAACTTTCATAAATGATCCATGTATGTCCCTAGTTCTATTTTTAGTGCTTTAGAGTTGCCCACATCTTTAGAACAAGTATTAGTAATTCTATTTTGCAAGTTAAAAAATTGAGACCCAGAGAAATTAAGTAAATTGTCCAAAGTGGCAGAGTCAGGATCTATCAAATAGCCTTCCTGCTATTTCTTTTCTTTTCTTTTCTTTTCTTTTCTTTTCTTTTCGCCATGGCCGGGTTTGAGCCCACCCCCTCTGGTATGTGGGGCCAGCACCCTACACCTTTGAGCCACAGGCGCCGCCCATTCCTTCTATTTATTCATTAGCTATTTCCTATTTTTATCATGGAAAACCAAGAATTGACTTTATATTTGTTCCTTGGACTTCATGACATAAAATTTGATTACAGGATTACCTTTTTAAAAAATGATTCCTTTAAACTTCTATGACTCATTCTTAATATAACCTTTCCATAGTAATTAAGTTTTCATAGAGCTATTTTGATGACTTTTTTTATTAGACATTATGATTTTTAACTCTTTGGAAATCAATAGAATTATTTTGATGCTTGCTTGTTTCTAAATATTAAAAGCCAAGTCATTTAAGCCTGTTAGCTCACTTAGATAGAACATGAACTTGGTATTGATCACACCATACAATCCTATTGACCTCCCACAGAAAAATCCAGTCCAAAGCTAAACCTAATGCTACTCCTGGCTCACATGTGGGTTATCATCTTCTCTTGATTGTGAAATATAATACACAAAGCCAAGTTTATATTTTTTTCTGTATGACCCTCAAAAAAAATGGAAGGGGAGATAATTTTTATAAGTCCTTTCACTCTTCTAAAATTTAAAATGCGTGCTTTCTCTTAGCATACATGTATTCATTCACTGATACATTTTTTCACTAACAAACATTTATTGAGTGATTTCTACATACCAGGCATAATTCTAGCGGATATAATAAAAAACAAGACAGACAAAATGTTTGCACCATAGAGCTCCTATTCTAGTGGAAAAAGACAACCAACTAACAAAATAGTCATAATTTTTGATAAGAAAATACAACAGGATATTCTGATAAAGACAACTGGGGGTGTTATTTTAGAAAGGATTGCCACATTGGTTGCATTTGAACCAAGTCCTGAACTATGAGAAGGAACTGACTATTTGAAAAACTTTAAGAACTGCTTCCCAAACAAATGCACCATACTTTGAGGCAGGAATAACCTTGGGAGTACCAGGAAAGAGAAAGTGTTACTGGAACATAGTTTGTGAAGCTGGAAAAGGAAGAAGGGGCCAGATCTTAAGGATTTTAAGTAAACTTAATGTTACAATCATTTTTTTCTAAAATTACATTACTGATGTTATTATACTGGTCTTAGAGTTAGTTTTAACCACTTGACACTGAATTATGCCACAGAGAAAATCATATACTATCAAAATATTTTAGAATTGAAAGATTCCTTAGAAGTTATCAAGTGTACCCCTTTCATTTTAGGATAAGTGAGTTGTCAGAGGCTACACAGCAAATCTGGGTAAGCTACAGAGCTTTGGTACTACAGGGTCCAGTGTTCTTCCCAGAAAATCAGTTTGTAGAAAACACTAAAAAAATTTATTTTAATTTATGGAATTTCTATGGCTTATCTGTTTTCTATTTTTTTTTTTTTTTTTGAGAGAGAGAGGGTCACATTTTGTCACCAGAGCTAGAGTGCAGTGGTGCTATCACAGCTCACTGCAACCTTAAACTTCTGGGCTCAAGCCATCTCCCTAGCTTTAGCCTCCTGAGTAGCCAAGATTATAGGCATGCACCACCATATCCAGATAAATTTAATTTTTTTTTTTTTAAATAGAGACAGTGTCTTGCTTTGTTGCCTAAGCTAGTTTTAAGCTCCTGGTCTCAAGTGATCTTCTTGTTTCAGCCTCCTCAAATGCTAGGATTATAGGTGTGAACCACCACTCTTGGTGTCTCTTTGATTTTTAAAAAATAATAAGTTACTGTAATTTAACCAGAATTTAAATATGGTTAATTATGTTATATTTGGATTATGCATCATTTTTAAATCATTGGCTCATAGTTTATTACTAAAAGAGCAGAATGATGCAAATGTTGACTTAGTAACTATTTTTCAATTGCCTTTCATTGTACCATCTGCTAAGGTTCTTAACTTGGTGTTCTCACACCCCAAGGAAATCCACAAATGGGCTTTGAGATTCTACTAACCCTCTGAAAAGGTGAACAATGTTTTACATACCTGAGATTATCATTTTAGGTCTTCCAAGGAACCAACATCAAGAAAGGATTAAACAAGCTTAATTTATGGGGACACATGGAGGATAAAGGAGGGAGAGCAAGAATAAGTAGCTAGAGCCTTGAGACTAAAATGCAGGTCTGGCATCTGTGAATAGAGAGAGGGAAGGAAGGATTAGGGTAGGAAGCCTCAAATTGCAGTATAGAAAGTCTCATTCAAACTGATGTGGCATCACTAAGCAAAAGTTTCTCTTTGGAGATGTTCTATATCGGGCAGAAAGACAATGGCACTAGTGTCTCTGCCATGCTTTATTATTGGCTCCAAGAAGCCCTAGGCCAAGTGCTGTGAGCACTGTCACAGATCCAAGGGGACAGCAACTGGGGTAATCCATCAGCTCTGTCCCCAGTAGCAGTTCTCTTAAAGGAGATCTGAGTGGTAACAATTTTCTTGATTTTTCTCAATCTGTTTTTTCTGTAATCTGATTTTCTGTTTTTTAGAAATCTGATTTTCAATATTTCTGGTCTAAGCATTTTTTTTTTTTTTGAGATAGAGCCTTAAGCTGTCGCCCTGGGTAGAGTGCCATAGCATCACAGCTCACAGTAATCTCCA
>NW_003852493.1:5565019-5568777 GCF_000181295.1 Otolemur garnettii | reverse complement strand
GAGCCCAGGAGTTGGAGGTTGCTGTGAGCTGTGATGCCATGGCACTCTACCCAGGGGGATAGCTTGAGGCTCCATCTAAAAAAAAAAAAAGAAAGTTATTTAACCTATGGGTCACACACTACAGCCCAGGGACCAAATCTAGTCAGCAGCATGTTTATGTAAATTAAGTCTTATTGGAACCATGTTGCAACAGAAACTGAATAACCAGAAAAGCATAAAATATTTACAATCTGTCCTTTTATATAAAAAGTTTGCAAAGAACTGATTTAATTTACTCAAAAGAAAAAAAAAGTAGAACAAAAAAATTAGCTAGAGCAGGATAGCTCCTTAAGGTTTGGAATTGTTCCTTACTCATCACTTTATTTTTAGTAGCTAGCCTAGAGCCAGACTTATAGTAGATACTAATCAAATAATTTTGCAGTTGAATTGATTGTGGCTTATATTAATTTTTAAAATTAAATGATTTAAGTTAAAATAAAGATTTTCCTCCAGTATATTTTTATTAATATTAAAATGGCACTGTGGAGTAAACCAGCTATGATGGCCCATTGAAGTGACCATTATAAATAATCTCTCCAGGGTGATTTATAATACATTATAAAAACATTATTTTGTGAAAAAAACTATTAGTTTAATGAAATAATATGTTTGAGAGCAGCTACTTGACCCCCTGTTGCTTCTAACATTTTCCTGTTTATGCTAAGATTCCTTTAATAATTTCTTAATACTGTAGGCATGAAAACTAATCAAATTCTTAGACTCAAATGCATTTTCTGCAAATAGTTTCAGCAAATTTATTTCAATACCTGGTTTGGAAAAATTGGGTAGTAAAACCTTTGTTTGTGACTACATATGAATTACAAAATTAACTTCAATACTTGATATATACATATTGTTATAAATATTAAAATATTTTAAGCTATTATAATTTATTAATCATTTTTATTACTCAAAATTTCAAAAAGAAAGAAATGCTACAAATAGATGTTTGCTTTGTTAAGTTAGGACATAGATTCATTCTTTTCCTTTTGTTTTTATATGATGAACAAGGTTGACAATTAAAAGCAAGTTTGGAGATTTTCCATAATCTGAGACATTTCTTTTAAAATATTGCTAGTCCTCTCCTTTCTAAATTATGATTCAGTATTTATGGGTTGGAAGCTTGAAATCTTCCTTTTTAAAATACACATGCTCCAAATGCTTCACATTGTGAGAGAAGTTTAGGAAACAATAATTTGAAGAATACCTTCATGGGAGTGATGTTTGCAAGATGTCAGACTATCATCTCCCATGTCTCACCAAAGGAAAAAAAAGATTTGCTATCCATAGATGAATAGCTCTAGGAGAATTTTAGAGCACAATCAAAATGTTACAGCAACCCAGGGAGCATACAAACTGGTACAGAGAAAACTGTTGGAAGCATTTCACCTGCATTACACTATCCTTTAGGCCATCTCATCTCAGTGACAAAAGAAATCCTCTTTGCTGCCACTTCCCCTTGCTAGGGATAAGGAGATCAAGAGACCTCCAGAAGTCTTCCCCATCATAGACCTGCAGCTTTTGGAGCCAAGGATAACCACAGTCTTTGTCAATGAGGTTGCAGCCCACAGAGCTGCTGAAAGTCCACACCACTGTACCACCCTGAGGCAGAACTTCTGTGCTTCCTAGAGCTGGAACCCCTGCACTTCTGTCAGCCTTAGCACTGCTGCACACACCTGTGCCCCAGACCTAGTGTCACTGTGCACCCACGGACCCAGCACTGTTTCATATCCCACCCTGCCAGCACCCGTACAGCCACTAACAGATGAAGGTCTCTCTCTGTGGAAGCCAGACCATAAGTAACTACTTCAAATGCACAGACGACAGCACATTACTACAAGGAATATGAAAAATCAGGGAAACACAGCATCACCAAAGAAAGATAATAGACTTTCAGTATTTATAATGAAATGCTTCTTCTAGACCCCAAAGAAATGGAGATCTATGACTTGCACAACAGGGAATTAAAAATAATTGTTTTAAAGAAGTTCATTGTGCTACAAGGGAATACAGTTAGGCAACTCAGTGAAATCAGGAATACATGAACAAAGTGATTTCAAAAATGAAATAGAAATCATAAAGAAGAACCAAACAGAAGTTCTGGAGCTAGAGAACATAATGAATGAAATGAAAAATGCAATAAGAGCTTCAAGAGCAGATTTAATCAGCACAAGAAAATCAGGGAACTTGAAAACAAGTAATTTGAAATTATCCAGTTATAAGAGAAGAAAGGATGAAAAAGAATAAAGTAAGCCTTCACAATGTATGGGGCACCTTTCAATGAACAAACATAGAAATTATGGGAGTCACAGAAAGAAAAGAGAGATAGAGAACAGGGCAGAAATCTTATTTAAAGAAATAATGACTGAAAATTTCCAAAATCTGAGGAAATAGATATTCATTTTTTAAAAGCCCAAAGGGGTATAAATAGGTTGAACCTAAGAAGGTTCACACCAAGGCTCATTGTAATTAATTGTTAAAAACCAAAGATGAATAATTTTGATAGTAAAGAGAAAGGCATCTCATCATACAAGGGAATTCTATGAGGCTATCAGTGGATTTCTTAGCATAAACCTTGCAGCCCAGAGAAAAGTGGGATGATATATTCAAAGTAATGTAAGAAAGACAAGCAACCAAAAATACCATACCTTGCAAAACCATCCTTTAAAAGTAAAGGAGCTATATTGTCTTTCCTAGACACACAAAAGCTGAGGGAGTTTGTCTATACTTAGTTTGGATTAGACTTAAAAGAAATGCTTAAGAGACTTCCTCAAGTTCTAACAAAAATATGCTAAACAGTAACACAAAAGCACATGAAAACACAAAGCTCACTGGTAAATTTAAATATGTAGACAAATACAGAGTAATGTAACACTGTAATAGTGGTATGTAAATTACTTTTAACCCTAATATAAAAGTTAAAAGGCAACAACTTATTAATGGATACATAATACAAAAAGGAGTAAACTCTGACTGTAAGAACATAAAGTGTGTGTGGATGGGATGAAAGTGTTGCATTTTGCATGTAGTTGAAGTTAAGTTATTATCAATGTAAAACAAATGGTTATAACTACAAGATATTTCATGCAAGCGTCAAGGTAACCATAAAGAATAAAAGACTATAATAGATACATAATATATAAAGAGAAAATGATCAAATTACTACAAAAATCGTCAAATAACAAAGAAGACATCAAAGGGAGCATGAAAAGAAGGGAGGAACAAAATAACAAAATGGCAATAGCAAGTCCTCACCTATCAATTACATTAAATATAAATTGATTAAACTCTCCAATTAAAAGACATAGAGTAGTTAATGGATAAAACACAATACAGCAGTATACTGTTTATAAGAGATTTACTTATTTACTTTTTTTTTTCTTTTGAGACAGAGTCTCACTTTGTAGCCCCCAGTAGAATATGCCCGGGGATCATAGCTTATAGCAACCTCTAACTCTTGGGCTTAAGTGATTCTCTTGCCTTAGCCTCCCAAGTAAATGGAGCTATAGGTGCCCACCACAACACACAGCTATTTTTAGAGATGAGGTCTTGCTTTGGCTCAGATGGGTCTTGAACCTATAAGCTCAGCAATCCACCCACCTCAGCCTCCCAGAGTGCTAGGATTACAGGTGAAGAGATTTACTTTAGACTCAAGTACACATGTAGGCTTAAACTGAAAGGTTAGAAAAATACATTTCATACAAATAGTAAAAAAAAAA
>NW_003852493.1:5496480-5564999 GCF_000181295.1 Otolemur garnettii | reverse complement strand
TCATCATATAATAATAAAAGTGTCAATTCAATAGGAAAATAAAATTATACTTGCACTCAATATCAGAGCACCTAAATGTATGAAGCAAGTGTTAGCAAATCTGAAGAGAAAAATTGACAGTGATCTAACAATAAAAGAGACTTCAATACCCCACTTTAATAATGGGTGAAATATCCAGACAAAAATTAATAAAGAAACAGCTGACTTAAATAACTCTTTAGCCAGTGGACCTAACAAACACATACAGAATCTTTTACCTAGCAGCGAAGAGCCGGCATTCTTCTGAAGTGCACAAGGAACATTCTCAAGGTTAGATCATGTGTTAGGTCACAAATTAAGTCTTAACAAATACAAGATGATTGAAATCATTCCTCATTTCTTTTCTAAGCACAATGGAATGAAACTAGAAATCAGTAAAAGTGAAAAAGAAGAATATTCACAAAAGTATGGAAATGAAAACATTTTGAACACCATTGTGTCAAAGAGCCACCTTGTCTGGCCTCTTTGGGTCATTTTTATGAAAAGATAAACAAAATCAACAAACATGTAGCTAAACTAAAAAAACAAAATCAGAAATGAAACTGAGAAATAAAAAGAATCATAAGTGACTATTATGAACATTTGTGCACCAACAAATTGGATAATCTTGATGAAATGTGTAAAATCCTAGAAACATACAATCAATCAAGACTGATCAAGAAGAAATAGAAATCCTGAGCGGACCAATAACAAATGAGGAGATTAAATTAGTAATCAAAATCCTCCCAAGAAAGAAAAGACCAGGACCAGTTGGTTTCACAGGTGAATTCAACTCAACATTCAAAGAAGAATTAATGCCAATCTTTCTTAAACTCTTTCAAAAAAGAATAAAAAATGAGAGGAACACTTCCAAATTCATTCTATGAACCTATGAAGTCAACATTACCCTAATGCCAAAGCCAAAGATACCATAAGTAAAGAAAATTGCAGGCCAACATCACTATTAAACATAATTGCAGACATCTTCAATAAGCCACTGCAAAAGAAAATGAATAGCATATTAAAAGGATGATACACTATGATCATATGAAAGTTTTACCCAACATGCAAGAATGGTTGAACATGTACAAATCAATAGACATGATACACCATGTTAACATGATTGTTGTGTACCCACCTGATGGGCACAATTGTGTAAATCAATAGAAATGATACACCATGTTAACAGGATCGGTGTGCTTCCACCTGATGGGCACAATGTAAGGGTACACAGTGAACTTCTTGGAGGAAGGGCTCAACTGCAACTTGGACTTTACCTAACAAATGCAAATAATGTAACTTAATTGTATGTACCCTTATATTAATCTGAAAATTTTTAAAAAGACATACAAATAACTGACAGGTATTGAGACGTTGCTCAGCATTACTTATCATCAGGGAAATGCAAATTAAAACAGTGAAGTATTACTTCACATTTGTTAGAATGGCTATTAATCAAAAAGTCAACAGTTAAGAGTTGGTTAGTATGTGGAGAAAAGCCATTCCTCATCCCCTGTTTGTGGGAATGCAAATTGGTTCAGCCATCAAAGAAAACCGTATGGGAGACCCTTCAAAAATTAAAAATAGAGACTCGGTGCCTGTAGCTCCAGCAGCTAAGACATTAGCCACGTAACACCAGAGCTGGCGGGTTCGAATACAGCCTGGGCCCACCAAACAACAATGACAATTACAACCAAAAAATAGCTGGGCATTGTGGCAGGCACCTGTAGTCCCAGCTACTTGGGAGGCTGAGGCAAGAGAATTGCTTAAGCCCAGGAGTTGGAGGTTGCTGTAAGCTGTGATGCCACAGCACTCTATCCAGGGCAACAGCTTGAGGCTCTGTCTCAAAAGAAAAAATTAAAAGTAGGACTAAGTTATGATTCAGCAATCTGTCTTCTGAATATTATTCAAAGAAAATGAAATTAATTTATTGCAGCATTTTTCACAATAGGCGAGATATGGAAACAACCAAATGGATGAATGTATCAAAAAAAATTAGAATTAAATTGCACATGAACTTTATGGCCACTCTGTATATGTTTATGTACATATATGAATAATATCTTTTAAAAAAGAAAGTAAATTCTGTCATTTACAACTATGTAAGTGAAACCGAAGGACATTATGCAAAGTGAAATAAGACAAATAAACCAGGTACAGAAAGACAAATGCTATATCATGTCACTTATATGTAAAATCTAAAATAGTCAAAGTTGGCCAGGCTCAGTGGCTCATGCATATAATCCTACCACTTTGGGAGGCCAAGGCAGGAGGACTACTTGAGTTCAGGAGCTCAAGATCAGTCTGAGCAAGAGTGAGACCCTGTCTCTACTAAAAATAGAAAAACTAGCCAGGCATTGTGGTTGGGTGACTATAGTCCCAGCTACTTGGGAGGCTGAGGCAGAAGGACCTCTTGAGCCCAAGAGTTTGAGGTTACTGTGAGCTATGATGACACCACTGCACTCTACCCACGGTGACAGAATGCTACCTACGGTGACAGATTAAGACTCTATCTCAAAAATAAATAAATAAATAGTTAAACTCTTAGAAGCAGTATATAGAATGGTGGTTGCCAAGGACTGGGAGGAGGAAATGAAGAAGTATTGGTCAAAGGGTACAAAAATTCAGTGATGGAAGATGAATATTCAATGCTGTATTATATATTTGAAATTTGTTAAAGGGTATATCTTAAGTGTTCTCACCATAAAAAAGAAAAAGAAAGAAAATGGTTGTGTGAAGCGATGGACATGTTAATTATCTTGATTAAGGTGATTATTTCACTTTGTATGCGTATTAAAACATTCAGTTGTGCATCTTAAATATTTATAATTTTTACTGTCAATTATACTTTAATAAAGCTGAAAAATTACTTTCACATTTTCTTATATGTGAAGTGATTTGAATGAGGCTTAAAAAATTTACTTGGGCTTCTACCAATGAGAGGACTATTTTAATATCACACAAAGAATTTACATTTGCACTTAAAATAGGATAAATGTTAGATAATTTTTATCGGTTACTTAGGGTGAGTTTCTTTTAATATTTTAGTCACTGACTCTACTTCAATGTCTTAACCTTATTTGGGTCACAGATTCCTTCTGAGAAGTTGATGAAATCTGTGTGATCTCTCCCCAGGAAAATTAACACATACAAATTTTTCATATAATTACAAGGCTTCTACCCTGATGTACAACAATGGACTCTAGCCATGGACCAGTTTAAAGACCTATTCTTCAGTTGAGGCCCATTTTATTTTTAATTTTGCTCTGTATTTAAGTACTTTATCTTGACATTTATTTTTTTTTCTATTGGATGCCATATTGTCAAAAATTTAATAACTTGTTTAGTGTTCTGACTGTGAATACCTCTCTTTCCAGTTAAATAGGATGTATATTGCTATTGAACTTCTTTTGTTTAATAAGTCCATTAAAAAAATCTCATGTATTTTGATGCAATTCTAATTTGGGGGGATGTTGTTTATAGGAAGAGTAAGAAGTTGACAGTTTGTTGGTGGAATTATAGAGGAACTGATAGCTTGAGACAGGGTGACTCTGATAGAGTCAGATTTAAGAAACAAGATGCTTGGGGAAAAGGGTTGGGTGACCAGAAGCCAGCAACAAAAAAACCCAGTGCATGTAAGAGTCAAAGGGGTGAGTTTAGAGAAGCTGGCAGCGTATGCCCTTGATCTCTCCCTCATTTTAGAAAAGAGAATTCAGGGAGGAATGATAACAGCTTGGGTGGCAGATGGCTGCAGAAAGAACTATTTCAACCTGAATTTGAGGATTGTATCAAAAACCCAGGCAGAAAGAATTTTGTTTTCTTCAAGGTCTTGGGGGTGAGATCTGAGTGTAGAAAGAGAAATATTGGGAGAAGAGAAGAGAGTAGAAGGGAGGGAGAGAGAAGTAGGACAGAGAGAGAGTCAGAGAGAGAGTTCAAGAAACAAGTTACACTTATTAATCTAGACAAAACTGGGCTCATGGATCATGCTGTGGGTATATACTCTGCCTACCTGGCTGTACCCGCATGAGTATGTACTTCAGAATGACTTCCTGAAAGTGTGTATTTCAGTATTTTATGCCTTACTGTTAGGGGAAGAGTATTAGAGAAGACAAAAGGACCAATCTCTCACCACATGTCAAATTATGGTTCAGGGCTCACACTAGCTCACAGGACACTTTTCTTCAAATTAAAAACATACACAGGCCCACCAGGACATGTGGCCTAGGAAGCACAGCACAATCGAATTCCAGTGCACATTTCTCTCCATTGTCATTCCTGGGAGGATGAGGAGGACCTTCAGATATGTGTCAGGGTTATTCGTGTCTCTTACCAGCTAGAGCTTCTACAGTATCATGGTTTGTTTCTGGGATTAAAATTATTCAAGTAAATGTGAATCTGTGTAGAAAGGTCACAGAGCAGGAAGGTTTAGGAGAGATGCATGTGGAGAGATCAAAGAGGAAGGAGGTGCTTGTTGCACCACCCACATTGTATAGAACCACCCTGGCAGTCCATACGGGGACAGAAGTTTTAGCCAGAGTGCCCTTACATACAGAAACTAGCTGTCCCCTTTATGTTTCCACAAGTAAGCATAGAAACAGTTCCAAGGCTGGGCACAGTGGCTCATGCCTGCAATCCTAGCACTCTTGGAGGCCAAGGAGGGTGGATTGCTTGAGCTCAGGAGTTCGAGACCAGCCTGAGCAAAAGCAAGACCCCCATCTCTACTAAAAATAGAGAAACTGAGGTGAGAGGATCGTTTGAGACCAAGAGTTGGAGGTTGCTGTAAGCTGTGATGTAGCAGCATTCTACCCAGGGTGACAGCTTGAAACTCTGTCTCAAAACAAACAAACAAACAAACAAACAAACAAACAAAAAAACAGCTCCAGAAGTCACCATATTCAGGTGTCTATACACATACACCTTCATACATGATTCATATACATGTTTCATACATTCATGAATGCTGGCCATTCTTCCGTATGATTTACTTTCAATTATTACAACATCCAATGCATGTACTATTCAGTAAATGCAATTGATGTAAATAATTAATTCCTTTTATGTCTGCTATAACAACATATGAAATATGTAAATAAGGTAAGTCATTAACTTATATGGGGAAGTTTGAAACCATGATTCAATCTTATTGAACTGTTCTTTAATGTTTAATGCTAATTAACCAAACATCTAACACATTTTATTCATGTAAATGGTTAAGCTGAAAATATTTTGCATTTATTTCCAATATTTTTCTTTAGCTTTGACTCTGTCTCTATTTCCCTTTGCAAAATCAGTGACAATCTGGGTAATAAGATATTGATGATCAAATATGAATTGTGTCTATATCTTTATTTGTATCAGTTTGGAATGTCCTTAATTAAGGCGAATCCATTTCCTTCATTTAGACTTACTGAGCGTAAATGACAATAGATGATGGTCAATATATTCATGCAGCAAGCTATAAACTTATAGTAGTAAGAGGTAGGAGCACACTATCTTCGTGTTTAAACTCTGTGTTATTGTTTGTAGGTTCAAGAAAGTCTCTGTAGGGCTTTTTATTTTCGTAAAATGGACAGTTTCTAAATTTTGTTAATTTTTAAAAATATGTAAGACTTGATATGGTTTAAGAATGAAAATGATATCACCATGTATGTAAGTAGAAGTCTTGTGACTGCTCCCTCCTTCCTGTTCCTTCTAGCCCCATAAGGAATCATTTTTTGTAGCTTCTTATTAATCCTTTCTGTGTTTCCTAATGAAAATAGAAGAAAATGCAAAATGTGTATTCTTATTTTTCTCCCTTTCTTTCAAAATTTTTCCTTTCAAAAACAGGCAAAATTTTAAAATTCTTCCCATAGTGCCCTTTTAATCTTGCTGCTGATTCATTTTCCAGTTGGTAACTTCTTTGCAAAGAGAATTCATTAAATTATCTACATACACATTCACAAGACCTCCATACGGTTGTCAAAATTAACAGGATGACTTTAAGTAAACACTAATTGATTGCACCCTTAGAAGTTTTCAGAATGGATTGGCTAATTTGCTGGAAACACAGTGCTTGAGTTAAGGACATCAGGGAGGAAGCCTGGTCCTCTGTAGTGACTGCTGGTGCACCATGTAGGTCGCTGCCTTCCTGGTCTGATGATTTGGGTAACTGCTGTGCTATTTTTTCATAACTTTTCAATTAATTTAATTGCTAGCATAAAAGCTATGCTAAAGATACCACATGGGAAAGCATGCAGATCTAAGAAATGGGTAAGCGTTATGATAAATGCACATTTTAAGAACTTGTAATTTCAAAGTCTTGTGTAAAGTGATGTTGCAATAGTTTGAACTGTTTAAATTTAGAGTGCTAAAAAAAATCTAATATGAAGAATTGTCTCTGGGGGTGATTATATCATGAACTAATTACAAAATTAGGAGTTTCCAATTCACTTGAGCCCTTCCTTCTTTCTCCTCATTGCTACTATTTCCCTTCAGAGGTGGTTAGGGATCTTTGTTTACTAGCAGTTTTGTGTTTCATGTTGTGTAGTGTTAGACCCTTGCTCCCAGTCCCCAGCTCTCTGACAGCAGATTGTGCCACATTGGTGCTCTGCCAACCTGTTACCATATTGCTGACAGAGTCTCCTTTCAACCTCAAAAGTGGCCTGGATTACATGATAACAAAGGCTTTTATTGAGCATTTGCGCTACACCAGGCACTGTACTAAGCTCTTTATATATGTGATTTATTTTATTACTGCTGATAGCATAACTCTTTCTTAGGCAACTAGTCTTTTTTTTTTTTTTTTTGAGACAGAGCCTCAAGCTGTCCCCCTGGGTAGAGTGCCGTGGCATTACAGCTCACAGCAACCTCCAACTCCTGGGCTCAAGCGAGTCTCCTGCCTCTGCCTCCCAAGTAGCTGGGACCACAGGTGCCCGCCACAACACCTGGCTATTTTTTGGTTGCAGCCGTCATTGTTGTTTTGGCGGGTCCGGGCTGGGGATTCGAACCCACCACCTTAGGTGTACGTGGCTGGTGCCTTAGCCGGTTGAGCTATAGGCACCGAGCCGGCAACTAGTCTTAAAATGCTTATTACAAAAGGCAATGGAAGCCAAAAGAAGTTAAGTAATTTCCCCCAAATCATTCAGCGAGTAGCTGAGGAACTAGGAATTGAATTTAGATTTGTTGAATCCACAGAGTAACTGTATTTGCTGTGTTAGGAGGATCAGTCTTTGGCCACTGATGCCCAAGTCAGGTTGGCAACAGCTTGCGGAGCTGGGACTACCGAGCTTCTTTTGATTGCTTTAAATTTATCGGCCTATTCATCTCCAAACTAAATAAATAAATTCCTTTTATTTTTTCAATAAATGCCAAGGCAAAACAATGTTTTATGTGTGTGCTTTTGAGACAGGACCAATAATCTTGGCAGTGCTATGTTACAAAGGCTCTTTAAATTTTGTACTAAATGCTGTTTTAATTGTTCAGTTTGATGGGTACATTCAGGGACAGTGCTTCACTGTTTCACTTTGGAAAAGCTGCTCTCTGCCAGGTTTGTGAATGGCTTTATTGTTCAGTTCACATAAAGGTCAGTCATTCTAAAAATAAATGCTTTAATGAGCGATATAATAGATATCTTATATGTGTTGCAGGTACTCTCCCTCACTGTTTGAAACAAGCACCTTTTGTCCCTTCTGGAGAGAAGGTGTGTGTATGTGGGGTGTGTGAGTACGTGTGTGGGTCTCTGTGTGTGTATCTTGTTTGAAAGCCTCAGTTTTACAAACTGTATTCTTAAGTCTCTAGCTTATAAAATACCAACATCTCCATAAGATATCACCTATTGTATGTCCCTGGATTTGATAGACATTTTGACTGTGTAACGTCAAAATGCAGGCTTTTGCTCAAACGACGTGGGGTGGGTTTTGTTTGACTAAAACAAACGGAATCAATTGATCCAATTTAACTTGGCAGCCACACAGGTGACTTCAGCTTTTGCATTCTAGACCTCTCTCTGCTTTTTGCCGGGCCTGAGTGTTTCTTGCCTTTTGTTTCTTTTCTTAGCTTGATGAAGTGTTAAGATTTGTTCATTTCAAAACAGACCATTTAAAAATGAAGAAGCCACATTGTTTAGTTCCCTGGACTGGGAGCCCAAGAGACGTGTTCTATTCTCGGCCCTGGAAAAGCTCTTAAAACAAAATCACATGACCCTCTCCCCCCTCAAAAAAGATATTACTCTAGTTTGAGATAGTACATTTTACTTTTTAATCAGGGTTGGAAGTATAGTTTAACTGAAAAGAACTTGGCAAAGTTACGTTATCTAAATAGGCAAGTTTCAAATCCTGGCAGAGAATATTCCTTTGAGTTACATTTTTCTACAACTTTTTAAAGTCTCTTCTTGGCTTTAATCCTTCATTTCCACCAGAATAATACAAGATTAATATATCCATTGAGAGAATGAAGCTATTTTGGATGAAGTTATCCCTCATAGACCATCCCTTGTAGAAATGCTACCACATTATAATCCCCGACTGTAGCGGTCTGTGAGTGGAGTAGTGATGGTGGAATTGGGGATACTCTCATCTGTAGTTCAAACTGTCAGTGACCCCACGTGTTAAATCGATCTCTTTAGCTCTGCTGGTCCAGGTTTTCTTTTCTGTCTGTATCAGCCAAGGCAGACCTACATTAAAAACAAAGAAACAAACCACAAAATAAAGCTTTCTTAAGCAAGTAAAGAAAAATATAAAGGAAACTCAAACCTGGAAACTAGATAGTTGACAAACTACAATTTCTGGACATGGTACAGTGGACAGCACAAAGTATTTGGTTTCAGAAAAATTAAGCTCTAGCTTTCTTCCCTATTTAACTGGTTTTATGCCTTTAAGCAGTTGACTTAGTATTTTTGTTCCTTATCTGTAAAATAGACGAATAACACTTGATATGGCTAGTCTGGGATCAAATGATAACTATGAAAGTGCTTTGTAAAAGACAGATGTTAGCTGTAGTGTTGATGATCCAAGTCCCTCCTTAGGGCTATTAGGTATATTAAATGCTCAGCCCAGTTGTTTGTCTTCCCTGTGGGGAAGCCCAAAGGAGAAGTAGTTCCACACTGTGTGTAGTCACGCACGGTGGGCCTCTCACCATCTGCGCAGTCTTCCTTCTCTTCTAGTCTTTGCTTTAGCTCTTGAGCTGAGGTCTGGGTTGGTCTTCCCTGGCACTCTGTTCTGCCCTATTCTTGCCCTCTTCTCCTTTGCCCTGCCCCAGGCCTCTTTCTCAGAGACAGAGGCTTCTCTGAGTAAGTACCAAGTGGCAGATACTTCTCTTTTCCAGCTTCAAGTCCTTAGAGATCTTATCTTCTTCCTGTTCTAGTTCTCTCTGCTGGGTTGGCTTATCTGAAACATACTGCTTATTGGGATTCTGAGACAAATTCTTACTTTCTTCACCCGAGCTGGAGTGTGGGTCTGGCTTGCTCGTGGTCCTACTGCCTTCAAGAGTAGGGGCTCTCTCCAACTCCATTCTGTTGCCTACATACCTGTCCGTATGGTCAGCAGATAGAAATTGCTCTTTCCCACTTTCGAAAGGCTCTGTGTTCTTTAAGGCTTTCCAAATGGATTTCAGCTTCCACCTTGAGAAAGCAGAAAGAAGACTAAAGAAAGCCAATAAGGGTTTTAATGCTTCTCAGCATTTAGTAGTAATTGTGGGAGTACTACCGGTAGTAATTGCGGCAGTACCACCAGTAGTAATTATAGTAGTACCACAGGTACAAGTAGTAATTATAGTAATACCACCAGTAGTAATTGTAGCAGCACCACTGGTAGTAATGGCAGCAGTACCACCAGTAGTAATTGTGGTAGTACCACCAGTAGCAATTGCAGCAGTATCACTGGTAGTAATTGTGGTAGTATTACTGGTAGTAACTGTGGTAGTAGCAACAGATATAATAATAGTAGTAGTTGCTGTCATCAATATTCCTTTTTAAAATTAAGCATGGGGAAATTTCTGTACACATATTATTTAAACCTCACAATAACTCTGTGAGATGAATCTGTTACTATTTCTCTTGCAGAGTTGAAGACGCTGAGCCTTACAGGTGAAGTAACTTGCCTGAGGGCACAAAACTAGTAGTCTGAGAATCAGTACTCAAAGCCAGGTTTGACTGATCAGAACCTAAATATACTGCTACATATTCTTGATACATTAATAAGCTCTTGCAGCAGAGATCAGTGATGTAAGTGCCTGCTGGATCCAGGTCAGAGATGAAAATTCGTGGAGAGAGGCTGTGGTTAGCAGGGTAGCAGTGCAAGCTGGAGGTTACATGACAGCTGCCACTCTTCCTCAGTGTTGGGTGCTGAAGGGAATAGTGGGGACTATGGGTTGTTAGAGATTGTACATCCTTTCTGAAACAGCTGCTACCTACTCAAGTGGTTGTTCTTATAAGGGAATGAGCTTTTTGCAGTTTTTGGCTGGGGCTGGGTTTGAACCCGCCACCTCTGGTAAAGGGGGTGGCGCCCTACTCCTTGAGCCACAGGTGCCGCCCAGAGAATGAGCTTTTTACAAGATGATTTTTTTAAAGGTGATGGAAATTTGGACTCTATGTGATAGTTCTTGATCATTAAATATTGACACTGAATGCAAATAAAAAAATAACACTATGAAGGTAAAAGTTACCGTGTCTGGAGACCACGTTTGGCCTGATGTATTACCTCTTTCAAGGAAAATCTTTGCAACATTGTAACTTTCAGTGGGTGATGACAAAATTTGATAGGATGCATTGCTCCTTATTGCTCAGTAGCTGGACTGTGCTTAGCCCCTCCATCAACTATTCCTTAGCAAAAGACTCTAAGGAAATCCCAGTTTATTAAATGTTGTATAGGCTGGGCGAGGTGGTTCACGCCTGTAATCCTACTACTCTGAGAGGCAGAGGTGGGTGGACTGTTTGAACTCGGGAGTTGGAGACCAGCCTAAGTGAGAACGAGACCCCATTTCTACTAAACATAGAAAAACTAGCCAGGCCTTGTGGCCAGTGCCAATAGTCCCATTTGAGCAGCGAGGCAAGAGGATTGCTCAAACCCAGGAGTTTGAGGTTGCTGTGAACAATGATGCCATGGCATTCTACCCAATGTGACAAAATGAGACTTTGTCTCTAAAACAAAACAAAACAAAACAGTTGTATAAATACTGAAAGAAATAGCATAAATAACATGATCCTATTCTTAAGTTCCTACTGTGTGCCATGAACTTTATATATGCTATTTTACTAATTTTATCCCCATAGCATCCCTTTTTAACATACAAAGAGGAAAGAGATCTGAGAGGTTAAAAAAATAACAGGAACAACTTCCCAAAGACATTGCTTTAGCAAGGGGCAGAACAGGGTTTGAATCCTTAAGCGCATTCTTCCAAAGCCCTTGGCCTTTCCGCTCAGCCCCACTGCCTTTTCTGCATAATACCATAGTGAAGTCTGCATTATGCTAGAACTCACATAGACCGGGAGAGCTCTTTCATGTTGTTCAGTGTCATTTTGGTTTCAATGAAGATGATTCCTCTAATCAAAATGATCTCTGCACCCCGCCAGAAATTCTTCCCTTTCACTTTGTCACCCAGCCTGAAATTCTAGTCTTTTGAAATTCTCCTGTGTTAACAAGCATGCTCCTGGGAAGTCCCCTGCTTAAGCAATCTTTCCTCCATTCACATGTTAGCATGAAGTTAATCAGATTACATCCTTTTTTTAAACTTTAATCATAGCTGTGTACTTTAATGCAATCATTTGGTACAATATGCTGGTTTTATATACAATTTTAACAACTGGCTGAGATCATGGGAATTTTCCTGGACAGTGGGGAGGACGAAGGGTCCATTTTGAAGTAGGGTCACCATTCAGGTGGGGAGACAGGACTGTGGGATTTGGGATAGGCGATAGGCCTTTCATACCAGGGGTGTGTTTCTGACTACCTTGGAAGTAGGAAGTGGGCACAAAAGTTTGTTAATTACTTTATCTTTTTCCTAGAGTTGTCCCTTCAAGTAGATGAAGACATGTTATTGCTTAGTAATTTTCATCCTGTTATATTTATGGTGCAAGAATGCTGCATTTTTTGTCGTGAATAGATTTTCAATATCTTTTATGCTTCTAAAATAAAACTATAATCTTTAAAAAATTAATGGCTTTTTTTTGTTCTGATTAAGGAATAGGCCCAATTAATAATTAAAGAGAAAACAAAGCTGAAAAAATAATCGCAAAATTACTGTCTCTAAGGGATAGGATTATGATGGACTTTTTATGTATTGTTTGAATTTTTTATAATAAGATAACTCATTTTAAAAGGAAAAGAACAGAGTTTTATTACTGGAGCAGAGTGAATGAAAACATTCTTAGTTGTCAGGGTGCAGTAAGAACAAGGTGGGCAACTTTTATTGCCTGTGAGTTAAAATCTGTAATTACCTTGAGGAAAGGGAGCAAAAGAGGCCAACTCTCTTACGTCCTGGTTTGTCTTTCCTTCTGTCTACTCCTGAAGCCTGAGTAATGTTGGGTTTCTCTGGGCCTTTTTTTTTTTTTCTTCTACAAGCCAGAGTGAGAAGTTAGAAGAAATTGGGGCGATTCAATGCTCCGAATTCTCTGACATCTGTTAAGCTTTAGTACTGTTATCTATTAGACAGCCTTGCCCCAAACCTCTTAATGTTTCCCGTGCCAGCCCCTGTAGAATTTGCTCCTGTCTCCTTGTAGCATGAATCCTACCTCTCAATGTTCTGGCAATCCCAGAATAGTTCTATTTTCTTCTTCTTTTCTTTCATTTTGGAAATCAGTGAAGAAATTTTTTTTTTCTTTCATTATAGTTCAGATACAACTTGAGATCCTCAAGTCAATTCTCTTATTATTTGTCAGTGGAGATTGTTGCTTTGCCTTAACTCTAGTATAGCATCTTTCTGCAAGTTTTGAAGTTTTCAGGAGAAGAATAATGTTTGGATGTTTGCGTACATTAGCAAATAATAACTAAGCTCCGCTCTCTGCAAATAAACTCAAAACTGGTGGATGACGGTAAGTAGAATAAGGTTTGATAGTATTGACCCATGTATTTGAACCATACACATATCTCTCTGCCAGCCCTGAGTCCCTTATAGAAACTGGGGAGTAAGAGGCCTACAAAGACGAATATTAAGGTCTAGGAATTCAGTAGGCAATTTGCCCCTTAAAGGCAAAAGGCAGTCACATCCCTTAAAATCAAATTAATGATATAATGATTCCATTTGTCTAACCTACTGATATCTGGTACTGGGAAAGGCTTTTATGGGTAAACTGCTGTACCGTTTGTGATGTTCTTGAAGATAAGGCTATTTAGTTCCTAAGAAAGCTGCTGCTGGTCTACAGCAGTATCTTTTAATATGACATGTTCTTCAATGATTTCTCTTTGAAAAACTACCTACCTCTGTGATCTACTCTCCTGTCAGCTCATCTATTTAATTTTGGCTGCCCTTTTCTAAATTGAAGCTGCCAGTGTTCTTGATGCCAGCAGATTTCTGTCAATCGTCTTTTTTATCCATTTTTTCTCTGTCTCTATCCAAGCCAGCCCACTTGGCCCTTAACCTGCAGTAAACTGCTTGTGCTACCCTGACCACATCTTCCTCCTGGGCCTCCCTGACTCAAATGGCGGCGCTTTCTAAGGTCTATCTTCCTCTCACCCTACTTTTCAAGACTCACTTTGTACATCACTCACTGTACCCTTCTCCACCTTGGGCTTCTACCTCAAGCAAAATCGGCCCACCTGCCCTTTGTGCTACAATAGCACGTTGTACACATCAATATTATGATCTCTGTCTCACCCCTCAGACCAGTATTCCTCAATGTGGAGTGCAGGACAGTCCAGGAGGGTTAGAACTCCTGTCTAAAGCAATCTAAAGCAATCTGGTAAGTTCCTAATCTTTAGTGAATGCATTCCTCCTGGCACTTCCGCTCAGTTCCTTTGTTTTTCCAGGTTCATTCTCACACATTTGCCCATATTTAGCATATTGTGAAATGTTATACTTACCTTTACCTGGTTGTAAGAGGGTTTGTGGATTAGTTAACTTTTTTTTGTTGTTAACTGAAACTACCTTCACAAGATAGACAAATAGCATAAATGTATTCCTATGAAGATTCCCTGGATTGTGGATAATACTTATAAGCACAACAAATGACAGGAAAAGGCCTGAGATGACTCCTCCACACCTCTAGGAGAATTTCATCAGCAACAATATGACGTGTGGTTGTGTGTAGTAATGTATGAAGTGACCCTGACATTAAACTTATGATAATAAAAACAGTAGTATAGCAATAGACTTATATCTTATAGAAGATTTTGAATGATTAAGATCATTTAATATATATATTTATTTCAACTATTGCTATCTATTAATATTATCTTTTTCTTTTTTTGACAGAGTCTCACTTTGTCACCCTCAGTACAGTGCTGTGGTGTCACAGCTCATAGCAACCTCAAACTCTTAGGCTCAAGCAATTCTCTTGCCTCAACCTCCAGAGTAGCTGGGACTACAAGTGCCTGCCAGAGCACCTGGGTATTTTTAGAGATGAGGTCTTGCTCTGGCTCAGGCTGGTCTTAAACTTGTGAGCTCAGGTGATCCACCCACCTCAGCCTCCCAGAGCACTAGAATTACAGGCGTGAGCAACCGTGCCTGGCCTACTAATATTATTTTAAGGGTTTACTTTGCCCTGAGATAGTAGATAAAAGTAATATAGTAATAGAAATGATTTATAATAATTTAAAAATGCAGGTTGAATATCCTTTATCCAAATGCTTGGGACCAGAAGTATTTCAGAATTTGGATTCTGTTTAGATTTTGGAATATTTGCATTATATTTACTGGCTGAACATTCCAAAACCAAAAATACAAAATCTGAAGTGCTCCAATGAGCCTTTTCTTTTTTCAGTTTCATGTCAGCATTCCAAAAGTTTCAGATTTTGGAAGGCTTTGGGATTTGGGGATTTTTGAGTTTGATGTGGTCAACCTGTAATAAATAGCCATTATTAACAGAACATGTTAAAAAGTTATTAATAGCTATGTGCGGTGGCTCACACCTGTTATGCTACCACTCTGGGAGGCCAAGGTGAGTGGACTGCTTGAGCTCAGGAATTTGAGACCAGCCTGAGCAAGAGTGAGACACTGTTTCTGGAAAATAGCAGGGCACTGTGGCAGGCACCTGTAGTCCCAGCTACTTGGGAGGCAGAGGCAAGAGGATCACTTGAGCCCAAGACATTGAGGTTGCTGTGAGCTATGATGCTATGGCACTCTACCCAGGGTGACAAAGTGAGACTCTGTCTTTAAAAAAATTATTTATAGGATTACATAATGAAGTTTAGAGATCACAATATGAATTCAGACACCAAATGCCCAGAGCTGGTAGAGGACACAGACTATGTCATCTTCGTCTTTGTAGCTCCTGCACCTTGCAGTGACTAGAACATAGCACATACTCAGTAAATATTAAATAAATGAATAAATAAATGGAAGAACCAATGTGGGAAGTAAAATGGCTCTGCAGAGAAATTCTAGTGAGTGCAACCTCAAATTAGAGGTAAGAAACTGAAAGGCAAGAATCTGGTGACTCAGATGCAGGCAGTAGGTTTATGCCTGAGTGTGCAGTCAGACTATGACCCTACTACACTATGAATGTGCTGATGAGGTCATCACTTCCTGTCTCATGAAGAAAGAAATACTTCCAGTGAAAGGGAAGAGTCTAGGCTTATTCTCCTTTTGATTTAACCCTAAAACCTTACTCAATTTCTTGATCCTCATCCAGGGTTCGTCCTCTGTTACCATGGAATCTTTGTTGCCTGAAAAGCTCACCTGAATTACCGAGTGACTTATCTCTGTGTACTCACAGTCTCAAAGGTATTTTCTGATAAAGATTGCAACTTTACTTACGTAATCCTGCAAGCCCAGGCCTTGTCTTTTAATATAAGCGACAAAGAATTTTTCAAATCCATGTTACGATATTACACCAAAAATTTTATTATGGGACTCAATTGCTTTATTATTTAAAGATTAGTTATCCTTGGAAGTTCTGAGTTCCTAATAGAGGAATCCTTTGATCATTTTTATTTATAAATAATAGTAAGTGCTGAAGAAAGCAAGATGAGCTAACAATATGCTTGTGTCTTCAGAAGTAAAGAAAGCTATCATTTCCCCAGTGTTTTAGTAGTGTAAACCAATTTCAGTAACTAGTAGAATAAAATTAAGCCTCACTACATGGTGGCAAATGTTTAATTCATCTATGTCATCTTGAGTAAATGTTCTTTACGGTGTTTATGGTAGTTAAAGCTGACCTAAGGGGTCTTAAGACTAGTAATATAGGCATTTCAGACATAATGATGATCTATAATTAAATGTTCATGATAAATGTAGAATATATATTTTAAGCACAATTTTTTTATTGCAGTAGTGGGAAAGAGTAACAACCATCATTGACAAGTATTACTTGTCCTTCTGTAATTCACAAGAGACCACCGGACAGTATGTACCATGAGGGCAGAGAATGTGTCTTTTTCATTCATTGTTGTAGCTCTCATGCCCAGCACAGTGCCTGGCACTTAATGAGAATCCAATAAATATTTGTTAAATGAATGAATAAAGTAGGTGTAAGTTCACCCCTGACACCAGCCACATACTATTACACCTTTGCCTGCCCATAAAGACAAGTCTCAAATAATAGCTATAACATAGGGCAGTGGTTTTTAATTTCTGATATGGGAATGTTGGTGCTCTGTGGGGATGCTGATGGTTCTGCCAATAGCAAATTAGTTTCTGCCAAACCTTTGCATTGCCTGAGTGTATTTGTTGGGATTCTTAATTACAATGCAATCTACCTTAAGCAAAATAAAACTTTATTGCCTGCAAAATCCCAAAAAAGGGAAGAACAAAAGAAGCCAAAGAAAGGGCACAATTCAGTTTGGGTCCCAGGAACCCAGGAAAAAGCACCACCCCTGTCGCTCAGCCTGTTGACTTCATACTGACTGCGCACAGTTTCTTTTAGTGGGAAACACGGCTTATGACAGCTGTTACGCTTTAGTGTATCTTAGAACTCTAGCCATTAGATAAAAACGGACTTCAAGTTTTCTTGGCTCCAGGTTTAAAATTTTGGAGAAGGAATTTTGTTTACAAAAGAGTTTGGCCATTAAGAAAGCTTTGAAAAATTTCAGCTCTAAGCAATTACTTTGCAGCCTCACCGCTCTTTTTTGACCCTCCTAGTTTCATCCCCATCTGTTCTCCCTCAGCATCATTTTCTTAATTCCGACCTTGGACTCCATGCCAAATCTTTACCCCTTCTTAACTCTCCTCCTGGCCTGTTTGGTCCTTAGCTTTCCTGTTCTTTGTGTCTTGATGTACCTTTCGGTGATTCTATCCCTTTGTCTTAACCGAAGACTTTCTGCTCAGAGAATCCCTGTCCAGTTTTCTGTCTGGGAGGAACTCAGCCATATAATGTGTAAGTTTCAAGATTATATAAATGATAGCTGTTTTAAATCTTCCTTGTCCTTTCAAAAGGTTTTCACTTAATGACAAAAGGCAGTTATTTTGTATCTAAGATAGTCCCAGGCAGCATGTAAATAGGGTAGGAATTCTTAAAATAACTTCTTCTGTAAAGTGGAACACCTTCAATCATCAGATGGCTTAAATTTTCTCTGATACAAGTGCTAAGAAATGACCTTGATCAGTAAAAAGGTACATACATATGGAAGCATGGGAATGATCAATATAGTCTTTCCTTTCTCTTTCTGGGCAGTCCATTAAGGTTCCTAGTCCTCCACCAGCCACAGCAAAGCTTGAACTGAGTCAGCTTGGATTGGACAATAGCGTAATTTACAATGACCAAAGGAGGGACAAGCCCGTTTTTAGAGCAGAACATTTCATCTTCGCTATTCCGCTTAAACTTTTTGTGCTGAATTTTAAAAATGTGAGAAATGTGCCCAGGAAATACATTTTAAACCTTGAGAAAATAATCACAAATGAAGTCAGAGACCAGGATGAATTCTAATCAAAGAAAACATCTTCAGGAATAAATAGGTAGGGATATGGTCCTCCAGAGCATTCCTTATTTATTAGCTGATGGTGAAATTATTTTAAAATGAAGAAAAATGAAGCTTGACTTTAATTATTTTATGAAGACATGAATAAGTACTTTCAAAAGAGCAATTATTTGGCTCTCTTTTAAGAGAATGTAGGTTGAGAATTGATCTGGGATCTGCTCAATTAACTTCATATCTTTTCCTGGTCTGCATGAATTCTATCACACACAAGCTTTGTTTCCTTCCTTTTGTTTCTTTTGTTTCTTTTTTGTTCCTGTGTTTTGTTTTAATTATTCACAATAATTAAAAGAATCTCTGGCTAAAATAAAATTCCATCTTGGTTTACATCTCCTCAAGTTGTGGAGAGAATGAAAAATACTGTATGTGTTAAGCAGAGTCTCTGACAGTGGAGCCCACTGACATGTCCTAGGAGCTTTATAAGTGCTCTGTGAGAATTTCAATGTTTGGTATTTTTATTTCCGCCATAGTCATTAAGGAAGAGTATAATATCTAGTCTAAATCCAGCCGTACTATTTGATGCCAGTTTTTGTGCTGTGAATTTACGATGGTGTTAGTGCCGAGTTATCACCTACGTGACAGTGTGTACATTTTAATATATTGTTTCTCAAATCAGGGTCTAAGAATCACGGAGTTTCTGGACATGTTTTCAGGCATTTATGACTCCCTCGTATTACTTTTGAGATTATTTTTGATGCCAGATTTTTCAAAGAAATTTCTGTGCATTACCTGCTCTAACCCTCACAAATGACTCTCAGCAGTACCACTATTTTCCTCATTTTGAAGATGGAAAAACATAGGCAAAAAGAAGTTAAGGGCCTTGCCAAGGGTTTTCTTTTTCTTTGCTTCAGGAAGCTACTGACCTTTTATTTTATTTTATTTTTTTATTAGATCATAGCTGTGTACATTGATACTGTTATGGGGTATTGTGTGCTATTTTTACATACAATTTGAAATATTCTCATCAAACTGGTTAACATAGCATTCATGTCATTTTCTTAGTTATTGCATTAAGACATTTATATTCTTCATTTAGAAAGATTCACATGTACCCTTAAAAGATAAACCATAGACGTGATCCCACCAATCACCCTCCCTCCACCCATTCTTTTCTCCTCTCCCTTTCCTTTCCCCTTTCCCCATATTCTTGGGCTATAATTGGGTTATAGCTTTCTTATGAAAGCTGTAAATTAGTTTCATAGTAGGGCTGAGTACATTGGATACTTTTTCTTCCATTCTTGAGATATTTTGCTAAGAAGAATATTTTCCAGCTCTATCCATATAAACATGAAGGAAAAGTCTCCATCCTTCTTTAGGGCTGCATAGTATTCCATGGTGTACATATACTATAGTTTATTGATCCATTCATGGGTAGATGGGCACTTGGGCTTCTTCCATGACCTAGCAATTATGAATTGGGCTGCAATAAACATTCTGGTACAAATATCTTTGTTGTAGTATGCTTTGTGGTCTTCTGGATATATACCTAGTAAAGGAATTATAAGATCAAATGGCAGGTCTATTTTTAGTTCTCTAATGTTCTCCAGATATTTTTCCAAAAGGAACGTATTAGTTTGCAATCTCACCAACAGCATAGAAGTGTTCCCTTTTCTCCACAATCACTCCAGCATCTTTGATTGTGGGGTTTTGTGATATGGGCTAATCTTACTGGTATTAGATGATATCTCAAAGTAGTTTTAATTTGCATTTCTCTGATGATTAAAGATGATGAGCATTTTTTCATATATCTGTAGGCCATGTGCCTGTCTTCAGAGAATTTTCTCTTCAGGTCCCTTGCCCACCCTGAGATGGGATCACTTGTTCTCTTCTTGCTAATACATTTGAGTTCTCTGTGAATTCTGGTTATTAAACCTTTGTCAGAGACATAACCCAGCTCTCCTGCTCCAGAGGTCACGTTTGAGTGTTATGACATTTTTCTTCTCTGATAGGCACGTCTGTCATTGGTTACCCATAATTATGATCACTTAAAAAGCAATTGCTTATCCTGTAAACCTCTGCAAGAAAAAAAAAGTAATTGCTTTCTTTAGTTTAATGAATGCAGATTTCAATTTCTTAGAAGAAAAAGACTTCAGAAAATGCTGACTGGCTCCTATTCTAAAGGTACGACTTCTTACAGAAGGAACTAATTAATTTATACATCAAACGTTTTTGGAGTTGTCAATGAAAACTGTTAAATCATAATAGAAATGAAGTAGAGAATTTCTATTGAGGTAAATTATCTATTTAGGAAGAAAGTAATATTTCCTCTACCCAATTTTCTCTTTGTCCTCCTCCCTTCCTGAATAATTGGTTCCAAACCCTTGACGGGGGTGGAACAAAGCTGGTCTCTGCACTGAAAAAGGAAGGAAACTGCAGTGACCCAAAGCATGGTGCTGGAGCTGCTAAAGGGGGAAGAGGAGGAGGAAGAGGAAGAGAATGGCATTTGTTTAGGAAGCCTGACCTATGCTGGTGGCAGAGACCAACCAGAGTAAGGACCACATTCATGTGTAGGGGCAGCCTGATATAGGCATCACAACTCCAGTACAGTGGCAGCAGAGGAGCTCCATGGATGGGGTGACCTGGTGCACTGTGTCAGGGCCCAAGCTGAGTAAGGAGAGCATTGGCATGAACTTGAGTAGAGTGGAAGGCATGTCCATGCAGTGGGGTGGGGGACAGCACAGGGAGTCAGGGTGAGGAAGGAGTCTATTTGGAAGGAGTCTTCATAGCAGATTGGAGCCTATGTGAGTGGGGGGGAGGGAGACACAGCTTTTATTGTTGGAACCCAGATAAGATAAGGAATGCATCTGTGCAGAAGAAGGGGTAGAATGAGAAAATTGGTTATATACAGGGAGTTGGTCAAACCAAAGATATAAGGGTAATGGAAAACTGGCTTTTCACTGCTGGAGAAAGAAATTACAAATATAGAAAAGGAGAAAACTAGAACCCCACACTGTTGTCTTGCAATTAGAGATACCAGTGTGTGTTCACAGATACAGATGTTTGTGTGTATATGTTCTAGCTTTGCCTACTGGGCAGGCCAAGGAGTAGTGATATCCCAATAGCTACAAGCACATCTAACACCCAATCTTGTCTCTAAATACCATTCTCCAAGGAATCAGAGCTCCTTAGAAAAATAGCTGACCCAAGACAAGATGAGTCTAGAAAATTATGTCGTGCGAGAAAACAAAGACAGGCTTTTTTTGGGGGGGGGTTGGCAGAGGCTGGGTTTGAACCCACCACCTCTGGCATATGGGGCCGGTGCCCTACTCCTTGAGCCACAGGCGGCACCCAAAAGACAGGCTTTCAAAAGGACAAAGAACTCTACAACATATATGTATTTTTAAAATTCATTTTTCCTCCTGCAAGGATACTTGTTATATAGCTGGGATATAGCTATGAATTTGAGTTGATTGCCACAGGTTGATTGACAAAAACTAGAGTAAGAATGGGGCAGATTGCTAGAGCTGGAAATGGATGGAGTTAAAGGTGAATGCAGATTGAACAGTCCGGTGAATATGGGGGAAGATAGACTATGTTGGAAGGAGTGTGGGAATGATGGGGGGAAATCCATGAAGAAGAAATGGACAATTTGGTGACTTCAGAAGCCTGGGCATTGATTTTTATCAAGAATTGTGTCAGAGAATAGTATGAGGTAGAAGAAACTAGCCTGGGCTGTAGAACCCATGAGAGAGGATAGTTTCGAAGATTGTGGAGTTTGGAGCATCACTCTTTGGGTTGAGAGAACAATGTGAAAAAATGTTCAACTTCAATTTGTGGTTCAACTTAAACTTTTAACAGGATTTCCCAGTTAAAATGGATCTGTACTTCTTACCTAACGGGCACAATGCAAGGGTATATGGCACACCTCCTGGGGGAGGGGCACAACTACAACAGAAACCTTACCTAACAAATGCAAACATTGTACCCTAATCATTTGTACCCTCCTATTAATCTGAAGTTAAAAATAAGATAAAAAGTTAATCTGCACTTAACTGCATTGTATATTGTTAATTTACCTTCCTATATAAAGAAGCAGGGAGGTGTATTGTGGTAGGTCTTAAACTAGGCTAAAAATATTTTCTGGGGAACTTCTAAAAACATACAGTCTTAGAAATCACTGGCATGGTGAAAACTGGCATGGTCAGTTGCTTTAGATTCTAATTTTGCCATTTCCTAAATGTGATTTGAACACATTATTTAACCCCTCTGAGCCTCCATTTTCTTACCTGTACGATGAGACCAGTAGCTGCTATTTTATAGTGTTTTTGGGTTTTTTTTTTTTGAGACAGAGTCTCACTTTGTCTCCTTGGGTAGAGTACTATAGCATCACAGCTCACAGCAACCTTAAACTCTTGGGCTTAAGCGATTCTCTTGTGCCAGCCTCCCAAGTAGCTGGGATTACGGGTGCCCACCACAATGCCTGGCTATTTTTTTTTTTTTTTTTTTGGTTGCAGCTGTCACTGTTGTTTTGCAGGCCCAGGCTGGATTCAAACCCGCCAGCTCAGGAGTATGTGGCTGGTGCCTTAAGCCACTTGAGCTGAGCTGATTTTATAGTGTTGTATTTAACTTTTCATTACCATCACCCTGCCCCTCCATTTTGTACTCTGGGATACCTCACTGTGTAACCAAAAAAAGCCATGCCTGAAAATCTTGGCCAAGAGTGTAACTTAACCAATTTAGTTTAGAAGGGGCTATACATTGGGAGTGAGAAGTTGGATCAGACTATTTGCACTTTAAGATCTTGACTGAGGCAGCAGCACAACAAACCAGGGAAATAATACAAAGCCTTCCTTTTCAGGATGCCCTTATTTTGGCAGATGGGCTTGACCAGACAGATGGTGACAGGGTATGTTCCCTCCCTTTTCAAGTGACCCTGTCTTACCAAAAGGCAACCTTACCACCAGGCAGGATCCTGAGGCTCTCTGAGAAGTTGCCAGAAGCCTTGTTTGACCTATAGCAATGTGGGAAGGCTAAAATCCATCTTGACATGCCGTAGAAGCTTAAGTATAATTAGTCACATATCTTTGTGTGTGCCTCTGATTACATCATTAGGATGAATTCCTAATTCAATAGACCTTGTCAAATTGACTGACAGAAGGGTTTACCAATGTATATTTCCTTAATGGTTCATAGGAATTTTATTTCACCATACCCTTGTCATTACTGTGGCATTGCTATTTTTTAAATCTGTGAATTTGTGGTATTATAAATAATAATAAATACATGTATAGGGCTCACTGTGTGCCAGGCACTATTTTAGCCCTTTACAAATGTAGTAAACAGAATCCTAAAATGGCCCCCAAGATTGTTGGCTCCCAAGATTGCCCACTCCCTAATGTCCATACTTTGTAAAACTCCCAATACCGTGGACATATGGAGTGCTCTTTCTGGTAACTGTGTTATTTTATATGGCAAAAGAGATTTGGAGATGTAATTAAGGTTCCTAGTAACTGATTTTAAAAATGGGGTGAGTGGGCCAAGTATGGTGGCTCACATTTGTAATCCCAGCACTTTGGGAGGCTGAGACAGAGGACTGACTGTTTGAAGCCAGGAGCTAGAGACTAGCCTGGGCAACTTAGTGAGACCCCCCCACCTCTACAAAAAAAAAAAAAATACGAAAATTAGGTCAGGCCTGGTGGCTCGTGCCTGTAATCCTAGCACTCTGGGAGGCGGGGTGGTAGGTAGATTGAGGCTCAGGAGTTTGAGACTAGCCTGAGCAAGAGCAAGACCCTATCTCTTAAAAAACAAAAATAGCTGGGTGTTGTGGTGGGTGTCTATAGTCCCAGCAATTCAGGAGGCTGAGGCAAGAGAGTCACTTGAGCCCAAGGGTTTGAGATTGCTATGAGCTATGATGTCACGGCACTCTGCCAAGGGTGATAAAATGAGACTCTGTGTCAAGAAAATGAAAAGGCTTGGCGCCTGTAGCTCAGCGCTAGGGCGCCAGCCACATACAGTGGAGCTGGTGGGTTCAAATACAGCCCCGGCCTGCCAAAAAACAATGACAACTACAACCAAAAAATAGCCGGGCACTGTGGCAGGTGTCTGTAGTCCCAGCTACTTGGGAGGCTGAGGCAAAAGAATCACATAAGCCCAAGAGTTTGAGGTTGCTGTGAGCTGGGATGTCACAGCACTCTACCTGTGGCAACATAGTGAGACTCTGTCTCAAAAAAAAAGGAAAATTAGCTGGGAGTGGTGGGTGTGCCTGTGGTTTTAGATACTTGGGAGGCCGAGGCAAGAAGATCCCTGAAACCCAGAAGTTCGAGATTGCAGTCAGGTGTAATTAGACCTCTGTACCCCAGTCTGGGTGAAAAATAAAAAGGGCAGATTATTCCAGAGGACCTTATCTGGTGACAAGAGCCACTTAAATCTGGGTCTAAAGGAAATCACAGATTTGAAGCATGAGAATGATTATTGATAGCTGGCTGTGAAGATGGCGGGAGCCATAGGGGCAAGGAATGCAGGCAACCTGCAGTTGCTGATAGCTGTCTCTGGCTGACCGTGAGCGAGGAAACAGCTGAAAGAACTGAATTTGACTGACAGCAAGAATGAGCTCGCAAATGGATTTTCCTTTTAGCCTTTGGAAAAGAACTTAGCCTGGTTGATACCTTGATTTTAGCTTTATCATATTTTGAGCAAAGGACTTAGCCATGCCTCGCCAGACTTCTATAGAACTATGAGCTAACAAATTAATGCTGTTTCTTAAAAACAAAGAGCACGGAAACCAGCCTGAAGGGGTTTCTTCTGGCCAAATTTGGGATAATTTAAGCATCAAAATAAATAATTACAGTAACAGATTGTAACTCATTGAATGAAATGAATCTATATAGGTATAAAAAGTACATGAATTAAATGTTTAATGAGAAATCAAACCTCATTAATTTCAAAGTACCTCTCCACAAAATATGTACTAATTGCAAGTGGAAAAAAATGGTTACTTTATAGTGGAGAAACCTGACAGGCATTTCTTAAATTACGTGTTCAGAATGAGCGACATCAGTAATGGACAAATGGAAATTAGGCGATGCGGTAAGAAGCCACAACATCACTTCTGCGCTATTCCTGCTGCAGGTGCATAACCTGTGTCTAATCACCAGGAGAAAAACCTCCAAGAACAAAACATTAGGCAAGCCCAAATCGAAGGGCATGCTGCAAAATAACTGACATGTAATCTTCAAAAGTGTCAAGATCATGAAAGTCAAGAAAGACTGAACAGCAATTCCAGACTGAGGAGACCCAGGAGACCCAACAACTAAACGCAATGCTTGATGCTGCATGGGAGGTTTTTGCTACAAAGGACATTTTGGGGAACAATTAGCAATTGTTTGGGATCTGAGGATCGGTTGATAGTGATACTATCGATACTAAATCTCTTATTGTTGATAGTTGGCTTATGGTTATATATGAGAATGTTCTTATTGGTAGGAAAGATCCCCTCAAGTATTCAGCAGTGATGGAGAATCAGGGCAGCAACTTCCTTTGAAATAGAACCTTCCCTCAGAAGAATAAATTTCTTTATACTGTACTTGCAACTTGGCTGTAAGTCTGTGATTGTATCATAATATAAACAAAATTATTTTAAACCCTTGAAGAAGAAAAGATTTTATTCGTTGAAAATTTATAAAATACAGAGCAAAAGGAGAAAAACAAAAATCATTCTGGTCACAATGATGACCGCTGTTGCATTCTGGCATATAGCTTTGCAATAATTTGTTAAACATACATGTACACTTTTCTGTATATACACATACTCATTGTATAAAATTAGAAGTATTGTCATTTAGGTCTTGCTTTAGAAATTTTATATTTGTATATCATTTATAAGTCATTAGCTTTCTACAATATGAATTTTTATTGTCAGTTTTTTAATATGCAAAATATGTTGTTATTCTGATTTGGTTTTAAAATTAGCTGAGCACATCTCATCAAGTTTGTCAACTCTGTCACTTTGTCGTGTCCAATTAGCCTCAGCTTGCAGGTACAGAAAATATCTGAGGGCAGTGAAGTTAATTCCTACCTCAGAGAAGAACCATGCTAGTGGTTTACACACCCTTCCCCTTACACACACTGCCCTTTGGCCAGGACGGGAACATCATTTTCTAAACCTAAGTAGGCAGTAATGCTGATGAGAATTTCATTGCCCACTCTACCTCCTGGTCTCATTCCCAACCGCAGAAATCTAAGAATGAATTAATGAATATATCTCATTTTATTCTACAATGGTAATCTGGTACCTTAGTCCATTTGGATTACTGTAACAAAATACCTTACACTGGCTAATTAATAAACATTAGAAATTTATTGTTCACAGTTCTTGAGGCTGGGAAATCGAGGACCAAGGTGCCAGCAGATTTGGTGAGGGCTTGTTCTTTGCTTCAAAGATGGCCCCTGTTGCTGTGTCCTAACCTGGAGGAGAGGACAGATGCACTCCCTTCAACCTCTTTTATAAGAGCACTAATCCCAGTCATAAGAAAGACTGAATAGCAATTCCAGACTGAAGGAGACTAAAGAGATATGACAACTAAATTAGGTGAAACTCCTTAAGACTTAATAACTTTCCAAAAGGCTCCAACTCTTTTTTTTTTTTTTTGAGACAGAATCTCACTTTGTCAGCCTCCATAGCCTCCATGGTGTCATAGCTTACAGCAACCTACAATTCTTGGGCTCAAGTGATTCTCTTGCCTCAGCCTCCCGAGTAGCTGGGACTATAGGCACCCACCATAATGCCCAGGTATTTTTAGAGACAGGATCTTGCTGTGGCTCAGGCTGATGGAACCTGTAAGCTCAGGCAACCTGTAAGCTCAGGCAACCCATCCACAAAGCCACCACACCCAGCCGAGGCCCTAACTCTTAATGAAATTACGTTGGGGATTGAGTTTTAACATATAAATTTTAGCCAGTATTCAGACAATGGCACCCGCATAGTTTCTATTTGGGGCTGCTAGAAAAAGTGCTGCTCTGCCCATTCTTATACATATATCTTCTGATGATTATATGTGACAATTTCTGTAGAGTATACAGTGTATAAAAGTGTAATGGACATGGCATAGTAAATTGCCAATGATTTTCCTAAAAAAGTTGTTCCATTTTGCACTCCTGTCAGCCGTGTGGCTGTTCTGATTGCTTAACTTTCTTACTAACATTTGGTATTTTCTTTTTCTTTTCAACTACCCTTGTGTGATTATAGAGGTATTATGGTAGTTTTAAATTGGATTTTCTTTTTCTTTTTCTTTTTTTTTGAGACAGAGTCTTACTATGTCACCCTTGGTAGAGTACTGTAGTATCACAGCTCACAGCAACCTCCAACTCTTGAGCTTAAGCAGTTCTCATGCCTCAGCCCCCCAAGTAGCTGGGACTATAGGTGCCTGTCACAAGGCCCAGCTATTTTTTGTTGAGGTTGTCACCATTGTTCTTTAGCTTGGCCCAGGCCAGGTTCGAACCCGCCTCAGTATATGTGGCTGGTGCCATAACCACCGTGCTACGGGTGCCAAGCTAAATTGGATTTTCTTAATGAATTAAATTGACTACATTTTAATATGTTTATTAACGGGATATCCTTTTATTGTGGAGTATCTGTTAAGATCTTCTGTCCCATTTTCTATTGGGTAGTCTGGCTTTTTCTTATTAATTTGTATATATTTGTATTTATCTAGATATTAAGTATATACTTGAAAATTCATACATAATACCTGTATTCAAGTCTTTTGTTGAAGGTCTGGCAAGTGAATTTTCTTGGGGTTGCCTTTTCACTTCCTTAGTGGTATCTTTGGAGGAGTAAAAATTCTCAATTTTAATGTTTCCCAACTTATTACATTTTCCATTTAGGATTAGCATTTTTTTGAAAGAAATCTTTGCCAGCTTCTAGGTCATGAATATGCTCTCCTTTATTTTCTTTTAAAATGTCCATTTTCTACCTTTCACATTTAGATCTGCAGTACATATGGAATTGATTTCTGTGACTGTTAAGAGGTAGGGAGTCAAGAATCATTTTTTTCCAAATGGACATCCAGCTGACTCAGGACCATTTATTAAAGGCTATTCTTTCCAAATTGCACAGCAGTATGGCTCACTTCTTTCATAAATCAGGTGACCGTGTACATATGGATCAGTTTCTTGACTCCTTATACGATTCATTGGCCTTTTTGCCCATCCTTGCTCTGATACACAGTCTTGATTATCACAGCTTCGTAATGGCCCCTGATATCCTCCAGCTTTGCTCCTTTGTCAAGGTCCACTTGGCCATCCTTTGTCTGTTGCATTTCTATACACAATTTAAGATCGGCTCACCAATTTTCACACACAGTCTTTTTAGAATTTCAGTTGAGATTGTATAAATCAGTTTGGAGAAGTAGACATTTTTACAATATTGAGTCTTCCCCATCATTTAAGTAAGATGCTAAGGGTCTCATATTTCATAAGTGGTAGAGCTAGAATTCAGTCCCTTTGCAGCCTAACTCCAAAGTCTATACTACCTTAGAATTTAGGTGTTGAAGAACTAGTTTTGAAGATGTGCTGTTTTTACTTCAATTACATTTTAAACCTATTTTATTTGTCTAATATAATGCTTTCTTCTAAAGTCTATCTTTTTAAAACCTCTCATTGTACTGATACCCCATAATTTAATTTAACCAGTCCTCTATTCTTAACTCATTTTGAAGTCATTTCTAGGTTTTCTCTAAATAATTTGCTGTAAACATCTTTTTGTACTGTGTTTTCTTGAGATAAATCCCTAGAATTATCACTAGGTCAAATGGTATGAAAAAGGATTAGAATTTTGGTATGGGCATACCTTGGGGATAGTGCAAGTTCAGTTCCAGACTATTTCAATAAAGTCAATATTGCAGTAAAACAAGTCACACAATTTTTTTGGTTTCCCAGTGCATGTAAAAAGTCTTATTTACACAATATTATAATCTATTAATTATGCAATAGTGTTGCATCTAAAAAGTATATACATACTTAATTACAAACTGCTTTATTGCTAAAAACTGCTAATGATCATCTGTGCCTCAGAGACTCATAATCTTTTGGCTGGTAGAGACTTTTGCCTTCATGTCGATGTCTGCTGACTTATCAGGGTGGTGGTTGCTGAAGGTTGGGGTGGCTGTGACAGTTTTTCAAGGTAAGACAACAATGAGGTGTGCCATATCAACTGACTCTTCCCTTTCACGAAAGTTTTCCCTGAAGCATGTGATGCTGTTTGATAGCATTTTACTCTCAAGAGGACTTCTTTCTTTCTTTCTTTTTTTTTTTTTTTTGAGACAGAGCCTCAAGCTGTCCCCCTGGGCAGAGTGCCATGGCATTACAGCTCACAGCAACCTCCAACTCCTGGGCTCAAGCGAGTCTCCTGCCTCAGCCTCCCAAGTAGCTGGGACCACAGGCACCTGCCACAGTGCCCGGCCATTTTTTGGTTGCAGCCGTCATTGTTGTTTGGCGGGTCCGGGCTGGGAATTCGAACCCGCCACCTTAGGTGTACATGGCTGGCGCCTTAGCCGGTTGAGCTATAGGCGCCGAGCCAGGACTTCTTTCAAAATGAAATCAGTGCTCTCAAACTCTGCCACTGCTTTATCAACTAAATTTATGTAATGTTCTAAATCCTTTATTGTCATTCCAACAATGTTCATGAGCATTTTCACCAGGAGTAGGTTTTATCTCAAGAAACCACTTTCTTTGCTTATATGTAAGAAGCAATTCTTTATCCCTTAAGCTTTATCGTTACCTGATAGCAATTCAGTCACATCTTCAGGCTCTACTCTAATTCTCTTGCTACTCCCACCACATCTGCAGTTTCCTTCTCTACTGAAGTCTTGAACCCCTCAAAGTCATCCATGAGGACTAGAATCAACTTCTGTCAAAGTCCTATTAATATTGATATTTTGATCCACTTCTGTAGATCATATATGTTCTTCATGGTATGTAGAATGGTGAATCTTGTCCAGAATGTTTTTGACTTACTTTGCCCATATCTATGAGAGGAGTTACTATCGATGGCCGTTACAGCCTTACCAAATGTATTTCTTAATTATTAAAACTTGAAAGTCAAAATGATGTCTGATCCATGGGCTTCAGAATGGATGTTGTGTTAGCAGGCATGAAAATATTAATCTGCTTGTACCTCTCTATCAGAGCTGTTGGGTGACTAGGTGCATTGTCACTGAGCAATAATATTTTGGAAAGTCATTTTTTATTCTGAGCAGTAAGTCTCAAAATGGGCTTAAAATATTCAATAAACCATGTTATAAACAGATGTGCTGTTAACTAGGCTTTGTTGTTCCATCTCTAGAGCATAGGCAGAGTAGATTTAGCATAATTCTTGGGGTCCCATGGTTCTCAGGATAGCAAATGAGCACTGGCTTCAACTTAAAATCACCAGCTGCTTTTGCCTCTGAGAAAAGAGTCAGCATGTCCTTTGAAGCTTCAAAGCCAGGCACTGACTTCTCTCTGGCTATCAAAGTCCTGGATGACGCCTTCTTCTAATGGAAGGTTGTTTCATCTACATTGAAAATCTGTTGTTTATCATAGTCACCTTCATCAATGATCTTACTTAATCTTCTTCATAGCTTGTAGCTTCTCCCTCATCACTGACTAATTCACCTTGCACTTTTATGTTGTGGAGATGGTTTCTTTCCTTAAGCCTATGCTGGCTTCAAATTTATATCTTTTGCAACTCTCTCAGCTCTCTCAGCCTTTATAGAATTGAAGAGGATTAAAGCCTTGCTCTGGTTTAGGCTTTTGCTTAAGGGAATATTGTGGCTGATTTGATCTTCTATCCAGACCACTTAAACTTTTTCTATATCAGGAGTAAGGCTGTTTGGCTTTCTAATTGTTTGTATGTTCACTGAGTAGCACTTCTAATTTCCTTCAAGACCTTTTCCTTTGCATTGACATCTTGGCTAAGTATTTGGTGCCCAAAGCCTGTCAGCCTATCTCCACTTTGGAGATGCCTTCCTCCAAAGCTAATCATTTCTAGCTTTTGATCTACAGTGAGACACTTGTGACTCTTTCATTTGAACACTTAGAGGTCTTAGGTTATTAACTGACCTAATGTCAATAATGTTGTGTCTCAGGGAATAGGGAGGCCTGAGGAGAGGAAGAGGGAGGGGAATGCTCCAAATGGAGCAGTCAGAACACACATAACATTTATTCATTAAGTTTGCCATTTTATATAGGTGTGGTTTGTAGAACCCCCAAATAATTGTGCTACTATCAAAACATCAAAGATTTAGCCCACACCTAAAATCCCAGCACTTTGGGAGGTCAAGGTGGAAGGATCTCTTGAGGAAGGAGTTGAAAACCAGTCTGGGCAACATAATGAGACCTTGTCTCCACCAAAAAAAGTTTTTGGTGTATAGTGCATACCCCTGGTCCTAGCTATTCCAGACCCTGAGGCAGGAGGATCACTTGAGCCTAGTAGTCTGAGATTACAGTGAGCTATGATCATGCCACTGTTCTGGGTGACAGAAAGAGACCCTATCTCTAAAGAAAAAAAAAAAAGAAAAGAAAAGAAAAGAAAGAAAGACCACTGATCATAGATCACCATAACAGTGTAATAATAATAATAATAATAGTTTGAAATATTGTAAGAATTACTAAAATGTGACATAGACACAAAGTGAGCACATGTGTTGTAAAAATGACTTCCTTGATGCAACGTTGCCATAAATCTTTAGTTTATAAAAAATGCACTATTTGTTAAGTGCAATAAAGCAAGATATGCCTGTACATTGCCAAAAAAGCCCCAAGATGATTATACATCTCCCAAGGTGGGGGAGAGTTAATTTATTACCATCATTTTAATTCTTAATATTTTTAGATCTTTTCTAATTTGATTGTGAACATTGTGGTTATTTTAATTTGTGTGTCCTTGATTGCCAGTAACAAGTGGTAGTCATAGCTCAGTGACTATTTAGTATGTTATTGACTGTTATATTTTGAACCAAAGTATTTCAATGGTAGTTTTAAAGCCAAGTAAAAAATCATATGCAGCCAGACTTCTAGTGTGTGTCTTGTGTTTCACCGTGATGTGCCCTTCTCACCCCCACCCCACCTTGCAAGGAGAAGGGAGAGCTCTCCCTTTCCTCTTTCTCTGAGGGAGAAAAGCTTATTTTTCTTCCACTTCCCACAGCTTTTATGAGACATTATTGAAATTTTCCATAAAAAGACCTTCAAATCATTGTTCAGAGGATATAGATCTTTGCACCAGGAGATCATGACATAATGGATAGCAAAGACCCTTCCTTTCCTCTGTGAAAAACTAGGTTCAAACAAAAATTGAAACCGGAAAAGACTGACATCCTCTCACTGCACCCTCCTATTCAGTTCCTCTCTCACATCAGAGGTCTCTCTTGTTTAGAGCACATTTGCTTATCCTGAGTTGCCGCCTCTCACTGGAAATCCCATCCAGACCCACCTCGGGCCCACTCTGCCTCCTCTGCAAACCTCCCTAACCTCTTCAGTACAACTGATCTAAATGTAAGCTGCCTTTGTGGGGAGGGCAGAGGCTTTCTCTTTTGGCCCAGAGATGAAGAAACTGAAAAGAGGAATAAAGAAAGTACTATTTTTTTCTCTTATATCCATCTTGAATTACTTTGGGAGTGATGAGAAATATGGATCCTTTTTCATTCTTCTGCATGTGGCTAACCAGTTTCCCCAGCACCATTTTTTGAATAGGGCTTCTTTTCACTACTGTCTTTGTTGTTGTTTGCTTTGTCAAAGATCAGTTGACTGTATGTGGGTGGGTTCTCGGTTTTTGTACCAATACCATGCTGTTTCGATTGTGATAGCCTTGTAGTAAAGTTTGAAGTCTGGTAATGTGATGCCTTCAAATTTGTCCTTTATGCTTAGGATTGCATTGGCTATTCGGACTTTTTTCTAGTTCTAAAGAAAGTATAAAATTATTTTTTCTAGATCTGTGAAATATGGCATTGGTATTTTGATAGGGGATTATATCGAAACTATAAATTGCTTTGGGTGATATGTACATTTTAACAATGTTGACTCTATCAATCCATGAGCATGCTATGTTTTTTCATTTCTGTCATCTGAGATTTCTTTTGCCTCAGTGTTTCGTAGTTCTCTTTGTAGACATCTTTCACCTCCTTGGTTAATTATATTGCAAAGTATTTTATTTTTTTTGTAGCTATTTTTTTTTTTCTGAGGAAGTCTCATTTTGTCACCCTTGATAGAGGGCCATGGCATCATAGCTCACAGCAACCTCAAACTCTTATGCTTAAGTGATCCTCTTGCCCCAGCCTCCCGAGTAGTTGGGACTACAGGTGTCTGCCATAATGTGGCCTGACTATTTTTAGAGACTAGGTCTTGCTCAGGCTGGTCTGGAACTCCAGAGCTCAGGCAATCCATCCACTCTGCCTCCCAGAATGCTAGGATTACAGGGTGAGCCACTTTGCCTGACCATTTTCTTTATAGCTATTATGAGTGGTATTGAGACTTTGATTTGACTCTTGACTATTAATGGTATATAGATATGCTACTGATTTATATGACCTGAGACTTTGCTAAGTTAATTTATAAATTCCAGGAGTCCTTTGATGGAGTTTTTGGGGTTTTCTAGATGTAAGTTCTTTTTATCAGTGAAAAGCTATAGTTGGACCTCCTTTTTCCTGATTTAAATACCCATTATTTCTGTCTTTTGCCTGATTGCTCTGGCTAGGACTTCTAGCACTACGTTAAATAGAAGTGGTGACAGCGGGCACTTGTGTCATGTTCCAGTTCTTAGGGGAAATGAATTCAACTTTCCTCCATTCGGGATTATGCTGGCTGTGGGTTTGTCACATATGGCTTTTATAATTTTAAAATATGTGTTTTCTATGCCTGGTTTGTTGATGTTTTTTGTCATGAAAGGGTGCTGGATTTCATTGAATGCTTCTGCATCTATTGAGATGATCATATGATCTTTGTTTTTCCTTCTGTTTATGTGGTAGAGCACACTTATTGATTTACACATAATAAACAATCCTTGAGGCGGCACTGTGGCTCAAAGGAGTAGGGCACTGGCCCCATATGTTGGCAGTGGCAGATTGAAACCCAGCCCTGGCCAAAAACTGCAAAAACAAAAACAAAAACAAAAAAACAATCCTTGAATTCCTGGGATGAAGCCCACTTGATTATTGTGTATTTTTTTAATGTTCTGGTTTTGGTTTGGTTTGCTAGTATTTTGGTTTGCTAGTATTTTATTGAGGATTTTTGAATATATATAAGGGATATTGGTCTGTAGTTTTCTTTTTCAGTTGTGTCCTTACCTGGCTTTAACTCAAGATGGATAAAAGACTTAAATGTAAATCATGAGACCATAAGAATTCTAGAAGAAAATGTAGAAAAACTCTTCTAGATATCAGTCTGGGCAAAGACTTTATGGCTAAGAACCCAATGGCAATTATAGCAACAACAAAAATAAAGTGGGACTTGTTTATATTAAAAAATCTACTACACAGTAAAGGAAATCATCAACAGGCCAAGTAGACAACCTACAGAACGGGAGAAAATATTTGCAAGCTGCACACCTGATAAAGGGCTAATATCCAGAATCTACAATGAACTGAAACAAACCAGTAAGAATAAAGCAAACAACCCCAATAAAAATTAGCAAAAGATAAAGATATGAACAGAAGCTTTTCAAAGCAGATGGACTACTGCCTAATAAACATCTGAAAAAAATGCTCGACATCACCAATCATCAGGGAAAAGCAAATTGAAGCCGCAGTCAGATGTCACTTAACTCCTGTTGGAGTGGATTTTATTAAAAGGTCAAAAAACAAAAGATACCAGTCTAGATGTAAGGAAAAGGAATGCTTATATATACTATGGTGGGACTGCAAATTATACAACCTCTATGGAAAATAGTATGGAGATTTTTTTTTAAAGAACTGAAAGTAGGTAAATTGATCCAGCAATTCCACTACTGGGTATCCATCCAATGGAAAAAAATCATTTTATTGAAAAGAACCTGCAGTTAAATGTTTATTGCAGCACAATTCACAATGGCAAAAAAGATGCAGAATCAGTGCCCATCAGTTCATGAGTGGCTTAATAAAATGTGTTATATGTATACCATGGAGTACTACTCAGCCACAAAAAAGAATGAAGTAACGCCTTTTGTAATAATTTGAATGGAACTATTTTCCTAAGTGAAGTATCTAAAGAATGGAAAAACAAACACTATATATACTTGCTATTAAAGTGGAACTAACTGATGAGCACATGTATGCACAGAGAGAGTAAAACTCATTGGAAATCATACAGGGAGGAGAGGAGGCAGAGATGGGTGAAAACGTACCTAAGGGGGACAATGAACACTATTTGAGCAATGGGTCCACTTATTGCCATGACTCAAGCATTGCAAAAGTGATCCACATAACCAAAAACATTTGTGCCCCTTAATATTTTGAACTAAAAAAAAATACATAAGACAAAAAAGCTTTTTTTTTCTTTTGTTTTTCTTCCCTTTACTTTTCTTTTTCCTCTCTCTCTAAATTTTGTCTTAACTCCTTTAATCTTTCTTTTCTTTTCTTTACTTCCTAGCCTACAAGATCTTTTCAAACTTACTGGCAATAATACAAAATGAATCACTATTTCTAGGCTGGGCATGGTGGCTCATGCCTATAAATCCTTTGGGAGGCCGAGGTGGGTGGATTGCCTGAGCTCACAGGTTCAAGATTAGCCTGAGCCAGAGTGAGACCTCATCTCTAAAAATAGCTGGGCATTTGTGGTGGTTGCCTGTAGTCCCAGCTACTCAGGAGGCTGAGGTGAAAGAATTGCTTGGCCCAAGAGTTTGAGGTTGCTGTGAGCTGTATTGCCATAGCACTCTACTGAGGATGACAAAATGAGACTCTATTTCCTTAAAAAAAAATCACTATTTCTTATGTATCATAATTATTTCATCCATTCAGAATATATTAGTAAAAAAACAAAACCCGGAATATATTAATGGCTACCATATTCCAGGCACTGCCATTTAATAGAGTTTTATAGCTCTATCATTAAAGAGTGATGGATTGACATTTTTTATTAAAAATATTTGAAACCCCACATTTTTGTAGTATTTTAAAAGGAAACTGCTCCTTGTATCTATCCTGGAGTATTAAAAACCTACAGATATGTTCTCCTGTGTTACTTTTTGAGAGTATAATTAAGTTTCTGAAGACTTTTTTCCTCTCCAGAACCACCTACACATCTTTTCACCTACTTTCTTTAAGCTATGGTGAAGCTTCATATAAAACTCTATGGAGATTTAAACTAGGAAATTTTGCTAGATGTAATTTGCTCCTGCTACTATTAAGAGAAATGACAGTAATATTTTCTAGTATTTTATTCCTTGTCTGTATTGATGGATGTTTTTCTAGAACAATTTTTATACTGTTTTATATGAAAAGGCATCCAAATCTCCTGGGTGTTTCATATTATCTCAGTCTATATCAGTTGAGAATTTTGTTTGGCTGAGAGTTACAGAACCTGACTGCAGAAGCCTGGGAATTTATTTTTCTCATTACAACAAGTCCAGAGGGAAGTAGTCTTGGGCTGATACAGCAGGTTCCTGATAACCACATACCAGGCTCCCCTTGGCTTTCTTTGCAGTAGTTAGTATGTACATATCTTTCATCCTAATACTCTTTACATAGTCATAGATGGCCTCTCCATGTCTAGTTTCACATCCACATTTAGACAGGAAGAAAGGAGGCAGAACAGGGAAGAAGGGGGAGTGCCTAGATGAGAAAGCAAATCTTGCCCCTAAATTCCCAGCAGACTTTTGCTTATATCTCATTTACTAGAGATGTACATGTATCACATGGTCACTTAAAGTCACAGTCTCAGGCATATCAAAGCAAGGCCAATATTTTTACCCTGAACAAAATTAGAATCTATTAGAAAGAAGAAAAAGGAGAATGGATATTAGTGCTTCACTATATCTGTTGCAGTTTTTAAACTTCAGAGGATAAAATTTCCTCAGCACTAACAGTGAAAAGCACATCAAAATTCCATTTAAATGTCGAACTTTGTGACCTTGCTTGTGGCTTTGACTTTAATAGTTTTCTTTTAATGAACTCACTTGTAACCAAGGGGAAGCGCAATATATTTGTGACCATTAATCACAAGAAAAAGTAGTGTCTTGATTTGTTTTTGTTGAAAAAAAGTTATAAGAAATTTCTCTTATCAATGGAGAAGCAAGAACCCAATGTACTGAATTCTAATATGAAGCCAGTAGATGATCTAATACATACCCACGAAAGAGAAAAACTCAAACCAATTCAAGGTGGGTGGGACAGAGGAACGAGGGAGCAGGGAGAGGGAACGAGGGAGGCAGAAGGGGATTACTGTGTATGGCACACCTCCTGGGGGCAGGACAGGACTATAAGAGGGACTTTACCTAATAAGTGCAAACAGTGTAACTTAATTCTTTGTGCCCTAAGTGAACCTGAACCAATAAATTTTTTAAAAGAGGAAAAAAAATTCTTTTTAAAAAATTTTTTTTTTATTAAATCATCACTGTGCACATTAATGCAGTCATGGGGTACAGTGTGCTGGTTCTATATACAATCTGAAATATTCTCATCAAACTGGTTAACATAGCCTTCATGTCATTTTCTTAGTTATTGTGTTCAGACATTTATATTCTACATTTAGAAAGATTCACATGTACCCTTGTGGAAAAAAAAATTCTTAAAAAAATTAAAAGAAATTTCTCTTATCAGACACAACAAGTGTGTGCCAAAATTATTTAATTATATCCAAAGTTAAAGCTAAAGTTAACTGGATATTTGAGGCTGGACTTCATAGGGTTATTACTACCCATTAGGGTCATGCTTTGGGAAGTGGTCCAAGTTTGACAGGTTCATAAATGCCTGTCACAGATTATCAGCCTCTGGGTTCTCACCAGAAGAAGCTGCAAGATAATCATTTATAAACTCCAATGACATTATGTTACAGTTGGCCCTTCATCTCCATGGGTTCTGCATCCATGGATTCAACAAACTGCAGATCAAAAATATTTAAATATTAGTAGCAAATGATAATACAATAATAAAAAATAATACAAATAAAAACAATTATCTAAGATATTTACATAGCATTTATAGTGTATTGGGTATTATAAATAATCTAGAGATTATTTAAAGTATGCCACTATATGTAAGGGACTTGAATGGATTTTAGTATTCATGGGGGTCCTAGTACCAATGTCCTGTGGATACTGAGGAATGACTATATTAATTAATATGAACTTTTAGGGCACTGCTTATTACTTTTAATTATATAAATATACAGACATATTCTCATTGTAAAAACATGAAGATTTCATTACAGTTAGAGCTAAAGCCCTCTTCAACACAAACCTCCAACTAAGCATCCTCTTTAGTTTAGACAATGTGTGTACCTTTAGACTTTTGCCTAGATGGGAGGGAAGGAGGTTAGGGAGGGAATATGTAGTGCTGTTTTATTCTGGTCAATTTTATGTAACTGAATCATACGGTATTATCAGGGGGCATCTTGCTTTTTCCATTCCATATATATTGGAGATAAAAACCAGATTATCTGTATCTACTCTGTACAGAATCCCTTTACCTTAAGCTCTCAGAGAAGTAAAATGGCACAGATATCCGAAGGTTACTAACAGAGACATCGTCCAGCTTTCTGCATGTGGGGGTTGTGTACTGTGACTGGCATCTGAAAGTTGCATCTGTCAAGTACAGTTAACTTGAACTTATAGTCAGTGTTGAAATTTGACCAAGATAAAGTGGGCATGTTTTTTGCTTCCTCACTTCTTCAAATATACCTCAGTCTAATGCCTGTTTTGATTTAGAGCTTGTTCTTGATAATAATTTTCATCCCACACAGGTGAGCCTAGATCAAAAAATGCAATCACTTAATTCTCTTTCAGCAAATACATACTGAGTGTCAAATATATTTCAGACACTATTTTAGACACTCTGGAGAAAATAGAGATAGCTACAGGCCTTGCTTTCATGGAACATATGTTATACTTGTAGAGGCGAACAATATACAAATTAATAAATATATAGAAATATAATGAAATAATGAATGAATATATCGAAATATAATGTCACACAGTAAGAAGTACTATGAAGGAAAATAGTTAGAACAAGAGGATAAAGAATGATTTGAAGTAGAGAGAGAGCTATTTTAGATGAGATTGCCTGGGATGGTTTCTCTGCATAGGTCTGAATAAATCCATATCCTTAAATCTAGTGTAAGGCACATGTTCAATGAACACTGGAAGAAGAACACGAAGAAATAAGTGAAACAGAGACATACGCAAAGTACAATAGCAGCAAAAGGGAAGGGAAAGATCTCTATCTGGATTAGGACAGGCCCGAAAAGATGCCTAGGGTGAGGCTGGCATTAGCCAGAGTGGCAAGGGTAGAGAAAGGCATGCCAGTCACAGTAGTGTTCGTGCAAATGCAGGGAGGTGTGGAAGAGCATTGTATCAAGTTTCCTCTTGCTAAATAATAAGTTTCCACAAACCTAGTGGCTTAAATAACACAAATTTTACTATGTTACAAATCTGGAGGTCAACTGTCCAAAATAGTTCTCACTGGGCCAACATCACGTTGTCAGCAGGGTTGTATTCTTTCCCGTTTCCTTGCCTTTTCCAGCATTTAGAGGTACCTGCATTTTTGAGTCGTAGGTCTATTCCTCTGTCTTCAAAGCCAGAAACACAGCTCAAATCAATTTGACCTCTGCTTCAGTCACCACATCCCCTTCCCTGACTATGACCCTCTTGCCTCCTTCTTATAAGGACATTTATGATTATATTAGGTCTACCTGGATAACTCAGGACAATCTCTTCATAGACGGTCAGCTGGTTAGCAACCTAAATGGTTTCTGCATCCTTAATTCCCCTTTGATGTGTAACATAACATATTGATAGGTTCTGAGGATTGGTGGAGATCTTTGGAGCATCACTGTTCTGATTTTCACAAACATTGTGTATTTAGAGATTTGCAAATGGTTTGGCAATGCTCAAGTGTAGAGTACATGTAATGTCTAAGGAAGGGGCTAGATAAATAGCCAAGAGCTAGATTTAGAAGGTCCTTGTCAGCTATGCAAAGTTGGGACCCTCTTCTGGAAAGCAGTGACAAACCATTTTGATAGATCAGGGAGGTCAATGATGTGTATGAGTGTTTGAGATGCCACTCATTCAGAAAGTTGTGTGATGGTAGTTAGGGCTAGAAGAACAGATAAGAGGATATTGCAAAAATCTGCACATAAGATTTATAGAGTGAGTTATATAATCCCCCAGTCACCCCCTGACAAAGAGGCTAGGAATAAAAGGGGCCAGGAGAAAGTAAATGAACCTCTAACTTCAAGTTCAGGTACATAGGATGGGAGTAGGGATTCCCAAATTGTATCAGAACATTGACATCCCTTAAATTTAAGTATCTCTCAAATGGCATTTGGAGGATAAGTGGTGAGTCTTTCCAAAACAGAGAATCTTTTTCATTACCCTTTCTTTAGGGATCCCACATTTGAGGAGAAAATTAGGGAGAAAGTTATATTGCTTCATAAACAAGTACTTAATTTCCTTAAGTTAATTTGCTCAGTTGCAAAACTACCAGTCACAGCTTCTGATCAAAATTACTGAGACAGTCAGTGCAAGCCGTGTGAATTCATCTTTTCTTCTCCCCTAAAATGTCTGGGAATTTCCCACTTTATATACTGTGTACTGTTTAAGTTAGGCATATATACACTTTCTTTTGGGCTTTTGGAATTAATGAAATACCTTTGCAGATGTAGCAGGGGTAAGGGCATGAGGGAGTCTATTGTAGTCACTTCCACTCTCTGTGGAACTCAATTCTGTGGAAACTGGCTCTTGAAGGTTCTTTGACTTGGTTAACTATTTTCTTTCTACCTGACTCTGCTCCCCACACTGGAAAAATGTATGGGAGAAGTAGGTTTTCATTCGAATCATTTTATTGCAGGGTAGATTTAGACTCTATTCTTTGGGGTGTTACAGGCATAAAAATAGAGAAAATCATAAAGTTTGACTATATGTAGAATTTGCTTCATAAGCAAATTTATATGAATTATGAAAAGGGCAGAGATTTTATAGATTTCCTTTGCTTATGGATTTTGTTTTGCAGTTAAAAAAAGCCGAATTTTTTTTAGAATCCATTAAAGATACGTGTGTGTGTACATGGACACTCAAATGGAATGATATGAAAGGTGATCAAGTTATATTATCAGATAAAAAGCAACTTATGGAACTGTACGTATATCATTATAACAGTTATATAAAAATCGGATATAAGTAAGTACTTGGATGCATGGAAAATCTTTGAAAGAATAAAAAACAAAACACAGAAAATAACTAACAGGGCTAAATGAAGCTGGGTATTAGGGCTAAGTAGGACTGAACATTTATTTACATTTTTACTATATAGCTTTCTATATAATTTGATATTATTTTACCGAATACTTTTGTAATCGAAAAAATAGTTTAATGTATTTACTTCTTTTCCATAGAGCATTAAAAAATGACCTTGAATATTTTAGAGTCCTATAAAATTTAACAAATGTATAAATTAATAAATCCTGTCTTTTAGTGGAAAACACTACTAAGAAATAACTGAGTGTATGGAGGATCATACTCGTATATGTTTGTACATTCGTATCTTAAGGCTTTCTTGATGTCATGGTGGGGTGTTTCCCAATGCACAGTGAATTGTCTATTGCTTCTACTCAGTGCTTTAACAAATGTGTTTTTATCCTTCCTATAAAGAAAAGAAAAACTTAGAAATTATGCTCAAACAAAAAAAGAGGAAATCAAAGTTAAGTATAGCTCTTCCACCCAGGAATTGCCACAGTTAAATATTTGGTATGCAGAATAGAATAATAGTTTTCAATCAAGTTTTTCCTTATTTCCCTTAATCAACTTTCATGGTTTTTTAAGTGTATGTTCCATAAACTTCTTATACAGTTTATTCCTAGATATTTTGTTTTTGTTTTGTTCTTCTTTTGAGTGGGACTGTTTCCCATTATGTTTGAATTGATTATGAGATATTTATTGTTGCAACCAAGCACTATATTTTCCTATTTTTATTAGTTCTAATACCGTGTCTTTTGATTCCATTAGTTTTTCCAGGACACAAATTTTATCTTTCGCAGGCTGCAATGTCTAATGTTTCATGATGAAAGTAGTATGCAACACTGCTTAGAATTTTAAAGAGAATTCTTGATGTTAGACAAACACAGTTCATGCTAGACTTTCCCATAATATTTGAACTAACACTTAAAATGTCATGGGACCTTTTGTAGGAAAAAGGTTATAAGCTGATATCACATACAGGGTATTTCTCCATATTCATATTTTTAACACTATTTTGCCTGGCAGAATCCCCATCATAAAAAATTCACCCTCATGGGGGTGATTAAATAAATAATCCATACATCTATATCTAGTCACTTTAGAGTCAACAGGTTATCCTTATGTTGTTCAATTTCAAGTTGAAATATAACTGACTTTTTCTCCCTCAGTATATCAAGAGACTTTCATAGAAAAGAGAAGAATACAAATATTAACAGTATAAGAACACTGCCTCACTGTACAAATAATCTCTCTGCTATTTTTCTCATCTCTAAGAGAAGTCCTGATTTTTCTTCTGCCCTGTAGAGAGTAGCTGAGGCTATTTATTTATTTTACAAAAGTTTAGATTCTCTATCAAATCTGTAAAAATTAACCTTACATTAACTTCCTTTTTCAACCCTCAAGCTGCTGCAACATCATCATGTCATTATACATCAGGATGTTCCTCCTATACTATAAGAAATTTCTTATAAAAATACATTATTTAAAAATATTTTAAATAATTGAGTAGATCTAAAAGCCTTAGCATTTTGATAACATTCATAAGATATTTCTAAAATGTCACATAATGTGAACATGGAATAATTTCTAAAACTAAATGTTCTTAAATTATTTAATATAAAAAATTCAGTTCAAGTAGCAGTTACTTGGCTGAAAGCATTTATAACTACAGGCTGAAGGAGCCACTTTGAATTTCTTACTAGCAAGCATAAAATTGAAATGGACTAAATGATATATATACTTCTTTGGGAATGAGGAAATATTTCTTCTAGTACAGTTTCATAATCCCTTATCTGAAATCTGTAGAGCCAGATGTATTTAAAATTTCTTGGCTTGGGCGGTACCTCTGGTTCAGTGGGTGGGGCACTGGCCCCATATACCAAGGGTGGTAGGTTCAAGCCCCAGCCCCAGCCAAACTGCAACAAAAAGTAGCCAGAAGTTGTGGCAGGCGCCTGTGGTCCCAGCTACTCCAGAGGCTGACGCAAGAGAATCACCTAGGCCCAGGAGTTGGAGGTTGCTGCGAGCTGTGTGATGCCAAGGCACTCTACCAAGGGTGACAGGGAGAGACTCTGTCTCTACAAATAAATAAATAAATATAAAATAAAATAAAATTTCTTGGATTTTTAGAAATGTGGTAAAGAGCACATGTCTTATATTACTTAAAACACTGGCAGGTGGACGGTGCCTGTGGCTCATTGGGTAGGGCCCTGGCCCCATATACCAAGGGTGGTGGGTTTAAGCCCGGCCCCAGCCACCTAAAAAGCAATGAGAATTGCAATAAAAAATAGCCAGTTGTTGTGGCAGGCATTTATAGTCCCAGCTACTCGGGGAGGCTGAGGCGAGAGAATCGCTTAAGCCCAAAAGTTTGAGGTTGCTGTGAGCTGATATGCCATGGTACTCTACCAAGGGCAACAAAGTGAGACTCTGTCTCAAAAAAAGAAAAAAATACCACTGGCAGGCACTGGGGAAGCACCCCATAAGTAAATAGACTAGTATTATACAAATGTATGATGATTTACATTAATAGTATAAACTTTAATTTGGGTCAGGTTTGCCACCAAATGATTTTAGCTCAGATTGGGCTTGTCCACCATATTGATTATGAAATAAACCTTCATTTATCAGAGATTTTTATATTATATATGGTAATATGACATTCTGAAACTGAAGTTCTTTTCCTACTGACTAGATGATTTTGGTCATTTTTTTTGAGCCTCAAGTATCTCAAATGCTAAAATGAAGAACTGAACTAAGTAAATTATTTGTGAACATTTCAGATTCTAAATCTGAATATCTATTTAATTCTTTGATATAAGAAACATTATAATTAAATCCATTTTATAATACCTCAGCCTAATACCTTTTTAGTTCAGAGGCCCTCAAGAGTCTTGAAAGGTTATAGTCATTATCTATCATTTATATATAAAGATTAAAGTATTTCCATCAAGAAGTGTTTTTACTTGGTCTTCCGTATGGTTGGAACCAAACTCGGTTTCCAATTCATGAAGAACAGATTAGTTTTTAGCATAACTTTGATTTCCAGAATGTACTCTAGTGTAAGATTTTTTACAATCATAATTAAAATTTGAACCATATAGAGATGTCAGGAAACATTGTGTGGGTTGCGTGATTTTCTTTTGAAAACCAGAAAGAAGAAATTAATCAGGATTAGACAAAGATAACTAAAAGAGAATCTACAAAATCCCATTTTGTTTCAGAGCCTCTATCTTTGAATTTCAATGCCAAGAATGTTGAATCCTGAAGGGGATTTGGCACCAGGAATGAAGAGGCTTGACACAGAGTCTGTGCTGGGGGAATGAGGAGCTCAGGGAAGAGACCTCTTGAGCAAATCTTGGGTCCAGGTGCATATTTATTATGATAAAACAGGAAGAAGTAGATAAAAGCTGCTTATCAGATATCAGCACTGATTAGGGAGGACATGGTGAAGATCAGAGAGAATGTCTCCACCTTTGTTTTTGTAAAACCACAGACTTGAGCACCATCTTTGCCTATAGCATTAAGAGACCTTTGGAATCCAGAGAATCTTTATTACCACATCTCACATATACGTTCTCTCTTAGGGGTCAATTTTCTGCCCTCCCGCACCTACACAACTCACATGCCATTCTCTTGACACTTTAGGTCTCTCAAGCAGAAAGCAAGCCTATGATCAAGGTCAGGGAATAATTTTCCCTGCTGAGTCCTAAATATAAAGGGATAAAGACTAAATCAATTAGAGTAGCGCCAACCTTTCGGCACCAGGGACCGGTTTCATGGAAGACAGTATTTCCATAGAGGTGGGGAGAGTGGATTTAGGCAGTGGTACCAGCTACATCTATGGAGAGTGATTATAAATACAGCTCAAACTTCACTTGCTCTTCTGACACCCACCTCTGCTGTGTGGCCCTGTTCCTAACAGGCTACGCACCATACCCATGCAAGTCCTGGCTGGGAACTGCAGAATTAGAGGACTGATGAAGTTTCCTACTAGACAGAGATGGTAAACTTGGACAGTTAAACTGTGTGTGGGTGAGAGAATTAGATGAAAACTAGAGATGAGTGCGGTAGGTTGGAGCTAACAAACCATCATAGATTTGTTTCTGGAGACTTGCTTTATTTGTCTGGCACTTGTGTTATAAAAAGAAAAAAAGTGTATTTGATTATCTTGGGGCATGGAATGTTCTTCAGCATTCTGTATTTTCTGCCAATTTCTATGTTCTTGCCCTCTGTCATTCATCTCATTTGACTGGTGACCCCTGAGGTCATTTACATTTGTCACTCCTGTCTGTAGGCTATATATACTGTTAAAGCAGATTAAAAGCAATGGAAAGATCATGGTAGGGTGAGGGAGACTATAGTATGGATTTAAGATTTGTTATTGCAGGACTTCTGAGTGGCTAGAAGATGTCTAGCTACCATCAACCACCTTTTATTTATTTCTTCAAATAGTATTCACTGAGCACTTACCATGCTGTGTAGGTTCTGGGGAGACAATCAGAAATAAGACAAACATGTCCTACTTGTCTATTGAAGGAGACAGACATCAAACCAGAGAAGATGCCTATGTGAAGACTGATGAAAAAGTAGGATGAGGGAGAAACAAGAGTCCTCCCTTGTTTAGATGGAGAGATCTGGTTAGCTCTCTGTGAGGATGACACACTGGTGGAACCTAAGGCTGAGTAGAAGCCAACCAGGTAGAAAGAAGAAGAAAGTGTCTCTAAGACAGAGGGAGCAGCAGGCAGGAAGACATCGAGGCAGAACAAACGTGGTGTACTGGAGAAATGGAAAGCCCAGTGTAGTTGGGATGTGTAAATGAGATGAGAGTGGAGAAATGACCAAGGGTAAGGTCATGTGGACTTTAAATACTCCTTTAAGGGGTAATGGGAAACACTGAAGGGATTCAAGCAAGGTCAGACTAGAGTTTTTAAGAGGTTACTTTGGGCTGCTGATTGGAGAACAGATTACAGGGTTACAAAGTGGAACCGATTTTGTAAGTTAAAAATATCTCTATGACTTGAATCTATTTCTGTAATTTGATTCATAATGATATGATACTTAAACATTCATAGTTGATGCCTAAAAACATTTCAAAGAAAAAAGAATGGTTTAACAATGGTCACACCTTGTATCTTGGCTTTAAAGTTTTCTGAAATCCTCAATGTACAGTACTAACTTACATGAAAAAATTCCCTGTAGGCCTTTTTAGAAGTAATATTATATAAGGAATACGGTGGTCAAATTCTAAGAGTTTCTAGAAATAGAGGTTCAAATATATTATGGATGTTATCTTATTTTTTGCATTTACTTAAAAGTGTTTAAAAATAAGAACTGCATTTAACTGTATTTTAACTTCCAATAACATGATGCTATTTCTTTGTCATTTTTCTGTTTTTATGAAATGTAGATTATCTGGTGTTTTGTATGAAAACTGGAATGAGAAGCACCAAGTATAGGCCGGTAGACTACCAAAAACTGCGTGCATTAACCGAAGTACAAAAACTAGCTTCAGCCTGTACAGAGCTAAAGGTTAGAAGTTATGTGTGTTTTTTTCTATTTTTGGAATATTGAATTCCTAGGAAGTATTTACATTGCAAATGTAAAAATAAATGACATTTTAAGTAGTTTTTAGAATCTCCCAACTATTAATAGTGAATGGTAACTAACATTTATTGAATGCTCCCAGGTGCAGTATTATAGTTTAAGTACATTACTCATTTAATGTTGTAACAACTCTGTGAGGTCTGAGTTCGACTGTGGTTTTGGAAAGATTACCAGTTCATTAGTTTTTAGTAATTTTCAACTTAATCTGAAAAATAAATAGTGGTAGTAAATACCAGCCATGGATTATTTTCTGATTTTAGGCTCCTTCTTGGACACGTTACAAATATGCCCTCAGGTGCTCTCTTTTCTAAAATTGGCTTTTTTTTGTTCAAATATATGTCCCCAACCAAGAAAAGGTGAATCTGGACTAGATTTGAAAGGGGCTTATTGTACACAGTATTTTAGGACCTATATTCATAGTTTAGAACTGCTCACACAGCCTGTTTCTCTCTTCCGCAAATAGTAGAGTTCATTACAAACAGCATTTTCATGGCTTGGCTACATTGAAAAACCGGTTTAGTGAAACAACACATTAAGTAATTTATAAAGTTTCATATGTTTTTAAAAATTTTCACTGCATGGTTCAGGAAGGGTTTGTTGAGGATGGGATATTGGACTTGGGATCTCAAGGCTGGTAAGATAGAGAGTTACAGTTAGCTCAGAGTCAGTTCTGGTGTTTCTATTGCACACTGCACAGTAGAGTGATGATGACTAACAGTATTGCCCATTGCAAAATAGCTAAAGAGGCCTCAGTGCCTATAGATTAGCGGCTAGGGCACCAGCCACATAGACTAGAGCTGGCAGGTTCGAACTCAGCCCAGGCCTGCCAAACAACAATGACAACAACAACCAAAAAATAGCTGGACATTGTGGCAGGTGCCTATAGTCCCAGTTACTTGAGAGGCTGAGGCAAGAGAATTACTTAAGCCCAAGAGTTTGAGGTTGCTGTGAGCTGTGACAGCACAGCACTCTACCGAGGATGACTTAATGAGACTCTGTCTTATTTAAAAAAAAAAAAAAAAAGCTAAAGAGGTAGCCTTTGAATGTTCTTACTCAAAGAAATGATGAATATCTGGAGTGACGGTCATGCTAAATATACTGACTTGATCATTACACAACACATAGAGCAAATATGTGCTATATATATACTTGTTATTCATTATATATATGTTATATATGTATTTGACATTTTGCTATCAAATATCAAATGTAGTACTCCAAACATGCACAATTATGTCAATTAAAAAAGGAATTTAAAAAAGGACTAAGCCAAAAAAAAAAAAAAAGTGACAAATATGCCAAATAGAAAAAGATACCTGCATCATCACACACAGTTTTTAGATATTTGAGTTGTATTCAGTTTTGAGATGTTGGAAATTGTGCTGCTGCCAACGTCTTCATGCATAGAGACTTTTCATGTTTTAGAATTCCTATCTCCACAGGAAGAATTCCCATGACTGGGATGTCTGGACCAAAAAGTATAAATATTTGTATTGTTTTTGAGACTTGTTACCAGATTTCTTCCCCAATGTATTATTTAATAATGATACTACCACAAACATATTCTCTACCCCATTATCACATTTGAATATGTACATATATATTCCTCTAACACATTTATATTCCTAATATTCTCCATCCCTCAATCTATTCCTCCATCCATCTGGTATGCACCAAAAGAGTCATTTGGCTGATTGTAGAATGGTTGAGTGTTCAAATTAGTATTTGGTCAAAGCAATCTCTTTGGCAATAGTTTTGCCATCAAAGAATAAATATATTTAAGATATTTAATTGTTATTGTGGCTTTTAACATTGGATATTAAGTACAGGAACAAGAATTTTTCAGCACTGTCAGCTGCCAGATTGCTTCCCTGGTCACTGTTTTACATATTTTGTGCAGTTAAACAAAGGCTCACTTCCAATTGCCATTTTCAATAGCATTACTAACCTTTTAGTTCATACTATGCAACAGAATACAACTCAGAAAGAAGTTTTTAGAAATGACTCTGTACCTGGGATTCATAGCTTGGTAAATCTCAAAAACTTTCTTATTTTTAACTAATGACAATGGTTTACAGTCTGTAGCAATCATTCTGATAAGCTTGTGCTTCCATTTTTGGTCTCCATAGATTCATAATGATAAGGAATTGCCCTTTTATAGCATTTTTGTAATGTCTGTTTGGAATTTTAGTTAGTGGGAACAAAATGTGTCCTTGGTCCTTCATCATCTTCTAACACTTTCTTCTTTTTTCTTCATACAGTTTTTATCTTTTATTACATATGGATTAATGATATGCTGGGAATGTGGTTGTACATGATTTTGGAGTCTTTCCTTCTCATTTAATTTAGAGGTGGCAAGTTGACATTTTGCTTTTAATTTATTCTTATAAGATGTGAACATTTGCCAAATAGGACTTTTTCTTGAAAGACTCATGGATTAAATGGAATTAAATAACTGGAAATGAAATATAACTCTTAAATCTCTTTTAAATGTTATGAATGCTAATATACCAAACAGTTTACATTAACTAGAATTATGATGTAATATCATTCCTGTTACTCTTTTTTATATTATTATTATTTAAGTTGTATAAAATATGTATTGGCTGAAAAAGAATATGTTGTTATTCTTGTTACATAGCTAACACATTCTCTCTTAATCTTTGTATTAATTATCAGTTTATTTTCCTGTTTATTTTACCATTTACAAGTGCTTTTTAAAAAAACATAAAATTAAGTTTTAATAATCATCTTTAATTATTGTAGCACTTTGCTCTTATAATATGAAATATAAACATTTCAATTGAAGGATAAAATGTTAACTTTTGAAGTGTGTAAGATTATTGCTTCATGTTACTTCTAGAATATTTAGTATTTTCTTGATTTACATTACTAATATTGTTATACTGATTAGATGTGATAGTCATCTATATAATCATTGTGTTACTGATCGTATACAATTTCTAGGGTGCCAGGTAAGACCCTAAAGTGGACATTCAGGGATTTAGTCTTTTAAAAGCTGAGATTGAGCCCAAAACTAAATAGTAGATATTTCAGCTGAAAACTAAAACCAGTTTTGGTACATTATATCTAAGTGTTCATTTTTAACTTATGAAGTGTAAAAGAGAGCTTCACAATTATTTTTATTTGAGTTCTTTGCTTACATACTTCTTATCCAGTTCAAGTATCCAACTATTGATTCTTTTTAAAAGAAATTATACTATAGAAAATCATACACCTATGCAAAATTAGATTGAATGGTATAATCAATCTTCCTATAACTTCGTCTACCATGAACAATGATTAACTTTTGGCCATTTTCCCTTTATACTTCAGCCTGCAAACCTCCCTCCGTGCCAGATTATTTTGAAGCAAATTTAAGGCATCGTATTTTACCCATAAGTATTTCAACATGTATCTCCAAAATATTAGAGTTTTTAAAAAGCCCTATAATACAATTATCATGTCTAGAAATGATAATTTCTTAATTTCAAATATGCAGTTAGTATTAAATGTCCCTGGTTGTCTTAAAATTTTTTTCTTAAATTTTATTCAAATTGGCACGTAGGTATGATTTATATATTACAACTGATTTTTCTTTTTTATCTTTTTTTTTTTTGAGACAAAGTCTCACTTTGCCATCCTTGGTAGAGTGCCATGGCATCAGTCTAGCTCACAGCACCCTCAAACTTCTGGGCTCAAATATTCTCCTGTCTCAGCCTCCCAAGTTTCTGGGACTATAGGCACCTGCTATAGCGCCTGGCTATTTTTAGAGACAGGGGTCTCGCTCTGGCTCAGGCTGGTCTTGAACTCTGAGCTCAAGGAATCCACCCACCTCGGCCTCCAAGAGTGCTAGGATTACAAGCATGAGCCACTGTGCTCAGCCCTTGATTTTTATTTTTTCAATCACCTCCTCTATCCTCTTGTATTTTGTAATTTATATTCGGAAAAAATTGCATTGTTTGTCCTTTATAGTTTCTTATACTTGGAATTATTCTGGTTGCATCCTGGTGGTGTCATTTAACATGTTTGTCTGTTTCTTGTATTTTCAGTAAGTGGTAGTTTATCTAGAAACTTGATCAGATGCAGGTTCAATTTATTTTGGCAAGAACACTTACTGATGAAATTTTTGAGCTCCAGTCTTTTTCTATTACAAATAGTGCCGCAATGAATAGCTCGGAGCATGTATCTTTTTATATTTTGCTGATATAGTTTTCAGATGGATTTCTATAAATGAGATTGCTAGATCACAGGATAAATCCTTGTGAAATCTTATGAACATCCCCAAATTCCCTTCTATGAAGGGGTGTGTGTATCATTTTGTATACCACTAGCAATGTAAGACAGAACTTACTTTCCATAGCCCCACAGAGTGTTTTGTTAAACATTTGAGTTTTTGCCAATCTGATAGATGAGAAATAAGAAATTGCATCTTAGTATAGTTGTTTTTTCTTTTTATTTATGCTAAAAGTTCTTTATTGATGTACATATATAACTCACATATAATAAAATGCATACATTTTCTGTGTATGTTCCAGTGAATTTTGACAAATAAATACACACATGTAAACACCACAAATTATCCACTACTTATTTCTGTCCGTATCTAAGGATGGATGCTCTGGCCCAAAGGGCTTTTATGGTATTTAGGCATCTAATTTAGGGTTTCATAATCTTGGGTTGCCTCAATAAACCACACATAGGAAACCTCTGGTTTCTGATTCTTTCATGAATTCATTATTTTTGTCACTTTTCCAAAGGTTGTTTAAATCATCAGCATTCTGCATAAGTCATTATCTACCTTGAATATTGATTTTACATGGCTTATTGCCCAGAAAAATGAATTTGAGTCATCTGGAAATCTCAGTATTGATAAAGATATAACTTTAGATCTTTTTGTTCTTTTTAAGACTTTATTTTTCTTCATTTTTGGCCTGAAGTAGAATCAATGAGTGAATTTACAAAAAATCAGTATGTATTGCAAAATATTGAAAGTGTCTAGTGAAAAATAGTAGCTTTATTTTGACTGTTATAGTCTATTTAATTGGCCTTTCCTTAGGCCCAAAGGCAAAGGCATTGATTTTTTTTTTAATCTATAAAAATGCCATGTTGTCCACCAATGTATTTTAATTTATTTTTTGTACAATGTGGACCAAATATATCAAAGAAATCTAATTTTAAAAGTTGTATCTGTTGCAGCAAACTTTAGAGACTGTATTTGGTAGACATGGAATGAGTTTTAGGCATTCTTAAAGCAAACACTAGAGCATTATAGTTTGGAAATGGACTATATACTTTTATTTTTTTCTGTAAGTAAAATAGACAGTGATGAATGTTTTCCTGCAGTGTCTTATATTTTTAAAATGTACTTTCCTCCTCAATTTCATAATTGTAGCACTATTAAGACCTCCTGGGAGTGGAACTCCTAAGGAAAACATTATATATTTTTTAAAGTAATCTTTGGGTTAATTTGTTTTCTTACACCTCTAATTTCGAATCACTAACCAGAACAGCAGAAAGATAAACTCAAGGTTAAAGTAATCAGTGAATGGCAGCTAGAAATAGCATGCATTATAAAGGTTCCTTTTTAGAACTTGTCTTCTGAAGTTTTTGTATCTTCAGTATTGATCTTTTAAGCTTTCAGGATCCTAAGCACTCTTAACAGCAGAGAAATGACAGAATATATGTATTTCATCAAGTTTCTGATTACACTTTTCTAGTTTAAAAGTGTTAATATGGCATACCAAGTTCAGAGTACACATCAGTGTTCCCAAAAGTCCATGTTTAACTAGGAAACAGACATTGCTGGAGGACAGGAGTCTTTAATACGGGAAAGTGGTAATATAGGTAATAAAGCTGCGAAGGCACACAGAGGACTGTAAGACAACACAGAGATGGTCAGCCACAGGTGTCATTGCCATGAGGACAGAGGGACAGAGGGCCATGAAGATGCAGCAAGGCGGTGCCACACCCCATGAATGAGGTTCCCAGCATAGTTGGAACCACAATGGAATTTATTGTCTGTAGAAGACCTGGTGCAATGGAAGGGAAGCAGGTCCTCTGGAGACGCTGTGAGAGTAGGGAAGTGGGTGGAGCTGGTCCTTCGGCTTCTCCTTAACTCCCTGCCTGCAGTCTCCCATCCCGGTGTCTCCTTTTCACTGAAGCCAGCTGATGGGACCTCCTGAGAAACAAGCTGCTCTGTGATATGGGGCTGGAACAGCCAGGGATGGGTGGAAGACAAACAGACCTGGGCCTGATACAACCTGTAGAAACCCAGAAACACTAATTATGTCCTACATTATTAAAAAGGCATAAAATTTGGAAATCAGTCAAAATTGGGGTTTCAATGATACATGATATTTTTATTTTATTTTTTATTTTTTTTTGAGACAGAGTCTCAATATGTCACCCTCAGTAGAGTGTTGTAGTGTCACAGTTCACAGCAACCTCAAACTCTTGGGCTTAGGCAATTCTCTTACCTTGGTCTTCCAAGTAGCTGGAACTACAGGCGTTTGCCGCAACACCCGGCTATTTTCTTATTGCAGTTGTCATTGTTGTTTAGCTGGCCTGGGCTGGGCTCAACCCCGCCACCCTTGGTGCATGTGGCTGGTGCCGTAACCACTGTGCTACGGGCACAGAGCTGCCACATGATATTTTTATTATTTCTGTAAGTGCTTTCAAATGTTTGCTTACATTAAAAACAATTATTTACAAAGCCATGGAGTTGAAAGGTTAAAATTGTATGTTCAAGGTCATATTTTTAGTAAAAGTACTGAAGCTGGAAGGAAAGCCGGGCCTCCAATAACTTACTCTGGTAAGGTTTCCCATCTTACTGTGAGGCAACAGACAACAACCAATCCAAATGCCAAGGTTCTTTGTGACGCTGATGTTTACAAGTTTTATGGTCTTGACCAAGTCTCTTACATTTAGTGTCCTTATTGTATGGGAGTTATATATATCTCAATAAAGAACTTTCAACATAAACAAAAAGCAAAATCAACTACCCTAAGATGCCATTTCTCATTTATCAGATACCCTTTATGCCCCGCAGGAAAGATGTGTCCAAAGGGAGAGAAGTCTGTGGAAAACTTGAAAAGTTTTCTGGGGCTGTATGAATGAAGGTCTTACTTATTGTATGTATGGAAAATAGAATGACTTCACCTTTCTTTGTATAAATACTTTTAAAATAGTTCTTAAATTGGTTAGTATTCTAAATCATTTTCTCCTGCCGCTCCCTGCTTTTTAACATAGTGTTTATTTTGGGTAGACTTTGTGTTAGAAGTTGCACTAATAAGGATGGAAAAGGTGTAAGGGTTGAATTCATACATGCAGATTAAACCCGTCTGTTTTGGCAGACATTTTAAAAACGTTGAAGTTGCTCCTCTTTTGTCCCTCCGAATCTAGATCAGAAAAACGTTGCAGACTTCAAAGATATCTAAAGAACAAACAGTAATAAAACAACACAAGCAAGTGTGGTGGCAGGAACACCAGAGGCTAAATGAAGTCAGGTAAGAACTGGGGGAAACCTCAGTAAAACGGGTAGGGATTACTGGAAATAATACTTACTTAGCTGGGTGTCCTGTAATGTTCCATGATAACTAAATCATTACAATCAAACCTTAAAGTTATAATTTGTGAGCCAAATCAAAGTCCTTTCATTTCCTCAGCCCAACCTGAAATCCAGGGAATGTACCAATGTGGCTTTGCTCTCCACGGGAAGGGGATAATCTTCTATATCTGCCAATCACTTGTTCTTCTCCAGTCCTACCCTCATACTTCTATTTACTTAGGTTGGATTATAATGTTCTGGTTACATATTTTTCTTCCCTATATATTAGTAAACTCCTCAAGGGCAAACATCCCCATTATAGTCCTTTGGCCATCAAAGCATACATAAAAAGAGGTGTAAATGCTTTAACCCACGGATGACCAAATGAACCAAGGAGTGCACATGGTTTCCTGATTTCGAGATGGAGTTACATCATGACTAACTTAATTAATTTTGGTTTTAGAATTTTGTTTTTATTTCTAGCAGTCGCTTAAAGATGAGTTAAAATGAAATGATGATTCTATGCTCGATCTTAGTTTTATCTGGCTAAAAACATTTCCTTTCAAGGGTCAAGGCAAAAAAAGAAGGCAGATGTGTTTCTCCTCCACTTAAGGCATATGTATGTGTTTTATTGATGGTGGTATTTTAAAAAATGTATATTTTAAGCATGTGTTTTGTAACAAAAGAAGTAATTTCTGTGCTCTTAATCTTAGTCTGGTTTCCAAATACCATTAGAGGTACTTTGGACTTAAGTACTTTCCACGTGGATAGGAGTTTTATTCCTTCCAGCCCATCCTTTATTGTGCTGCCTTGGGAATCTTTCTGGAACAGAGATCTGAGCAGGTGAGGTCAGCTTGATGTCCCTCAGTGGCTGGACATCAATGCTCTGGACTCTGTCCATATGCAGCGGTGCCAGGCCCTGCTGTGTGCCGGCCTCCACTCAGGCTGTTACTTACTCAGGCTGTGCCTGAGTCTCTGGGCCCTTTCTCTCTGTGTCTCGCAGGTACCCAGCCTATGTTAGGAATCTAGTATATGCTCTGAACAAGTGAACGGATGACAAAACCACATTAGACCAAATAATGCTACCACTAGTTATTTTTTAAAAATATGTATATATGTTTGTGATTGTAAAAAATTGACTGAGGCCATATCTATTTCAGATATAAAATGGAATCTGAAATGAAATCCTTTCTCAATGAAGAGAACATTGGAAATGAATGCCTTTGTGACCTTATAAATTTTGGTGAGTTTTTTGATCCTATATTTAAAAGGGAATTTTGTTTTGAAGAATGAAAATGGACTACTCACTTCATGTTCTTCTGATATTTTAACTGCTGTTTTTTTTTCCGTAAAGGAATCCAAAAATAAATCTGTATCCTAATGACCTGTTCTTGAAGAAACTTAAAATAATGTGTTTTCCTTGATTCAATTTTGTTTCACCATAGAACAAGACTTAACAGAACAATGGTGCACATATCTTAAAAATGTGATAAGTCCCGTCCAGCAGCTGAGAGCAGATCTAAAGTACAGACAGCAGCACACTTCACAGCCTTCACACCCACATGCTGAGTCTGACTCTGTGAAAGTATTAGAAGAGGTTAGTATATTGCCTTTATTTTCAATAATGTAATGTTCCATTTTTGTCCCAACTAGAACAGTTTGAGATAAGAAAAAACGAGAATGTCTTGTGTATTTAAATAGAAGGTCTCAGAAAATTCTGTCTACTCAATATTTTGCCTGAGTCTGTCCGAGCACCCTCATTTCTCCTCTGGAAGGTTACAGTGGCCTCGCAGCCGGTCTCCCTGATTTCAGTCTTGCCCTCCTCCCAGACCATTCTGGGATACCACCCCTGGGGCTAGGGGATCAGGTCATCCTGCTGCTGAAATGCCCTGGGGGCTCCACTGGTGCCTGTGTGTTCCCATCCGTCCCACCCCCTTCCTGCTTCTTGAGTCGCTTTTCCTTCCCCACAAAAGCTTGGTGCCACCTCTGCTGGCCGCCTTTCTGTTCCTCCCATAGTCCAGTCTCCTTTTCACATTGGCTGTTTCCTGTGGCCCATTGATGGCACTTTCTGTCACCGGGGTCTTGGCTTACATGTCCTCTTCTCTGGCAGGCCTTTACTGAGAAGCTACAGTCACTGCCTTTCATGCCATCCCTGTTTTTACATCACCTGCTTCCTCCGGAGACTTTATTATTAATATTTTTGTATTAGTTTGTTTTTGACTGCCTCTCCTTAATAAAGCATAAGGTACTTGAGTGTACTCGTGCTGAATGTAATAAAAATTTAGATGATTTTTGTTTCTCTATTTTCCAATTATTCTCAAACATTATTATATTGTTTTCATAAATAATAATAAAAATTATAGATCCATGCCTAATTTCCATGCTGGAAATTAGAGGCAAAGATGCAAGGGAAGGAAGAGATGATTGAAGCAGAGACAATTTGGTAAGTTCTCTGCATTACTACAAACAGAATCCAAATATGGGTTAAGAGTAGCTATGACCGCACTGTATTTTCTGAGATCATCTTTGGGTTGTGTGTCTCGAGGCCTCCCTGAGGCTCATTTGTCTGATGAGCCCTGCCTGGCTGGCATCTTTTTAACTGCCTTCCATGGGTCCTCCAAGGGACTTTCCCTTATCTGATTTTTCATCACTTATTGGTTTTTGAGAATAATCCCATGTCTCTAAATATAAATATTGGATGAATTGCAATAATTTGCATGCCACTTGTTCCAAATGTCCTATAGGTTGAGTTTGTGAAGAAACAATTGAAAGCTGTCTTCGAAAAACTTGGCCTGGAGCAACAGAAAATAGAAAATGATCTTTCAAACTGGAGTATGAAGGTAAGTGTGATGCTGTTAGTAATTTGTTTATCAAGTGGTCATTTATATTAAATAAACTAATCAGGCTCACTGCTTGTAGCTCAGTGGCTAGGACACCAGCCACGTACACTGGAGCTGGTGGGTTTGAACCCAACCCGGGCCTGCCAAACAACAATGACTACAACCAAAAAATAGCTGGGTGTTGTGGCAGGTGCCTGTAGTCCCAGCTACTTGGGAGGCTGAGGCAAGAGAATTGCTTAAGCCCGAGAGTTTGAGGTTGCTGTGAGTTGTGATGCTACCACACTCTTCTGAGGGCAACATAGTGAGACTATGTCTGAAAAATAAATAAATAAATAAATAAATAAACTAATCATATTTTTTTGCCAGATACTAGATCATTCTTCAGAAGAAAAAACTAACCTGCTTAGTGAACTGCCTGTGGAATTAGAAACTTCTGAATGTCCATATCCTGATTTGAAATCTTCAATCCTTAATGAGTTCTGTAACTTCACGGAGAAATATCAAAAGAAACTCCAAGATTTTGATCTGCAGTTAGAAGATATATACAGGTGATAAGATAAACTAATTTAATCCTTAGATTTTTGATACTACATTTTTCTTTTTCTTACTTTTTTTTGCAATTTTTGGCTGGAGCTGGGTTAGAACTTGCCACCTCCGGCATAGGTGGTCGTCGCCCTACTCCTTTGAGCCACGGGTGCCGCCCCATTTTTATTTTTCTTTGGTCCACTATACTTCTGATTTACTGTTTTAAAGTTGCCATGTGAATGGAATATAATTCATAAATGTTAGATTATTAGTTGAACAGAGAAGATCTTTTTTCCAACACAATTGTCTTGATATAATGGTTTTTAAAATTTTTGTAAGATTAAAACATGATGAAAATACCTCTCTTATTGAGCTACACAGATAAGAAATAGTTTGCAGTGTTTTCAGTAACCACAAGTTTTCATTTCAAGATATGAAGCTATTCTGCTTGGCACCTATAGCGCAACTGACTAAGGCGCCAGCCACGTACACCTAAGGTGGCGGGTTCAAATCCCCAGCCCGGACCTGACACTGCCCGACCTGCGGGCGGTGTCGGGAAGTTCATGATCAGTGTATGAGAGGGAGAGGGAAAGGGTGGACACAATCACACAACCACTCATACAGTATAGGAAAAAGGCTGAGCCGAAGCTGTTTATTTGGGATTGGTATAATCTTATATAGGGTTAGGTGAGGGGGAGTGGTTACTTCATGAAGCTGAGTCTATATAAGGCTAGGAATGTAGTCTTTGGCCTATGATAGGTTTAAAATGTGAGGGGAGGGCGGGGGGGGGGTTATGCTGTCCTGAGGGGAGGGGCCCTGTGCTGTGCTCTGCATTTCCGTCTAAGTCTTGTACAATGTATCTAGTTCTATCCGGTTTTCTTACCAGTACTGGTCTCTTTATCCGACCTTTTCACATGGGGGTTGAATTAGGCTAGCACTTCCTCTTACAATGTAGTTTAATATTTCTGTTAACCCTTACACGGACCTGCCAAACAACAATGACGGCTGCAACCAAAAAATAGCTGGGTGTTGTGGTGGGCGCCTGTGGTCCCGGCTACTTGGGAGACGGAGGCAGGAGACTCGCTTGAGCCCAGGAGTTGGAGGTTGCTGTGAGCTGTAATGCCACGGGCACTCTACCCAGGGGACAGCTTGAGGCTCTGTCTCAGAAAAAAAAAAAAGAAAGAAAAAAAAAGATATGAAGTTATTCTGCAGTGGAAATTTACAAATCAGTACTAATAATGGAATATAATGTAAAATGTGTCCATGGAATTATATTACTTGTAATCAACTGTGATTTTATCCTATGGCAAACACAGAGTATGTTTTTTTAAATTTTTAAAAACTTTCTTATATGTGTTAAATTGTTTTAGAAAATATATTTCTGGTTTTTCTTCTGAAAATGACCATCCTCTTCTGTGTGGTGAATATAAAGTTCAGTGATTCAGAATTCAGGTTTTGCAATGGTAACATTCTCTAATGCCTTCTATATTAAAACTCACTTGAAGAACAAATCCAGATATACAGATAGACCACCCTGAGTCAGATCAGTGGTCTGCCTCATGTAGTGTTGGGTATATGAAGTTTCTTGGGGCCATTTTTTTGGAAAACAGCTTTTTTTTTTTTTTTTTTTTTTTGAGCTAGAGTTTTATGGCCCCATGGCTAGTGTGCCATGGCATCAGTCTAGCTTATGATAACCTCAGACTCCTGGGTTCAAGTGATTCTCTTATCTCAGCCTCCTGCATAGCTGGGACTATATGCACCAGCCACAAGGCCTGGCTAATTTTTCTATTTTTAGTAGAGATGGTGTCCTTCTTGCTCAAACTGATTTCAAGCCTCAGCCTCCCAGAGTCCTAGGATTATAGGCATGGCCCACTGTGCCTGGACAGTATAATTTTGTCCTGTATTAATCTAAAAATTTTCCCCTAAAATTGCATATTTAAAAAGAAAGAAAAACCATTGAAGGGATATATTTATAGTAAATTAAAAATGAAGAGTACTTAACTTTGAAATGGAAAAAAGTGAACAAGACAAATATTTGTATTTTTTATATTTGTTATAAATTTCCTAGAATGTAGCCTCCCTATATGAAACTCCTACTGTTAGAAATTAAACAAGAAAACCTGGCATGGTGGCATGCACTTGTAATCCCAGCTACTTTGAGGTGGGAGAATAGCTTGATGCTAGGAGTTTCAGACCAGCCTGGGCAACACAGTGAGACCCTGTGTCTAAAATGAGTAGAATAGGCGCCTGTGGCTCAGTGAGTAGAGTGCTGGCCCCATCAACCTGGCCCCGGCCAAACTGCAACCAAAAAATAGCCGGGCTTTGTGGCGGGCGCCTGTAGTCCCAGCTACTTGGGAGGCTGAGGCAAGAGAATGGCTTAAGCCCAGGAATTGGAGGTTGCTGTGAGCTGTGTGATGCCACTGCACTCTACCAAGGGCAACAAAGTGAGACTCAGTCTCTACAAAAAAAAAAAAAAGGTGTAAAATGAGTAGAATAGAATAGAAAAAATAAAATAAACAAGGAAAAGCCTTTAAGCCATACTGGGTAGAGTGTTTGCTTTGGCAGCTCCTTGGTGCGATTCTCCAGTTACAGCTTCTTGCCTGTGTCAGCACACCTGCAGGTGCGGAGAACCAATCTTAGGTGGAGCCTGAGTTTTCCCAGCCTTAGCTTTGTGCTTACAGCTCTGTGTTTGTGTTTTCCTCCTCTTCACACAGCTTTCGGTTTTCTGAGAGCCCTTTATTCCCTCTCTCTCTTCCTTTCTTCCTTCCTACATTGCAATAAAGCTGAGAAATAAATTAATAATAAATCATTTACACTTGATTGATTAACTAATTGCACTTTAATTGAAACTCAGTTATAGTGAAGTATTAACTTTTTTTTTTTTTTTGAAACAGTGTCTCACTCTGTCACTCTGGGTAGAATGCTGTGGCATCATAGCTCACAGCAATCTCAAATTCCTGGGCTCCTCTTGCCTCAGCTTCCTGAGGAGGGGACTACCTGCATGTAACACTACATTCAGCTAAGTTTCTCTATTTTTAGTAGAGATGGGGATCTCACTCTCAGGCTGGTCTCAAACTCCTGAGCTTAAGCAATCCACCTACCTTGGCCTCCCAGAGTGCTAGGATTACAGGTATGAGACTGGGCCAGGAAGTACTAACTTGACCATGCACTTAGCTTAAGTCTCTAATTATAAAATAAACAGGCTCTTCCCACTCCCCATCCTAACCTCTTTAAAGAGATTTTAGAACTCATCAAGCAAGAGGATGAGAGTTTTTTGTTTAGTTGGGGAAGGGCATTATAATCAGTCATTATAACTGACTTTGGCTATGACAAAACCTTTCCTCCCAGATGATAGGCATCCTGTCCCCATGAGAAATCCAGCTGGGACTGTGGCATTTCCAGGTTAACTGCTCCTAAATAAGAAGGAGTTTGCCTTAGCAGCCTGAAATGACTTCCTTTGACCAAGACCTGTCCTTCACAGCCTGCTTTCCTTCCTTATTTTAATCTGATCTCAATTTCTGCTTTCTTCATGTAGCTCTGTATGGCTCAGAAACAGTTGGGATTCACAGCTGCACATTGAAATTACTGAAGCTTAAGCAGAGAACTAGATGAATATACTTCACATGCTAAGATTTCTGCAGCAGGAAGAAATATTGAAGATACTTGTAAAATAGCTTAAGAAGGCTGGAAGGAGGGAATAAAATTCACTGTGGACTCTGAAGAATAGGCAGGTTAGAGCAGGCAGTAGAGGGTAGGGAAGATTAAATGACTAATCTCCCTAAGAAGGGAGATTAGATGAGTAGACTGTAAACTTCATGAGGACAAAGAAGTTTAGTGTTATATTTACATGGTTAGCACTTAGCACATGCTGACAGCAGTGTTGTCTGAATAAATGATTGTTCAAGTGAGTTGAATTGAAGGTGAGAACCATGAGGGAGAGACTGGCAAGGCATGTTATGGGAATAGGAGGAATATCAGGATCATAAATTCTAGTATAATAGTCTACTTGCCACATATAATTATCCAGAGTACATTTTCTGTAATTGATGATGTGTTTTACTTGTTGAATATTCATTGAATAATTCTCAATTTACCATGGTTTCTGTCAAGCTCCTTGTCAGGGGGTTCAATGAGCATATGGGTTTAATATGGCCTTTCCTCTGAGAAGGCCTGGAATACTGGAGGGAAGCAACATACATATATGTACCTTGACCAAATAAAAATCAAGTGAGGAAAATATTTTGTAAATATGTTGACAGTGAATAATGAAGCATCGATAAAAACTGAATGAAGGTTCAGGAATGGTTTATTTGAGAAGAACGAGTAAAGGGACATTTTGAATAAATACAGAGGTAATATGTATCAGTAACCTGTGGCTGGTGAGCAGAAAGGCATAAAATTGCACTGTTCTAACTAGGAGAATGAATTACTTGGGCAATTGTAATATCAAATGCACTTCCAATTTGACACTATCTTTATTTGTTTTGACATGGCCATTTCTTCTTTCAGTTCTAATTATTAAGTCTTATGAAAATTCACACAGATTATGCATGTGTATCTATCTGAGGACTTTTTTTATTGTTTGGGATTTACTGAGGGTACAAAGAGTTAGGATACACGGATTGCATTCATTAGATAAAGTTCCTCTTATAATTGTGTCCTGCCGCCATACACTGTGACTTCCCCAGCTCCTTTCCTCCTCCCCTCTCCCTCATCCCTCATTCCCCTACCCCACCCTTTGTATTAGCTCACTACTGCCTTCATATTAGAGTTGAGTACGTTAGATTCTTGCTTCTCCATTCTTGTGATGCTTTACTAAGAAGAATGTGTTCCACCTCCATCCAGGTTAATACAAAAGATGTAAAGTTACTATTTTTTATGAATAGTATTCTATGTTATACATATACCACAGCTTGTTAATCCATTCCTGGGTTGGTGGTCATTTAGGTTGTTTCCACATTTTGGTAATTGTAAATTGAGCTGCCATAAATAGTCTAGTGAAAATGTCTTTATCTGGGGGCATTTTTAAATTATAAAAAGTTTTCATCTGGCTAAAGGCAGTGGATATCATGGGTAGTCCCAGAATTTATTTTTCTCTATCGTGTACTAGCTTGCCAGTTTGGTTTGACACAACTCTGCCTCCAAATCCAAAAGTAACCCCTGATTGGGAATAAATCCAGTCAGTGTCAACTCATTTCCCCAGCCATAGTAACTAGACCAGGAAGGCCCACTTTAGGCAAAGCTCAGAACTTTTGTTAGATGCTGGGGAGGAGTAGTGCCTGTTCTTCTGTATAGATGTCACTGAGAAAGCACAGGGCTGAGGTTGCTGCTGGCAGCTATCTTGTGAATGGAGGACAAGGGAGGGCAGAACCCAGAGAGTCTGGGGGAAAGTGAGCAGGAGCCCTGTCTGAACTGCATGGACAGCCACCTCGCTGCTGGATTTTTAATGGACTGTCAGTCTACATTATTGTCTTTAACTAGTGTCACTTGGCTAAAATAGCCCTGATTTGACACAATAGTTGATTGGCTTGAAAATATCTCTGACTGATGAAATTAATCTGTCAATTTAATACAATGGTAATTGAAGAATTATTAAAATCATTCCAATTTATTAGGAAGATTAAATTTGTAAAATCAGCCAACATTTAAAAATTAAGATTAACTAGAAGGGGGGATAGAATCTGTATAGCCAAATAGAAATGTGTATTTTAAAATCAAAATAAATTAGAAAATTTTACATAACTGTGGAGTATGTAGCAGATCAGTGAAACAAAATAGAAAAATAAGAATTAATCATAAAGGAAAATTGCAAAACCGTGGGGGGAAAGATTGGATTATTTATATTAGCATTAGATAACAGACAACTGGAAAATAAGGTTATATCTCCTCATTGTTGTATGTGACTCAATTAACTTCAGGTACATTAAGATGTAAAGAAGAAATAAAATCATAAATGAACTAGATAGAAATAAATATTAATCTTGAAAGGCCATTTAATTTGTGTTATTTGCAATGAAAGGAAAAGGAAGAGTCTAAATAAATGCAGTGACATAAATGTTTTAAAATATGATGGTTTCTCAGGGAAATTTTAAAGCTTCTGGTTTTCACTCTGGCAAGAAAGAGGCATAGATGTTGCTACTCTATCCTAACAGCAAATAAAAAGCTGAACGAGCTGAAAAATCAGCAACTCTTCTTAGATATAACAGATACGTGAGGTCGCAAGGCAAACTTCTGCCCCCCAAATTGGAGAGACAGAGAGATAACAAAGAATCACAACTTAGTGGAACAGAAGCCCCGGAACAGAAACCTCTGCAGGGACCAGGGATAGGCTAGGAAAACCTGAGGTGTAGCTAATGAATTACGGGAGGCTTGGTGTCGACAACTCTGGCAGCTAAAAACTCCAGGAGGACCCAGTCATGGCAAGTGCCCCCACACTTTTGTGAATTTTACCTCCAGGAGCTATATTAGGTCCTCACAGTGAATATCAGAAAAATTTCCTGTGCTTCTGACAGGGGGAGGAGAAAAGGAAACAACTTGATCTAACAGTTCAACACAAACCCAATCAAAGTCCCAGCAAATTATTGTTTGGATATTGACAAGCTTATTCCAAAGTTTATGTAGAAATACGAAAGACCAAGACAGCTTAATATCAAAGGAGAAAAATTTGGAGGATAGACACTACCTAACTTTAAGACTTACTATCAAGCCATAGCAATCAAGATTGTATGACATTGGCTAGAAAATGGCCAGAAAGATAAATTGAATAGAGAATTCGGGCTCATATAAATAATGACGCTTGAACAAGGGAGCAAAGGCAATACAATGAAGTAAAGTTAGTCTTTTCAACAAATGTAACTGAAACAACTAGACACCTGCATGCAAAAAAAAAAAATAATAAAGAATCCAGACCTAGACCTTACACCTTTCACAAAAATTAACTCAAAATGTATCATGGACCTAAGTGTAGAACACAAAACTAAAATTCCTAGAAAAACTCATATGAGAAAACCTGGATGATCTTGAGCATTACAGTGACATTTTAGATACATTATGGAAGACATGATTCATGAATGAAATAATTGATAAACTGAACTTAACTAAAATTATAAACTTCTGCCTTGGGAAGGAGAATGGGAAGTGAGACAGAAGACAAGCCACAGAATGAGAGAAAATATTTGCAAAAGACACATCTGATAGACTGTTATCCAAGATACACAAAGAACTCTACAATAAGAAAACCACCTGATTAAAATATGGGCAAAGGTCCTGATGACATCTCACCAGAGAAGATAAACAGTTGGCAAATAAGCACAGGAAAACATGCCCGTCATTATATGTCATTAGAGAATTGCAAATTAAAACAATGAGCTACTCTACATATGTCTAAGAATGGCCAAAATCCGGAACACTGATAACACCAAATGCTGACAAAGGTGTGGACCAATTTGGAGTTTCTTACCAAACTGAACACACTCTTAACCTTATAATCCAACAATTGAAATCCTTGGTGTTTACTCAAGTGAATAAAAAATGTATGTCTACACAAAAACCTGCAAATGGATGTTTACAGCAGTTTTACTTGTAACTCCCAAACTGGGAAGTGACCTAGATGCTCTTCAGGAGGTGAATGGATGAATAAACTGTGGTGTATACAGACAATGAAATTTTATTCAGCACTAAAAAGAAATGAGCTAGCAAGCCATAAAAAGACATGGTAGAAATTTAAGTGCATATTGCTAAGCAAAAGAAGCCAATCTGAAAAAGTTACATAGTATATGATTCCAACTATATGGCATTCTGGAAAAGGCAAAATTATGGAATGAATAAAGAGATTAGGAGTTTTCAGGGGCTTGAGGGGAGAGAGAAATGATTAGGCAGAAGACGGAGGATTTTAAGGGCAGGAAAACTATTCTGTGCATTACTACATGGTAGATACCTATCGTTAAGTATTTGTCAAAACTCAGGGTATGTGCAACAAATACCAAGAGTGAATCCTCATATAAACTATAGGTCAGTGATGGTCAATGTTTGTTCATCGATGGTAACAAAAATCCACACTCTAGTGAGGAACATTGTTGGTGAAAGAGGCTTTTTTGTGTGTGGAGACAGAGGATAAATGCACTCTCTGTATTTTCTGCTCAGTTTTGCTGTCAATCTAAAGCTGCTCTAAGAAATAAAGTTTATTAATTTCAACAGAGATAGGAAAAAAGAATAAATAATTTCACTGTGATTTACCTGTTTAAGAGCATAGAAAAGAGAAGAAAACTTCTGTGTTAATGAAGTGTCACTTTGAAAGAAAAACTGGACAAATATTGTACAGATATAATAAACTATAGCCTAATGCCATGTCTATTGATGCCAAAATCTTTAATAAAGTATCTTCTATCAGGATCCTAAAGCACACGAAAATAGTGATGATAAAGAGATCCATTATGGCCTATCTTCATGGACACTACAACGCCATTAAAAATTTTAACATTTACTCTTTAAAAGTGTTAAAATATTAATATTAGAGACGATATCTTTTACTGTTATAAAATAAACTCAAAACTTTAACAGGAAAACAATAGAAGCATTTGTCTTAGTGACAAGTTAGTCTATAATCATCACCATTATTTAATGCCCATTCTGGAATTCTAGACAACACAATCAGACAAGATAAAGATATTCGAGTTATAACACATAGATACAGGTAAAATTATCTCATTTGCAGGTAGTAAGTTTTTTACTAGGAAAACCAAGCAATCACCAGAAAAAAAAATCTATACAAGCATGAGATAATTTGGTATGATATCTGGGTATAAAATTAGTATAAATAGAACTCAAACTCTATATATACAAGTAATACCCAGGTAGAAGATAAAATGAAAAAAACCAAACATAGTTTGCAATAGCAATAATAAACATAGAATATTTGTGTATTTATTTAAGAAGAAATGCAGAAGATCTGTACTCTAAGAAGAAAACTTTAGGCTCGGCGCCTATAGCTCAACCGGCTAAGGCGCCAGCCACGTACACCTAAGGTGGCGGGTTCGAATCCTCAGCCCGGACCCGCCAAACAACAATGACGGCTGCAACAAAAAAATAGCCGGGTGTTGTGGCGGGCGCCTGTGGTCCCAGCTACTTGGGAGGTGGAGGCAGGAGACTCGCTTGAGCCCAGGAGTTGGAGGTTGCTGTGAGCTGTAATGTCACGGTACTCTACCCAGGGGGACAGCTTGAGGCTCTGTCTCAAAAAAAAAAAAAGAAGAAAACTTTAAAATGTCACAGAAGAACATAAAACTTGAGCAATTATGCTTTAGTCTTAGAATAAAAGATTCAAAAATTATAGATATTTTTCCACCCAAGTTTAAGTTTTATGTGATTGTAATACAATTTTTACAGGTTTAAAAAATTAAACAATCTGTATTTTAATTCACAGGAGAAAAAATAAGAACATATAGAACAATTCTGAGGGAAAAGAAGCAATAATGAGGGAGGACTATTGCTATCATATATTAAACATTTTATAAATGATGTTGTCATCAATAGATATGTCCATATGATTTGGGTTCTGATAATCAGAAATACTCACATGAAAGGTGGATTCAGAATAGCAGTGAATCCTGTTAAAAGGAAAAGAGGCAGGAGGAGGGACCTCTATTTTGCTCATATGGATCATGCTCTCAAATCGCAGCTTCCTGAAGCTTAGGTGGGGCCCTTCCTAACCACAGCAGAAGCATTGTGATTCTCTGGGAGCTGGAAGTTGCTCCTCTAGCCCTTTCAATTATTGTGTAAGTCATGTAATATCTAGTCATAAACCTCTTTTTGCTTAAAGAGTTTGAGTGGTTTCTATTATCTGTAGCTAAACCTAACAGATACAGCAAGGGTGTGGGAAAACATGTATTTCATACTCTGCTAAAGGGAATCTAAGCTGGTGAAATTTTTCTGTAGTACAGCAGGACTTATCAAATCACAGTAATATGCCATACAAATACACTTGAATGTATTTACACTGATTTATTTATAGAGTCATTCATTATAGTAGCAAGAAATTGAGCAAAAATCTGAATATCAATAGGGGCTACTTTTTGTAGATTATTGTACATCCATACAATATATTATTCTGCAGATAAAAAAGTAAAAACTTACATATACTGACATGGAACAATATCCAAGGGTTAGGAGGAGATATAGAGTTATGCAACCAAAGCAATGCCCAGCATGCATTGTGCATGCCAGGGGAAAGTAAACATATATATTGAAATATATTTTTTATCTTTGAAACAATACACAAAAGTTGATAACATTTGTCTCTGGAGAGGAAAACCAGATGCCTGGGAGATGAGGTGTGAGAAAGAATTTTCATTGTAGCTCCTTTTCATTATAGCTTTTGAATTTTGAACCATATGTATATATTTTCTAAAATAAAGAATTTCTAAAGGGAAAAAATTAACAAGGGTAAAAATTAAGTAGCAAACAGCAAATTTTTAGGCAGCTCTATTAAAAAATTAAAAAGAACAAGGTGAAATTTATTTTAAAATGTATTTTATTTATTTAATTAATTTATTTATTTTGCAGTTTTGGGCCGGGGCTAGGTTTGAACCCACCACCTCCGGCATATGGGGCCAGTG
>NW_003852493.1:5485411-5495947 GCF_000181295.1 Otolemur garnettii | reverse complement strand
GTCATTGTTGTTTGGCAGGTCCAGGCTGGGGATTCGAACCCACCACCTTAGGTGTACGTGGCTGGCGCCTTAGCCGGTTAAGCTATAGGCGCCGAACCAAACTCTTGGGCTTTTAAGCAATTCTCTTGCCTTAGCCTTCAAAGTAGCTGGGACTACAGGCGCCCGCCACAATGCCTGGCTATTTTTTTGTTGTAGCTGTCATTGTCGTTTGCCAGACCCTGGCCAGGTTCAAACCTACCAGCTCCAGTATATGTGGCTGGCGCCCTAACTTCTGAGCTATAGGCGTTGAGCCCTGAACTACATTTTAAAAACAATTTGATTACAATTGAACCTCTTCCTTTATTCAGTGTGTTTGCAAAGCTATTTAGATTCTATTTGGGTTGTATTTCATTAGTAACATGAAGACAAGTTTAATTGCTTGTTTTAGACTCAGATGAGATTGTGGCTTTAATTTCCTAACATTTGAATGAATTAATCATATAGATGAGACATAATTGTCTGACGCTCCATTTAGCTATGTCATATCTGAAGTCAATATGTGAAGAAAATCTATAGAGTGACAGCAAGTAATTTCTACTTTATTGTTTGATAGGTATATTAAATTTTATAATGTTAGTTCATAATTAATATTCTGTTATTTTATGAGATCTGAATCTGACTGCTATTTAGAATCCACAATGATCTTAACAGTTTTGTTCCTCTGTACATACACTGCCAGTGCCCAGAGTTTCATATTTTTTCAACTAATTTCAATGTGCCATACTTGTCAGTGGATTTACCCTGCTTGTTAGTAGCTTGTTCGCAACTTCTAAGATAACCAGTTAGCACTCTATGAGTTTTTCCTTTATGTATGTTTCTTGTAATATAGAAATAATTAATATTTCTTAAAGAATATTTTTTTCAAACAGAGGTAAGCAATGTTATTGTAAATTTCCAGTACCCAGAGATATCCTTGAGTAACATTTTATTTCAGATGTATACCTCTTATTTATAAAAATGAAAAAAACAGCATACCTACTACTTTCCTGTTTTGGATCATATCCAGTGTTATCCATTTCTTAATAAATGTTTACTGAGATTCTTGTAAGTTTTAAATCACATATTAAATATTCTTTACAACACTTTTTATTAGATGCACACTATTACAATATGTGGTTTTATCACAGATTAACCAGTTTCTTATTTTTGGACATTTATTTATTTCATATTTTGATAATTGTTCTAAAATGTTGAAATAGACAACTTTGTAACTATCTTTTGAGTAATTCTGTAATTATGCTCTTAAGTTGAGTTCCTAGAAGTGGAACTGTTGATTCAGAGGGCATGAAAAATCCTAAGGCTTTTTAGAGTATTGTTAAATTGTCCTCCAGAAGAGTAAAAATAATTGACAATTTCATTAGTATACTGTATATCATGTGGTTCATCTTCTGGACTTACTGATGAGGGCAGTGGAGATTGCTGTCATGTGTGAATATCATCAATATCTTGTGTACATTCTCTTTATATTTCTTTTTCAATATTTATCTATGTAGCATAGCTCTTTCACTGTCCTTGAGTAAAAGATTTGCCAAAAAAGAAATATTTTTTAAGAGAAGTAAGCCTTTATTTCCTTGTTTTGCAAATAAACCTGGGTGAGTTTATTTCTTTGGGGTGATGAGTCCAAGAGACCAAATCCCATATCCTCATCCAACTCCTCTGGCTCTTCCTTGGCTCAACCTTGGTTGGGGCTGTGGGGCAGCAGGGGCAGCAGTGATGGTGGCGGCCACAGGGGCAGTAGCCACAAAGGCAGATGGGTCAGTTAAGAAGGCCTTGAGCTTTTCAGCAAGTGGGAGGGTGTAATCAGTTTCCACAGACAAAGCCAGGACTCATTTGCACCCACTGATGATAGAATGGGGTTCTGATGCAACAGGTGGCTCACCAGTCTGCAGACAAACACTGGCAACATTGTGGACGCCCTCCAGGGAGGGAGAATGCAGTTTCCTCTGTCACATCCAGCACTTCAGGGTTGTAGATGCTGCCATGGTTGAGCACCTGCTGGCTGGCCAGCCCAAAGGAGCAGGGGGAGATGTTCAGCAGTGTGGCTTCGCTGGCTCCCACTTTGTCTCCAGTTGTAATCAGCTGCACATCACTCAGCATTTCAATGGTGTCCATGGGGATTTTAGTGCCTGGAAGAAGGAGGTCTTCTCTAGCCCCAGATCAGTGTTCTGGGGTGGCACAGTGACTTCCCAGGGGGAAGCAGCATGGTCAGCAGAACGTCTCTCATCTCAGTGAGGTCCTCCTTGGTGAACACTAAGGCCACATTCCCCAGATATGAGGCAACAGTTTCTCTAGTTGGGTTGTTTTCCAGATGCCCTCCATGGCCTTGCCCATTGTGGTGCTCTTGCCCACTAGCAGCATAGCTGTCCCTGGAAGGGACGTGCAGATCTGCTGCATTTGCTCAGCCCATGTTGTCTGCTCCCACAATGAAGTGTTTTGGATAATTATCCTGAAATTGGATGATCTTCAGGAAGTAGTTGGACTCCCAGGTCACTCTGTTTTCTCTGGGCATCACGACAGTGTGTTAGGGATTGCCATGCAGGCTTTAAAGACAATATTACTCAAGGACACCTGGCAAGAAAAAGCCTATGCATAATTTTTATAATAAACCTGACTCTTGTCTTGTTTCAAAATGAACCATGTACTCTATTGATAATAAAAATGAGATGGACAAAAGCTAACATCAGAAGGCAACACTAAAGAAACAGTGTGTGGCCTCATAATTTTCTTTAAAAAACCATTTGAAATAAATAAATGATTATGTATGTGACAAATGCTTGATGAATATAAGACAGAGGAAAGAGAGGGAAAGGAACATAATTGGTAACTGACATTTGCTAATTATTTATTTATTTGATGAGGTCACAATAAGTTAAAACATTAGAGCCTTCAATGACAATTGCCAAGATCTGGAAACAACCTGAGTGCCCATCAACAACCCATGATTAGATTAGTAACCTGTGCATACTACGGAATACTATTCAGGCATAAAAACAAATAGAGACTTCACAACTTTTGTATTTACCTGGATGGAGTTGAAGAGCATTCTCCTTAGTAAAGTATCTCAAGAATGAAAAAGCAAGTATCCCAGATATCAATACTAATTTGAAACTAGTAGATGGACGACTCCAGGTCCATATGAGAAAAAAAAACACAAATTCAAGAAGGGGAAGGGGGAAGTGAGGGGGTGTACAATGTAAGGGTATATTGTCCTTAGGTGAAGGACTCAACTACAACTCAGACTTTACCTTGCAAACAGAAACAAGGTAACCTAATCATATACACCCTTATATTAACCTGAGAAAAAACAACCAACCAACCAAACATAGGAGCCTTAATTACTGGGTGGCTTTTTTTTTTTTTTTTCCTGAGAACGTAGTTTCAGAACTGTTGGAACTTTCAGTGCCTAGGCATGTCCCGTCTCACGTTCTGTGCTTCCATTCTGGGCTGGAGTGTGCCAAGAGTGATTAATAAGGGGAGAAGTTCTCAGAAACAACAGCATAATTATTTTATCTTCTAGTGTTCTCTATGTCCCCTTGGTTAGGTGACCTATTCAATCAACATCTAGGCCACTGTAACACGCATCTTCTCCTAGCACATTTCAACATGATTGTCCAACCTGATGCTGGAAAGGGTGGGGAATAGTTGTAGACAATGATTTTATTTTTGTTATGGATCTTTGGTAGCTTTCTTTTAAATACATCATTGAAAATAACTACTTTATGGTTTTATACTCTTTCTTGGACCAATAAATGCATTGACAATTGATTAACTTACTTTGGGTCTGTTGTGGGAATAAAATATATTCTAAATTCTTTTGACTGTGGTGGAATGCATTTTATCAAGAGAAAAAGAGGTCTAATGTCTGCAGCATACCACCAAAACTAGTCTCAGAGTTGCTTTTGCATAATTACATTTACTTCCATGTTTTGTATTTGTGAAAAGCATATCTAAAAACAGTGGCTAGAATATCTAGTTCAACAGTTTTTATTGTTAATATCACTGCAGTCTATATCTCCATGTTGATATAATTGTTTTAGGTGGTGATTATACAGCATAATAGTGTATGAGGCTACATTTTCAATTTTAGGAAACAGAAAAATCTGGGTTTTACAGGGTGGAGGAGTGAAAGTCATTTCAAGAGGTTTCTATTCTTTACTGGGAGTGAAAGTCATTTACAAGAGGTTTCTATTCTTTACTGGGTGTGAGAGCAAATTAATCTCGAGTAGATCTGACTGGAGAAAATGTAATCATAGCAGCTTGACAGATTTGTGTCCAGGACGATCAGCATTTGTTATTTTTAAACCTGGATAATATAGATAGAATTTGTTATGAAAATAACAAAATGTGTGCATCAATAAGCAAGATCAAAATTTCTATGAAGAAAATTATCAAATTTTGACATGAAAAGAATTCTAACACTTATTTTATATACCAAATCTATTGTTCATAACAAATTTTCCCTGTTCTTTAAACCTTGAAGCTCAACTGTGGTTAAAATATAATCCTTTGAAGAAACCGTATTATTAGAACTGATACTATGGGGAACAAGTAATGTAAGAAATTATAATTATTACACTTAAAGGTTTATGTTTATTTGCCTATAAAGGAGCATAAAGTTGAACATTGTTAATGTCTAAAAAATAAACTGAGAAAAAGAATCATTGTTCTTCTAAAATTCATTCATATAACTTAATGGTCACTGGTGGTTGGTTTGAGGTGAGATTAAAGTATTTTTATGTGGCAATTAAAATTTCAGAAGCTGTCATGGTGCTTAATTAAACTTTTTCTCAGACTATCCCATAGAAGTAGGCCAGTTTCATTATTCTTGCTTTTGGAGTTGGGAAATTGAGTCATAATGTCTATCTATATAAGGTAACTTTATTGAATTCAACTTTACTGTACTTAAAAATGTTCTTCCTCTAAAAAAGGGAAGAATAAAAATGGAAACATATTTGGCTCAATATAAGAATTTTAAAAAATTTAGATCAAATAATGTATTTGTAGATGATCTTGTATTCACTGATTCTATTCATTCTATTCAAACATACCTAGTTTGAGGTGTGTTCTGTTTTGTTTTATCTTTGTTTTGTCTTGTCTTAAAAAGGGCCCTTGGCGTTGAACATCATGGGTCTGCCCCCAGCCAATCACCTGCAGAGTGTTTTTCACTTTAGAAGCTAATCTCTGGCCACAATGAGTCTGAATCTCCTTCACCACTCTATGCCTTCATGGTAGTATACTTTCTTTCCAAAGCAATAATAACATGCTCTAGTTTAAAAGTCATTTTTCATCCTTCAGTTAGATATCCATTAGGACATCTTTAGCTAGAGAATTCCCAACCTTCCTCTAAAAAATCTGAATAACAAAACTCCTTTTTATTTAATAGGGGGTCCAGAGGTAGAGACATCTCAGTACAGTGAGGTCCGGTTTTCTGCATTCTCTCGCCCTGCCTTCCTGCCAGTTAGATGACCTCCTGTCAGCACTTCCACATAATGACATCCAGAAGCAGAGAGAGGCTTTCACCTCACATTTCACTGGCCAAAAGTGGGACTTTTGTCCATGCTTTTATCAAACACCTGCTAGAGGAACAGGGAGATGGAACCAAATCCACTCGCTGGGCTGGAGGTGGGGCTCACCTCCTCTGAGGCAGGGAAGTGCGAAGGTGTAACAGGACAGATGGGGAACAAAGTCAGCATTTTGGTGGGCAGAGCAAGGTAGGGGCTAAGCCTACTATGATTTTCTTTTTCTCACACTTCTTTTGATGACTATAATTACTTAAAACCCAGCATATGGGGTGGTTGAGCCATCACATTTTACTTTTGAAAGGCTATTTTATCATGAGCATGTTATTTTAAAATTTCCACTAGAAATTATATTACTCTTAAAACTTGTGGCAGATGGATGCTGGGGACAAAGGTTAGTTTAGGAGGCTTGCCATCATCTCTGCTACTCTACTTCCAAAAAATATACATTTTTAAGCTTAAAAATTGAGCTTTCTATTTGAAGCACTCTAAAAAAAAAATCTAAGTTAAAATAGTGTGCTTTCTGTTTGGAAAATGCAGCTTCCAAATAAATCACTTAGCTTCCTCTTCTGACCATATCCCCATCCCTAATCCCTCTTCTAAGTAATTTTGGAGGGAGAACTTTTAGAACCCTGCCATATTTCACTTTCCTGTCACCCCTCAGAAGGATGAGGGTATGGATTCTGGTACAAGTTCTGGCTTTACCCTACAGGTCACTTTTTTTCTTGATTGTTCAATCCGATGAACTTTGACCTTGTTCCTGAGAGTTCAGCTTCCAGCTGAGTAGCCAAACTGAATGAAGCTCAGGGCCCTTGGAGGTGAACTCCTACATGGGAATGGATCACATACAAGAGAAGGGCTGTGTCCAAAGAAAATTCGGGGAGCAGATTCCGCAGGTCAGAAGTGGTCTGGGACCAAGGATACCCTTGTAAACCAGAATGAAAATCAGAAATAGATTTATATTTGAACAGTGGGCCTGGGCTGGGCATGGTTGATGGTTGAAGAGACAATTTCAGAAACCAGGCTGAAAGACTGGGTATAGGGTAGGTCTAATTTGGAAAGACAACATTGAAAAGTGAAGCAGAAGTATGTTTCCAGAGGGTCTGACCTCTGGACAGGGGGCTATGGCAGAACTGTCTCTTATCCACATTAGCCCAGAATAGCTCACTGCACTCCTACTAAGCGGAGGGGTACTAAGTGTCCCCCTCACACTGTTGGGCTTTAAGAGAGAAAATTTGTCTTTAGGACAGTTTGCCATGGCCATTTGCCCTTTCAGGTAGTCATCAGATGCGGATGGCAGCAGCTGCTGGCTTTAGGAAGCACTAATTACTCTTTTGCCTAGAAAGCTCTCTTCACTCTGAGAAAATATAAAACAGCTTTAAGCCAGTTTGGAAACACAATGTTTAGTTTCATAAGTTTATTTCAGCTGTTGAAGTACCCCTTACCTTTATGTTTTCTGTTTACCACCGTTGCTAGCCCTCTTCTCCACAAATGTGTTTTGATGTCCTGGAACCAGAACCCAAGGAAAGTGGCTTATTCACGACTATGATGAAAAGTAATAGCTAGGTTAATCATAAATCAGCGTAGGATTTTTGAAATAGCTCCAACAGGAAGAATTCAGTAGACAATCAGCCGGGTCGGGTTGAATTTTCACAAGCTCTATTATTCTTGTTTTCTGAATGACCTGTTTTGTCTCACTTCCTGAGAAATCATAATGCAATGATTGTTTTCAATATTTAGGGATGGAGTTGATGAATGAGGATTGATGGTAAATGTCTCTCCCTTCTGTAGGCTGAAATTTATGGAAGTGTTCACTACCCCTGAAAACTGCAAATGTTTGGTGTGCTATGATAAAGATGAATATTCTGAAGCACTTTAAATTAGAAAATTTGGATGGCCAAAAAGAAATAGAAATTGCAGAGAACAGCTGAAGATTTTTTTGCCTAAAGATTTTCTTTTAATTGCAAAAGTTTAGGATAATTTTAAAGTTGTCTTTAAATTTCCTTTAAAATTAAAGACTCATTTTTCAAATTTAGGAAGTAAATAAGGGATCAGAATATTTTTCATTTCTATATAATTTAGCTAGTTCTGTCATCAAAATCACCATCAAAGCAGTTAAATGAAATAAGAACCTTGAAAGATAAAAGCTAACCTTAGTCTCAGCTATTTTATATAAATTTTTCTGTACAAAGAAAAAAGAAAGATTTGATTACAAAAAGATAAATGTCCGGATTTGAAGTTAGAAATACAGATGTATTGAATTTGATTTGATTTTAGAGACTAAAAGCCTGGATTTTTCTAGGAAATGGCTATTTTGTTATCATGAGGAAGCTATTATGTTTGAATATGCTTCTTAGCTTTTTGCTATCCAAAGACTCAGTTTATACCTAGGGTGTGTATAGATCACTGGGAGATTTCTCCCTCCCTCACAGGCAGATTTTAATGGACATGGAGGGCCTCAGCCATTATTATTGCCAATATGACTATTTGCCTCAAGATTTAAGCCTGTTAACTCTGCAAACTGCTATAAATACATACTCTAAAAATAATAATATTGTGAGTGCTTTCCTTTAAGCATATTTTTAATTTTTGATCTACAAGCACTAAAAAAATGACTTCTAATTTCCCTAATTGTGGTAACTGCCAAAAAGCTGTCGGGATGTGAGGCTTCTAAAATCAACAAGAAGGTCAAAATGTATGTGCTGACACTTCACAGCATGCTTGAAATGTTTGGCTTTAACGTTTTATAATAATTTCATATGTTTAAGTGATTTTAATGTAGTCACGAAAATGGCACCTAATTAATACGTTCACGCAATGTGTAAAAATGCACTGAGTGCCACAAATCCTCCCGCTGCTGTGTTTATTTATGGCAGTGTACACTGCTTACTGTGTGCTTCTATTTGAAAAGCATTTTTGGTAAATGTTTGCTATTTGCACTTTCTCTTTGAGGACAGCCACAATCTTGCACCACCACTAAGTGTACGACATCAAAGCAATTAGTTTGGAATTACTTTTCCATTTACTGAAGACTTAAACTATTTTTGAAAATTATGGGTAAGATTGCTTGTAGATAATCTTAGGGTGGGTTCTATAAAAGCAATCAACAATCTGAGACAGAGATTCCTAGAACAAGTGATTTATTGGGAGATGCTCTCAGATGCGTTGTGAAGGAAACCAAATAGGGGAGGGGACAATGTCTAAGCCAGCAGGAGGTCTCCGTGGAGACTGGTTGCTGAGAAACTCCAGAGCACAGATGGTGGTGACACAGTTGGTCACCTCTGGAGGCAAGTGGGCTGGCTTCTGCATCTCCCTGGCCCAGTTATTGGTTTCAGTTGACCCTCAAAAGAGGATGGGGGCAGCCTCCCGAGAGAGGCAGCTCTCAGTTGGCTCTGGGCAATTCACCAGAGAAAGAAGGGGCATCTGTGAGTATCAGCCACGACTCATAGCACGTTGGTGATGGGAACCCCTCCTAGGAAAAGGAGCTGAGCATGGCACCAACAGCATCCTTTATGTGGATGAATGACAATTTAAAAGAACAGAAAATGTTGAATCTGGATTCTGTTGCTTCTTCCTCCTCAGAACACACACTCACACATCCACAGTTCTAAATCAAAAGAAAGTAGAAATTCAATGGTGTTCAAGTCCCTTTGATTACAGAAAGTTTAAAGGCATTAATGAGGACATGGACCTTCATTCTATTTTTTTTTTTTTGAGACAGAGCCTCAAGCTGTCCCCCTGGGTAGAGTGCCATGGCTTCACTGCTCACAACAACCTCCAACTCCTGGGCTCAAGCTTGTCTCCTGTCTCAGCCTCCCAAGTAGCTGGGACCACAGGCACCCACCACAACGCCCGGCTATTTTTTGGTTGCAGCCATTATTGTTGTTTGGCAGGCCCGGGCTGGATTCGAACCTGCCACCTTAGGTGTATGTGGCTGGTGCCTTAGCTACTTGAGCCACAGGTGCCTAGCCGCGTTCTATTTTTTATTTGTTATTTGTGGTGTAGTAATGAAGTAATGAACATTCATGTTACTATGAATGAAGATGGGCTCCTTTGAGAGGGAATTTGAGATACAGTCTATGAGAGCCTGTGAGTGTTCTAAATGCCAAGCACACTCAGGCAAACCTTTCCCTGGCTTAATCCTCCTATTTGTAATAATTTATTTGTAGAAGTCTTTGTCTATACATACATAACTATGCGTTCAATGAATTCATCAAAATTTTTTTCTCTGTGATAAATTATGTCATACTTAAGAACTGCAGAGTAGGGCAGCGCCTGTGGCTCAAAGGAGTAGGGCACTGGCCCCATATGCTGGAGGTGGTGGGTTCAAACCCAGCTCCGGCCAAAAACTCAAAAAAAAAAAAAAAAAAAGAAGAACAACAGATAAGAGGAACAAACAAAGCCTACAAGAAATATGGGATTATGTAACAAGACCTACTAGAAGAATCATAGGCATCACTGGGGATAAAAAAGAAAATTTTCCAGGTCTTGCTAGAAATCTGGACATCTGGGTACATTCGTGGCCCAGAGGTGAAGTCAAGAGACTGAACAAATTCAACAAGAAAGAAGAACTCCTACAAACCGTAAGGCAAAAGCATCAGGTAACTTAAAAGGAAAATCCACAAGACTTCTCAACTAAAACTTTATAAGCCATAAGGGAGTGGAGCCCCATTCTCAGTCTTCTCAAACAGAATAAAGGTCAGCCTAGAATTTTGTATTGGGGAAGACTAAGTTTCTTACAAGGGAGAAACAAAGATTTTCTCAGATAAGCAAATACTGAGGGAATTGGTCCAGACCAGATCTGCCTTGCAGGAAGTACTTAGATCAGCAAATAGACACTGACCAGTGTAAAACCATCCAAATGCTAAAGGTCAGAAGTGGACACCACAATGGCTGAAGAACAAAGCAGTGACATTCTATTCAACAGGATAAACAAAAACCCACCACTTGCCAAGCCTTTCCTTTTTTTTTTTTTTTT